>NW_027412549.1:5164044-5764044 GCF_025532065.1 Leptinotarsa decemlineata | reverse complement strand
AAGAAACCCGGCAAAAATTATTGTTCTCCGCACAATAATGAGTATATATGATTCACTCGGCCTGATTTCAAGTTTCACGATTGAGTAAAAATTTTAATGCAAGAGGTCTGGCGTTCTGAAATTGGTTGGGATGAGAGATTGCATGAGAACCATATGAAAATCTGAAAAAAGTGGTCGAATGAACTGTCCAAATTTAAAGATATCACAATTCCACGATGTTATAGTTTACTCATTCCAAATGCCTCAAAAATAGAACTCTAGAACTCTAAAACCCTTGTCAGTTCTAAGATTAGACCTGCAATCGGCTGTTATGGCAAGCAGCCTGGCACATTCAATACAATCGGAATTAGATATACCTATAACCCAATTGTATTTTTGGTGAGACTCCAGATGTGTTATTTCTTGAGTGACGGCAGAAATTTCAAACAATTCGTTTCACATAGAATAGGAGAAATTCAAAAAAGGACTAACGTGGAAGACTGGAGGTGAGAGGCTGATGAAGGGACTAGACAGCATTTCGATACCACGAAAGTGATTGCAGATGTTTGGATTATTGGACCGAAATTCTTGCGACTACCCAAAGAAGACTGGCTCAAAAAAGGTTTTAATAATAAATCACACAGCTTAAACACAACGGAAATGAAGACAGAATTCGCCAATGTCTGTTTGACCATTTCTGAAAAGAAGTACCCTCTTCCTGACATAAAGTGTTTTTCAAAATGGCTGAGACTGGTGGGGTTTACAGCATGGTGTTTAAGATTTTTGAAAACTAAAAAAGCTATTGATATTGTTATACTAATTGATAACACTCTACCGAGGTATGCATGGAAGTTGGGGCGCGTAACTGCAACTTACCCAGATCCTGATAGCAGAGTACGTGCCGTAGTTGTGAAAACTTCAAATGCCGAATACAGGCGATCAGTGACAAAAATTTGTTTATTGGATTTAGAGGAAAAATAGTTCCTTTAGCAATGGGGAGGATGTTGAAACCTGTTATTCAGATTTTCAGATTGTTAGACTAAAAATACAGTTTTATTCCTGAAAGGAAAAATAACTAGAGTCTTAACAGGAACATTCAGTTTGCACTCGAAATAGATATAGAGAAACAGATACATTTCTGACCTGGCCATTACACACAATCAGAATAAATTTGAGTTCAATGTTTTCAGAAAACCTAGCTAATAAGACATCACCATCCCAAGCGATTCTTTCCATCCAGACAGACATACATTAGCAGCCTACAATTCAATGTTGCGTAGAGCTAGGGAAATTGATGTAATTACACAGATAGGTCATAATAATGGTTTTAACGCAGATACTCTCCAAAAGTTAGTCAGGAAACAAAGCCGGAAATTCACTTACAGATTAATATACCCTCAGGTCAAACAACCAGAAATCAAGAAATGGGGAGTTAATTTATTGAATAAGTTTGAAAATGTCCGTATAGGACTGTAGTAACGTTAGTTACAAATAAAAGTGATAAAAAAAATAGAAAGTTTCATTTCTCTTTTCTTCATTATGATTTCCCACCACGTAGTAACGGCTACATCCATCAATTTTTCGGTATTTTCTATAATCTCCAGAGTTGAGTTTTTGTAGTTGGCACCCCTGTTCATTTGATCACCTACCCATCCAGCTTACCTTCAAACCCCCACGTTTTCAGATTTCGCAAGTATTAGTTTATATACTTGATAATGAGATGAAACCCGAAATCGGCCGTAAAAGTAAAATAACTAGTGAAAATTAAACGAAAGTGTTTTCATTCATTTCATTAAAGTATCTATTTTTTTCAATAGAACCGTTTAACATAAACATTTTTTCACTTATTTTATTTTAAAGCTTTTAGTTTCTAAGTTTGTTACTTAATTCTTTTCATTCTGTTTAGTTCATTTAGTGCCTCAGTATATGCGGCCATCTTGAATTTTCATATTTTTCAAAGTGTACCACTATTCTACTAGTCAAGCCCTGTCACTTGATACCCATATTGGTGTAGTTGTGGAAAAATATGTAATTCGTCATTTTGTAGCTGAGACCATTTTGAATTTGCATTTTTTCCAAAGTGTACTACTATTCTAGTCAATACCTGTAATTTGATACCCATATTGAGGTAGTTGTGGAAAAATATGTAATCGGCCATTTTGTATCTGCGGCCATCTTGAATTTGCATATTTTCCAAAGTGTACTACTATTCTACTAGTCAACTAGTCTACTAGTCAACCAGCTGTCGCTGGTTAACGAGGTCTTCTTTTTTAACGTGTGATTCCTAACGTAGGTTAGAGGATAGAAAATGAAAATCGATTGTCCGGCCTTGCGGTTCGACCCAGCGGTTCGCACAGCGGAGGATTCATTGAGTAGTGTAAACCACTCACGTGAACCCACCAGGCCACCATCCCACCCATATTGAGGTAGTTATGAAAAAATATATAATACGCCATTTTGTAGCTGTGGCCATCTTGAATTTGCATCTTTTTTCAAAGTGTACTACCATTCTACTAGTCAAGCACTGTCATTTGATACCCATATTGAGGTAGTTTGAAACAATATGCATTCCGCCACTTCGTATCTGCGGCCATCTTGGATACACAATAATAGAGAATTCATTGAATTCTATTGTCATCAGAACTAAATGTGTGTACCAAATTTCAGATCAATCTGTCAACAGGAAAGGGGGTCAAACTTCAATTACTAAATTTGACCCAAACAAATAAATAAACAAACAAGCAAACGAACAGGGCAAGCTGAATAAACCATTTGAAAATACTATAGGTACATCAAAAATGTCTTTCTGAAAATGTAGGTGACAACAAATCATTGAACATGGCACCGTTCAGTTGTTGGTGAGGTAAAAATTTCGATATTTGAAACAGAGTAGGCATAGTTCATTGAAATCAATATTTCTCCCGATGAAAAAATTACAAAATCTGTACCATTTTTTCAGACCATTTGATAGGACATAAAATTCTCTTCTCAACGATATAACACAAGTGACCATTTTCTTCATATTCAATGAGAAAAAACAAAAGACGGTGTTTGCTTAGTTTTTATGGAAAAATTTAGGAATTGAAATTTTCCACCAATTTACATACTTTTTATTAATGCCATTTTTTACCTCATTTATCTCGAAAATCTTAACAGGAACTAGTATTTTTAAACCTCAATACTGAAGTGTACTTCTCATATAACAAAAAAAGGCAAAGATACTTTACGGTCATTTGTCTGGAGAAATAAAAAAGAGAAACTTCATTACTTCGGACTTCCATTGTCTAATATTATATAAAATGATTTGAAATCTAGGAAAGAACCAATACAAATGAAAATTAAAAAGAGTAGCTGAAAATAACAATTATATTAAGCAAAAAAAACTTTAAAAGAAATTGCAGTGAAATAGAAAAATTTAAAAAAATAACAATTTGAAATTAGGAGATTTCATGCCAAGTTACTTCACGAAGTTTCGATTGTTAGTATCCACAATCATCTTCGGGTGATGACTAGACTAATTCTTCCGAGAGATGACTACTATTTATATAACCGAAGACGATTGTGGATACTAACAATCGAAACGTCGTGAAGAAACTTGGATTGAAATATCTGAATTTTTAATTTTTATTTCATTTTATATAATATGATATATTATATTTTATATAATATGAGTTAATAACTACTTGCTAACTTTTTCAATGGTGCAACAAAATTGACGTCATAGTATGTCTTTGACATTTGGGTGGCAAAAAGTTACTGTAATGGTTTGAAAAATATGACTTTCTATTGAGAATATCTGGATAAATGAAGTAGGTAGGTACTAAATGTCATTTGAGAAGATGAATTAAAAGGACGTGAATTGGCGAAAAACTTGAAATTCATCTCAAAAACTCAGCAGACTTTGTCTTGTGTTCCTTACTACATCAATTTGTTTGACATTTTGAATAGAAATGATCTCTTGTCATATATCGTTGAGAAGAGAATTTCACGTCCTATCAAATGGTCTGAAAAGATAAACAGGTTTCTATTTGAAATTTTTGACTTGGGTTCAATCCCGATTAAACCAGTATATATTTTCAATTGTTTCATCAGTAGGACATCGGTTTTAATGAACAATAATTTCGTTGTCACCCGGTATAGGTATTCATTGAACAGGGTACAACACCAACTTGAAAAGTGGTTCTTCCAAGGCGATCATCGCCCATCGTCTCGTCTCCGCAGAACCATGCAACATCAAAACCAACCCTTCCTTTCCAGGTAGACAAAAATTTCGTTAGAGGTCGTAATTAATTTCTGAACGGCATCTCGAAAAGCGATTAAATGCGGGACACGGTCGAAGAAGGGCTGAAGCGCTTTGGAGGCGGGGCCTGTTCTTTTTGCGTGGGCGGCACACAGTCTCGCAGCAGCTTGTTACCATAGCAACGCTCCCGAACGCCCGGCCAGATATTGATCTGGCTCGGGAAACTCTGTTTGCAAGTTTTGTCGGTCCGAAAAATTACATCACCATCGGTTTCTGGTCAATGGCGTGGTTTGCAAGGCAAGAGGGATTCAAGGCAACGGAGATCGCATCTGAGATGTGGTTTCTATCCATGAAATCAACATGGATCTGCAATGTTTGAGGTAAATATACATATCATACTGAATCATACTGAAACGCAGTATTCCGCAGGACTACAAAAACAATATTGTGAACATGAAATAGTGCTTGGAAAGTAGTTCTGGTGGAAGACAGCAGATTGGAAGGAATTCACAATAAAGAGACACTCAGCTTGATGAAGAGAGTTCGCGACGTAAGTTACGCCATAAGGCGTAACCATAGTAGAATCTCGGAATCTAGGGCTAGTCAATGCATCTTCATAAAAACTGTTGGACTGCATTGATGAAAGGTCAAATAAAAAAGTTTCAAAATATGCCCAATTTTGATTAACACAATTTACTGAAAAATGAGGACAAGGGAAAAATTGTTCAGTGCAAAGATTTCAATTTTATACCTAATAAATAATATTTGCATAGTAAATTTATGGTTAATGTATTCATATTTCGCAAATTATAATGAGTTATATACAGCAAAAAAATGTTTTCAACTATATATACATTATAACATTATTATTCATTACTATCGTCGTCATCGATTTTTTTGGTGTCGATTTTAGGTGAAGGATTAGTACAGCTGTCATTGAATTCCATACAAGCCACAGTGCAATTTAATCCATACTTTTTTGCACCTACAAGATACTCCGCATCCTGTCTTGGGTCTGCAAAAAATCATTTTTAATAAGGATTCTGGAGCTGGTCGCTGCGTCATTGTTTGTGGTATCAGAATTCCGCTTTCATGTTTCCAACCCATTCTTCTGGTGAAATTTCTCTTCCGAGCCATGTTTGAATTTACGGATATACTCTTCTGAAATGTCCAAGAGCGGCATCTGCACTAGGTGGCACGACAATTTAACGCAGGTATATTTAGCAGTTTCTTTGAAAAAAGAGTTATATGTTGATATATTTAGATCTTTTATTTTATGAGGGGCACCGTATAAAGCAAGCGTATAATCCAAGATCCCAGAGCGATCAGACATAACTTATTTTCGAATAGATGAAACTTTAAGTTCTCAGTGGCGTCTCATGTTCTTTGAATACCTGCCTGTTTATGGAGCTCGACTTGTGACACCTAGGCAGGTACCAGGTGAGAAAGGTAACTGAAAATAATAGATACTCAATACAAATTTACATGGTTGACTTTTATATATGTTTTGTAGAATATTATTCTAAAATAGTATCATAAGTGTCAGACAGATAAAAATATAAGTATTCTATGTTTTTCTGAACACTGGCAAACTAAGCTAAATTTGAAAAGCATCAATATACATGGATACTATTTGGCTAGCTAATACTGTTGAAGTAAAAACCAGCATGGTGGTGTCTGTATTCTCGTTAAATCAAATATCAGTGTATGATTCATGTTTATCTGACCACTTGTGCCAGTTCATTATCACACCCTTAAGTATAGAAAATACAGATATAATTTTCAGAAGACATTACTCAAGCAAAGTATTAGAAAAATTCAGATATTCTATAGCCCAGGTTGACTGGCAAATGTTTCATGAATCCTTGAGTGATGTTGATAAATCAACAAACTGGCTCGTAGAAACATACAGTGAAGTAACAAAGAAATGTTTCCCTCTAAAAAAGTACAACACTAATAGACCCCCTGTAAACTGGTTCAATGATGAATTGGTAAGTAAGCGAAAAATTCTGTCAACTGTGAAGTTAATCGCAAACAGCACGAATGATCCTGACAACTGGTCGACATACAGAAAATTGAAGGAAGATTAAAGAAACTCCATTATTATCCCAAAAAAATGCCTATGATTTTTTTTATTTTCTACTAAAAATATATCGAAAGATAGCTGGCGCATCGTTAATTTCGAATTCAACAAAAAATCTAAAAACATTGGCAACTCATCTATCACCTCAGACGAGTTCAATATATTCTTCAGTACAATTGCTGACAATATTATAAAAACAATACCAAGTTCCTCTCTTACGACTTCTGATCTTTTGAGAAATTTACCATTTCCAAAATCAAGTTTCTTCTTAGCCCCAACCACTCTAGACGAGGTCTTGTCAGCTATACGTAAACTAAAAAAAACAATTCAGAAGATGCTTTCGAAATAAATGCATTACTTATCAAAAAAACATCGGACTTTTTGCTTGAACCATTGGTTGCGTTAATAAATTTTAGATGACATTTTCCCGGATTTATTCAAATTCTCAAGAGTTTTGCCTTTACCGAAAAAAATAACCTTGAAACTATGGACAACTTTCGCCCTATTTCAATAATTAATACGTTTTCTAAAATTATAGAAATTCTGCTCAAAGAATGGTTAACACATTATTTTGAAAAGAATAACTTCCTCGCCAACACTCAATTTGGTTTTCGCCAAAACAAATCTACAATAATGGCACTAGTGAAGGTCGTTGAGGACATTGTCGATGGCCTTGAAAAAAAGCAACATTCCATCCTTCCTATGTGCGATTTATCTAAGGCGTTCGATTGTGTCTCACACGACCTACTGTTAGAAAAGTTATCTTAGTTATCATTCAAATTGATGTCATCGTATTTAACAAATAGGCAACAACTGGTCAAAATGAAATATACTACATCCGAGCTCAAGACAGTGAAACATGGAGTTCCACAGGGATCAGTCCTTGGTCCTTTGCTTTGTATCATTTACATAAATGACATTTGTCAGCATATGCTACAGGATACAGCCACCATCCTTTTCGCTGACGATATGTCACTTATCAATAGTTCGTCAGATTTTTATAGCCCCAAAATTCTTGCTGACAATTCGATTGACCTTGTTAGAAATTGGTTTTCTGCAAACCCCCTACAACTAAATGATAAAAAAAACGCAACAACTGAATATATCCACTAACAATAAATACACATCAGGAGAACACTGTAAACTTCTTGAAATTACAATCGATGACACTCACAGCTGGCACTATCATACTCAAAAACTGAACAGCGAGCTTTCCAGTACAATATTTCTCTCAAGAAGATTGAGATATGTTGTAGGTCCCGAATCACTCAGGCAAATATATTTCGCTTTGTTTCACTTGCGTATTAGCTATGAAACCATTCTATGGGGAAATTCCAGCAATGCGCTAAACATCTTCAGATCACAGAAGAAAGCTTTTCGTCTTCTGGCTGGAGTCGGACTGAGAGAACAATGTCATCTCCTCTTTACTGACATGAAAATAATGACACTATCATGCATTTACATATATCAAACCCTTTGTGAAATACACTCAAACAAAGGAAACTATAGTGTTCCGTCAGATCCTCACAAATACGACACGAGATCAGCAAACCAAATGGCACTAAAACGTTTCAGGCTAAATAAGTCGAAGTCAAATTCCCTCAATTTGAAACTTCATAATAAGTTGAGCTTAGAAGTGCGTTCCCTAAATGATAGACATTTAAAGGTTAATGTGAAATGTCTACTCCTAAAAAATTGTTTTTATAGTGTAGAAGAATTTTCGAATTATTCTTTTTAATGTAATTGAAAAAAAAAATGTTTTTGTGAATGACCTGATTGTTTTTACATTTTCACATATTGTCTCTCAATATTTTTTGTACTATGTGACGTGCTGTAAACCACTGTGTGAAATAGCCAATAAAGTCTATATCTATCTATCTATTCCTAAACTTTTGTCAGAAGCTTTGAAGCTTCACAAAAAATAAATGAACTTTACTTATTTTCACATGTTTGATTTAAATTCAATATGTTTGCATCTCTATTCAAATAGGACGAACTTCATTGAAGTAATCATTAATTAATGTTTGAGTGAATTAATTTATCGCATATATTCGGGAAAATACATTTATTTGGCGCAATTTGTTTTTATGAAGAAATATTTTCATTTTATCATGAAAAGGTACCAGTTGAAACAATTGAAACAAAAATCATTATATAAAAAAATATTCAACCATGAATAAGTAAAGAAAGTATTTGTTTATCTTTTAATCATCGTAATCGTCGTCATAATCACTGGAATTTTCATCATTAGCCCAATCATGGTATTGTCCATTCCAGTCATCATCCTTATCATCAGCAGCTATTGTCGTTGCAGGCAGCTTCTTCTTAATGAAAAAATTATAAAACATGAAACTGCAAATATGAAAATTTATTAACTTGAAGTGGTACAGTACCTGATTTTTGAAGGGTTTCACTAAAGTCTCCTGGTAATTGGTTACGATCAAACCACTAAAAATGTTACTGGTGTTCTTCTTAAGTCCATCCATTGTTTTCAGGAGTTAAAATGGTTGGTTGCTTTTGATTTGCATTGTTTCATATGCTAGCAACGTAATTAGCTCAAAATAATTGTTGAAATAACTTATTACATGTCTGCTCGCTCTGGGATCTTAGTCTAGTACATGTAACAGCAGAGTTGAAAATATCATTAATATCTTTGCATTCATTTTTATAAACTGACGTAGCATTTTGCAAGTCCAGCCGTTTCTCGAAATTTTTTCGCAAACACGTTTTTGCCACGCTGGAAAGAAACCAGTGAATGCATGTAAGAATAAAATATGCTAAATATCATTGGAGTTTTTTCCCAACATCAAACCGTTATTTTAACACCTCGACACGTGTTTCGATCACCAAGTGATCATCTTCAAGAGGAAGATCAAACTGTTTGGTGTTGGAGAAAAAAACTCCAGTAATATTCATTACTACACCAAAGGTTCCAAACAGTGCATCACGAGTATAAAATATGCTCTTCACATTTTGGTAATACTTAATTTTTAATGAAGAAAAGAGAATTGAAACTTTCTATGTTTTTTACCACTTTTATTTGTAAGTAATACAGAACGACTATATAAGATTTGCCATTAAACAGTTTAAAAATATGTAGGTACAAGAGGTAGGTATGGTATGTGTGTGTTGTGTGCGTTGCATTTTGATGGTTGTTCAACGATGTTAGGAAAAGACGGAGGGGTACAAGCGATCTTACGCAAAAAGTACACCAAAGCCCTCTACTTTCTTTGCTCGTCCCACCAACTAAATATGAAATTAGAAATGCCAAGGGAACTACCAAAAATACTATATAAACTTTTTAGGGAATCAGTTTTGAGGAGGAAGTTGATACCTAATATTTCCAGACTTTGCGAGACAAGATGGAGTGAGAAACACAAAACCATCAGAGTCGTTAAAGAAACTCTTTCAATAATTCTGGAAGCCTCACAAACATTATCTTACGAAGGAAACAGTACAATTCGGAAAAGTGCCTTCCAACTGCATGCGGCAACTTTCAGAATTTCTTTCATTCTTGGTATTATGTTAGTAGCCAAATACTTGGCTTTGATGGAACCCGTTGTCAACGTACTCCAATATGTAGCTTTCGACGTGGTCAAAGCTTCAGAACACGTTAAAAGGATTTTACTTCTAATTAAAAACCACCGTGATAATCCGGAAAAAGAACCAGACGAAAGTATAAAGGAAGCTACTGCTGTTGCGGAGAAAGTAGGGCTGGAGGACGACATTACATCAATGCCGCGTATTACGGAGATACAACGTCATAGAAGCAGCTGGAATCCCTTCAGAATACTGGAAGAAGTCTTTAGTAATACCATACTTGGATTTAATTATCACCTCCCTTGAAGTACGTTTTGCTGAAGAGAATACGCCATCATTCGCATTATCTAAGTTACACTCGGCACAAATGCAAAAGATGACAACTGAAAATGTGAAAAAAAAATTGTGAATCTATTGCCCAGTTTTATGATTTACCGTACATAAAGAATGAAATCGAACTTTGGCAGCAATTGTGGCACGATAAGTTTAATCTAAAAAATCTTACAGTTGTTAATGCCCTAAAAGAAACAAATTCCCTCTTTCCTGAAACGGAAAAAGCATTGCTTCGCTTTACCATGCACGACCTGTACAGTAGAGCGATCCTTTAACAGCCTCAGAAGACTGAAAACATGGCTAAGAAGCTCCATGGCAGAAGATCGCGTTAATGGTCTGGCCATAATGAGTGCACACAGAGCTATAATAAATAAAAACCTAAATAATTTTAATGATAAAGTGGTTGAAAGTTTTGCAAAAAATCCCGGCAGGTTCTGTTTTGAATAAATATTATTTGTATTAAAATAAATAATTATTACTGTGTTTAAAAGTTTGATTAAGTTATTGTGCTGTTGACGGCTTGTGAAGTTTTATACATTGATATCAGAACCTTTCTTATTACAATCGTCATCGAGGCAAAGAATTCCAAAATATAACGCTTCATGCTTTCAACTGTACCAGGCGCTGATATTTTTTATCTTCCATAATATTGCCCCATTGACCCCCTCCTTAGTCATAAGCTGGCGACGTCCTTGCCATTTGAATTGCCACCTCATTATAAAGTTATCTCCAGACACTGTTTTCACTACCCCCTTGTAATTGTAATTGTAAGACGTTATTTTTGCTTACCGGTACTTTCAAAAGAGGAAACGGGAATACAGAAAATACTGAGTATTCATGAATTAATTTGACTCTTCTCCGAAAAAATATCTGATGATCTAAACCAAGAAGTTTTATACAGGTTGCATTTTCCACATGGGGAATTGCAGTATGAAAACAAACTTTCGTTTTCGATATTCTGAGTAATGGCCCACATTCTGAATTTTTTTTTTAAAAAAGGAAAATTTTACAGATAATGCTAATCACGTGACAATTTCATCGTGGCGTTATCAGATTTGAAATCCGTGGAAGAACATATGGAATTAATATGAATGAAATGTTGAAATTAGTGAACAAACTTTCATATAAATAAAGTAATACAAATTATGAAATTATGAAACAGAAAAATTAATTGGCGCCCCGGGGCGACTTGATTGATTCCAGTGGCGCATTTGCTTTTTCAGCTGCAGGAAACCCCTGAAAAACCTGCAGCACCACATCATCTGAAGATCTTGATCTGCCAATGTCCTCTCTCTCATAAAACAAAATGGTCATATTTGGAAACGCTTATTGAAGTTCCAGAAAATCACATACGTTTTTGCTACCTCTTGAACATTTACTACAAAGTAAACAAGTGACGATTTTTTTAGCAAAAGATCTATAAACACAAGACGCGATAGACTATACGGAATCATTCAATCCAGAGCGGTCAGAAGTATTGATTCTGCCATCTGGTTGCTTACGAAGAGTATTCAACAAGAACCCCAAGAATTTGGGACAAACCTCTTGTTGTTCTAACGAGTATCTGAGTTAGACTTCAAAGACTCTAGGAAATAGGTTGGTGGAAAAGATGGTATATTCTCACGAAACTGCAGCTGCTTGAACAGGTGTTTGAGTTTGGTGAATAGATAGATAGATAGATAGACAGATTTATTGATCCTACATAATGTATAGATGGGATAAGTCATAATTGTAGTTATAAACATGCATACATATAAACATACAAAGGTAAAAACAAACATATAAATAAAATTTTAGGTCTAGATAGAATGCAAGTAAACTAGGTTTCACAATAAAAATAATGTTGTCCAGGCATCGTATATATCGTATATATATAATATAAGTCCAAATAAGATGTGGTACAAATATATTATTTAAATATAAATAGAAAAAAAAAGGAAAAATATGAATCACCAGCTTGCTTAGAAACAATAAACAAGGAGAGGTAACAAGGACATTTTGAAATAAAGTTTTCAAAAGGAATACGATCGCTTGTTGCTTACTCCATGTGTAAATTCGTCTACTGTGTAAAAACCGTTTTCTGATAAATAACGTTTCAATATTTTTTTGAAGATATGAGGAGACAGAGTCTTTATATCGTTTGGCAGTAAATTATACATTCGAATGCAGGCAAATTTAGGAGATTTTTCATATTTTGCGTGATGGTGTTTTCGTGTTATGATCATATCTTTTCTTCTTATATTATAGCTATGCATCTCTGTTTTTGTTTGGAAAAGTTTTTTATATTCATGTACATATGTCAATGTTTTTAAAATGTACAGACTTGCAACTGTCAATATTTTATTTTGTTGAAATATATTTCTACATGAAGTTCTAAAGTCTAAATTAAATATCAACCTCAGCAGTGCTTTTTGTTTTATAAAAATCCTATCTGATCCAGTAGCTAGTCCCCAGACCGAAATGCTCTGATACATGATAGAGTGAAATTTGGCATAATAAACTGATATCAGTGAATTTGTATCTAACTTGCACTTAAGAGATTTAATCAGATAGTATGATTGATTCAATTTCTTACATATATAATCTATATGTTCTTGCCATGTGAGGAGTGAGTCAACCATAGTTCCTAAGAATTTTGTCGAGCAGCTCAGTTCTAAAGGTTTATTTTGGAAACTGAGATTGATATTATATTGACTTCTCGATGCATTCACGAATTGCATGTATACCGTTTTATTCTGGTTGACAATGAGTCTGTTCTTGTTACACCACCCATTAAACCGATTAGAACAGCATTTACCGTTTGTGTCATATCGTCAGATGTTTCACTAGAAAGAATGATAGACGTGTCATCTGCATAGAGAAATATTTTTCCATGACTTATATTGAGAGGAAGATCATTTACATATAATAAAAATATTAGTGGCCCAAGAACGCTGCCCTAAGGGGTACCTGTTGTAACTGAAAATTTATCTGACTTGATGTTATTCTGCTTTACTTGGAAACATCTATTCGCCAAAAAATAAACAATTAATTGATTTACATTACCACGAATCCCAAGGTTGAAGAGTTTGTCTGCTACAAGTTTATGTTGGGGTTATGCCATATAGGGAACCCAAACGTTAATCAATTTAAAAGAGTAGTTTTCCTAGTTTTCCTAAAAACAGTTAAGTCGGAGTTACAGAGGTTGGTTGTGATTGTTACAAGATTGGTGAATAACTGCCACGCCACGCAGGGCGTGATTAGTTTTTATGTACGATACCTCATGTGACTCTTAGGCTAATTGCACACACACCCATTATGGACGGCCGATTTTATACCGGTCGTCCAAATTCCAATAGTGAACCACATGTGGGAACGGGACCTGGCACACATGCCTACCGGTAATCGGCGTCGATCACCGGTAAGCATGTGTGCCAGGTCCCGATAAGAAAGAACATGTTTCACAGAATCTGCATCAGAATCTCAAGCTGCAATCGATCCTTCCAAGTGATGAAGGTTTTCGTAGAGGGATCGTTTCGGCTCTTGCTCCATGAAGCCCCTCCACTGAAAGGGAACCAACACCACGAGGACTGCAGCTCAGATTTTGTGGGCAAGAATGATCTATGTCCATTGACCGCACTGAAAAATAAGGTGGATCAATCACTTGCGAATTAACTTTGACGAATGTACACAAGTCTCGACTTGTTTTGAAAAAAAATTAGTTCCGTACTGAAATAAGGGCAATGCATGATCTCATCAAAATTATGTGAAAGGGGAATAGTTCCAAAGACCGAAGCAGCATTACCACGTTGAATAGCAATACTAATTCTCTCTATCAAAAAATGGGAATATATTCTCAGTTGTTTTTTTACTATGGCAGACATAGAAAATCAGAATTCTTCGGCTTCGGCTAATTCATCTTCGTCGCCGCAGGCACAGTCTACTGCGAAGAAAGAAAAGAAAGTTAAAAATCCAAGAAGTAAACCTTCTCACCCACCTACGTCGGAAATGTCTTCGCAGTCTACTGCGAAGAAAGAAAAGAAAGTTAAAAATCCAAGAAGTAAACCTTCTCACCCACCTACGTCGGAAATGGTTAATAACGCTATTAAAGGATTGAAGGAACGGGGTGGTTCCTCTTTACAAGCCATAAAAAAATATATTACGGCGAATTATAAGGCTGACGCAGAAAAAGTGGCACCTTTCATCAAGAAATATCTTAAATCTGCGGTTGCTTCCGGATCATTAGTACAAACTAAAGGAAAAGGGTCATTCAAATTGGCATCGGCATCTTCTGGTTCGGCAAAACCGTCGGCTACCGAAAAGAAAACGTCCGGTACGGCCGGTGCGAAGGCCAAAAAAACTCCCTTCAAACGCGTAGCTGGTGAAAAAGCTAAAACCGGCAAGAAGGCTGCTGCATCACCGAAAAGTAAGAAAGCCTCTCCGGAAAGAAAGCGGCTGCCGCAGCCAAGCCTAAAAAGGCAACTGCCGAGGATAAAAAGACCGTCGCTTCTAAGGTTTCGTCCGCGACTTCTGCTAGTAAAACCAAGTCTCCTTCGAAAGCAAAGAAAACTAACAAAGGATCAACAAAAAAGCCGAAAGCACCCAAACCGAAAACCGCGAAAGCGACCCCTGCATCGGGTATTCTTTCGTTGCTTGGTCTAATCTCCTGAGTTCATGAAAAAATTAAAAATTATTGAACCAAAATATTTTAATCAGAAAAAATTTACCAAAGATGAGTAAGGAAAGTAAGAACGCTAATTTGTAGAGCAAAAAAATTATCATTACCTGTAATAAAAATGAATCAATAAATACGTTAACGATAATTGAAACATTAAATCTGGTAGAAACAACAAAATAAAACATAATCATCAAGAAACTAATGAGAGACGCAAAAAAATAAAAATTTCGATTGTCACAATCATGTTCAATATTTTTTCATTATCTTTCATTTTCCATATTTTATAATTTATCTAGATTATTTTAGTTTAATTCCATTTTTGTTGTTCGTACCTATATGACATTTCAGTTAGTGGTCACCCATTTATCAATTTACTTACATTTCAGGTTACAATGAATTAGCATTTTTTCATTCTTTAAATTTTTATACTTATGTTTGGTAATTTTTGCTCAACTTTTCCTATATCAACTATTTCCTATTTCAACAACAGAATATTATGGTCAGATGATTTTCAGTATCTTCAGTAATTCCATCATTTCATTAATTTTCATTTGTTCATCCATAAAATTCGAATTTGTCAACACTTACTTTTTTCATTTACCAAGAACAATTGTCAATAACTTTCAAATATATGATGGTTATTTCATCCAATTGCTAGTTTTCAACTAGACACATATTGAATCATTATTGACCATATTTAAAATCGGTGATTGATAAATTTTTGTGAAATCTGAACAAGGTACTGAAATAACTTTTTACATAATTTTTGAGAAACTCACCTTCAGGATTTACAAAAGAAAAACACCAACTCTCGAGTTTGAGTGTTAACAACCCCCTACTGATTTTCAGCAAAGAAATTTTACCTAATACTTATCCTTATGTTTAAAGCATTACCACGCCTCCTACATAATTTCTGTTCAAAGCTAACAGGAAAATGAAGAAGCGATAGCCTCCGAGGAAGCAATTAGTTTCAAAGGTCTACGAAAAGGATCAAAAGAAAACGAGGGCAATGGGAAAAGAACACCGCTTTCTGGATGTAATCTCCGGAAGGGGACCAGTGGTGTAGGCAATAGGCCTAGAAATATCTGTTCGTTGTCAACGATATTGCTGGTCTTTCATTGGTACCTGGTTTCCCTGAGAAAAGGATTTTTCTCGTCGTAGTATTCCATCTCGAAGTTTTCAGACACCTTTATCTTTTATTTCGCCATTTCACCTCTTTTTGCGTTTAGTGACCAGTTTATTTATTCATTTCTTTTCCTCTCCTGGAAGTCAGATAACTACATGGATCACTATTTCATTTATTTTCGAACTTTCTTACAGATAGGTCCGTCTAATTAACCACGCATTAATAATCAATACATAGTTATTCATTTCTAAGAAACTGCAAGTTAATGAACATTATCAGATATGTTTCACTCACAATTGATAAAAAAATGATTGAACAAAATAATTTATCAAAATAATTGGTTATTTCATCTTATCTGTTACCATATTTTGTAAATTTCATAGTGGAATATTATTTATTATTCTAATTACCATTTTTGAATCCAATTAATGTAGTAGGAACGATATATAGCGACGTTGCTTTCAAAAACGATCAAAGATATAATTCATATATAATCCACATATTCTCATTTGATAATATTATTGCAATAAAAATAGCAACATGACAAATTACCAGCACTACTTCATTTTCACATGGATTGTTCTCTCGCTAACTTCGAACCTCAAGATGATAAGAGTTTGCGATACTACTCATTACATATTCTTATTGCTTATGATTATTCGGCGAATGGGCATTGGTTATTGTTACGGGTGCGGGCTCGCTACTTTGAAAAAAAATGAATCTATACATATTATGTTGGATGATATCTCATGAACAGCTCATATCATTTTATATGATAATAGTAGTATCCATTGAAGTTGAGAATATGATAAATTGTAGGCCAATATATGTCACTAGACTCAGATGATACTTCGTATAGGTAAAATACAATGGACACAAAACTTGTGAACATTATCGATGGTTTGAAGATTGCAACTTTGAACAAATAGTGAAGAAAATCAGAACGATCATACAACAAGTAATGGTTCAAACAAAATCGATCGAGAACAATGATTCGATGAAAGTGGGTGGTTGTGTTGTTTTTAAAATTGGCGAAAAAACACCAAGAAATATGCGAAAACCCGGAATCGTTGATGAACTATTTCCGGGACCAGATGGAAGAGTAAAAGTCCATGTCTATGTCTCTTGCAGATAGATGACTTGAAATATGATAAGTTAATCTTAGAAGTGGTGAATGTGGCAGATTCCTATTGAGAGAGAATAGTTAGCCGATTCATTATTCCCAAATATCTCATGATACTCTGTATCTTATAATCATTTGAATTAAAAAAAATATTATTGTTTCCATTGTGAGATTTGTTTTGTCGATAGTTTCTGACTTTGTGTTCAGCTAAGAAATGCATTCAAAAAATGTTAAAGACACAAAATATAAAACCACCATTAAAAATTCAACTGGACTGACACCGAAGTCACCCATAGAGAGAAATACTGGATCAAGCGGAAGTTGAAGGGAGACATGTACACTGAACAAGATGCTCTTGAATAGTTGAATATGGTAGACAATACACTGCGATTAATGAATAATTTCATGTCGCTAGATTGTATCAGTCAAGACTAAGAGATACCATATTTGCTCTTTATTTGAATTTTCAATTATTGGTTATTCTCAAATAATAAAAGTTGTATAAGTATGTATATGTATAGAGTTACTTCTTTCGAAATCGATTGCTTCCTTTCTTTTTTCGAAAGATTTATATTTTTTTTGCATCAAGATGGATTAGTAGAGAGCCAAAAACTTTCTTGACCAAAAATTGCAGCTTCTTGGTGTTTCTTGGATGTTGTTGAATAAATAGAGAATCTGCTGAAGTGTAATGAAAAGCAAATACTAGAGTTCACCTCGAAAAGTTACTGAGTAATATAACCTACTAAAGAGTCCAATTAGTCAGTAACTTTTCGTATCCATAAATTCTGCCTACAAATTAAATAATCAGTGAAAGGAAAATGAAATTTCTCTGACTAATTAGCTTTTTCATAAGCGAGTCAAAGAAAATATATCTATTTGCAATTGAAGCATTGATCCAAAGTGAAGTTTTTGGGTTTGGAAAAGAGAAAATGATTATTTTTAGACACATTGACCATTTGAAGAAAATTAAGTATTGGAATGTCAACTTTATATGTTATGTTAGGTTAGGTCCAAAGTGAGTGGGTCTATTCGACCCTCTTCTGCAACCCGAAGGGTTTATTGTGGCTCACACCTATTCACACTCGACCAAATAAACCCAGCTTCTCAACGAAGCCGATTAGTTTGTATGGTGAGTGGTTTTCAGATCAGATGGAAAGAATATATGCTCTGCTATCCATCATTTTCCAAATATAGGCGACACACACTGTCATCGTAGTTCATCCCTACTATACTCCAACAACTATTTGGTATCAAGCTTCAAAGGGTGAGCCAATCCTGAAAGATTGATAATAATAAACAGCTCCATTTCAGAGTACAGTACAAACTTTTATTGCAAAGAGGTCGGTAACATAGTATGAAATGGCGTCAAACAAGGAGGTTCAGATTTTTTTTTTATAAACATTATTAAATTAATGTTCCAGTGAGATATGCGTTCAAATCATAGAGCTCTAAGTCTATGAGAAGTTTTTTTAGTTCTCTTTTGAAAACTCCAATTTTCTTAGTTCGTTTTATTCTGGTTGAAAAGCTTGATTTACATATAGTGGGCGCTTTTTTCAATTACTATAAGTCAATGAAGGGGATACATATATTCATTTGTTCTAGTGGGATACTTATGAACAGGTACACTCTCAGTGAAGAAGTGTGAATTTTCATAAATGAACATTAGGCATTCATATATATAAATCGCGTAGATTGTCATTATATTAGTGGATTTGAATAATGTTCTGCAAGTCTTATTATTATTTTTTGAACTATGAATTTTTTTTTTGATATTTGGATTGTTACTCAAAAAAATAATTCCGTATCGAGCAACCGATTCGAAATTAGCCGTGTATATTGATTTTGTAGCCTTATTGTGCAGATATTTTGATGTAACTCTGATTCCATACTATATTTCACTCAGTTTGTTTGCGAGATTATCAATATAAGAAGACCAATTCATGTTCTCATCGATGTGGATTCCTAAAAATTTGGTGTTGTGGGACAGTTCAAAAGAAGAGTTTTGAGGGTCCACCCTTACTATTGTCTTGGTTTGTTCTAAACAAAATAGTATGTGTCTTCGATTCATTTATTGAACCAGTCTTTGATTTTGTTGAATAGATCTGTACTATTTACCATCATCGCTGGGAAGGTTTCACCACCTGATATAACAGACTTGTTATCTGCGAAGATAGTTTTGAACTGACGTTGGTTCAGGTTCAGATTACATAAGTCGTTCAAATAAATGACGAACAAAAGAGGGCCACTGCGGAATTTCCACGTCTGTGGGAAGGGTTTCGGATTTATAGACTCTTCTATTTCATTTTACTACAGATTGAAGGCGATCTGATAGGTAGGATCCAACCCACTTTAGTGCTGAATCTCTTATTCCATATCTTTATAATTTTACTAACATTAGTTGATTCAAGCAGTCATATGCTTTGGATAGATCCAAAAATATCCCGAGACATATTACTTTTTCTTCCATCATGTTTGTTATATTTTGTGTGAATTGATATTTAGCCGTTTGTGTTGATCTATCCTGTAAATATCCATGTTGAAGCCTACTAAATAAATTACATTTATTCATAAACTCCATAATTCTCACTGACATTGCTGGTTCGAATAATTTTGAAAAACTGGGAGGAATGCATATTGGTCTGTAATTTTCAAGACCTTTTTTGAATATTTGCTTTACAATGAAGATTTTCAATCCTGTTGGGAATATGCCATACTTTAGTGAATTATTGATGATAAATGCTATGATTTTGATAATGGCAATTACGCTATTTTTCATAATACTATACTAGTGGCGGGATGGCTTTCCTTGTTCATCTTCCACTGCCTGAACCACTGTGCATGCTGTTTTCGGCGAGTGCATTGGCTTGGGATGTGGGGGTTGAGCAAACCGGCCATCGGATGCCTGCTTCCACGTAGCCCCGCTGGGACAGAATCACTTGTGGTTTTGTTATTCCCTAACTGAATGGCATCCCAACGATGGCCTGATCCTGAGGTGTGTGTATCCGTGCCGAGAGGATGAATGACACTGAGCCTATCAGCTGTCTCTACGGAACCTTCGAGATACCGGGTGCCCTCTCGTCGTAGCATCTCCTTGTCACGGTAATGCAGGGCTCTGTTGTGATTGACCTCCTTTCCCTAGCAACTCGTGGGACCTTTATGGACAGAGTATACTTAAAAATTCTTTCTGACGCTGAGTCTATAGAGAAGATGGATGTCGAGCTTACGACTCCAACTGACCTCCCGGTAAATTTAGTTCAGGAGCGAGTCTACAGAGGAGATGGATGTCGAATTTACGACTCCAACGGACCCCTCTCTAAATCTAGTTCAGGAGCGAGTCTACAGAGGAGATGAATGTCGAATTTACGACTCCAACTGACCTCCCTGTAAATTTAGTTCTATGGCGAGTCAGCAGAGGAGATGGTTGTCGAATTTATGACTCCAACAGGCCTCCCTGTAAATTTAGTTGAGGAGCTAGTCTACAGAGGAGATGGATGTCGAGTTTACAACTCCAAAGGACTTCACTGTAAATTTACTCCAGGAGTGAGTCTACAGAGGAGATGGATGTCGAGTTTACGACTCCAATTGATCTCCCTGTAAATTTAGTTCAGAAGTGAGAGCTGCGGCGTACGCAGAATCTGTCTCAGGTGGGGGAACCAACCCTCCATAAGCAGGTTAGCAAACGTTTGCGCTCAAGTGAGGTTTCACCAAAACCAGAGGCAAAAAAGCCCTGCACGGCTGAATCTAAGGCATTGTCAGGTGTAGCTGACGTGCAAAAACCCTCATATGGGAAGGTTGTCGTGAGTATCAAGATGGAAATCTTGCAACCTGACTATCCGACTACCTCATTAACAGAGCATATACTTTGTGCCTGCCCCGCTGGGGATCAAATCAGGTCTTTAGAGTTTGGCAGAGCCGTACTCTTACCATCTGACCTGAAAGACCACTCACCATACAAACTAATCGGCTTCGTTAAGAAGCTGGGTTTGTTTGGCCAAGTGAGAATAGGTGTGAGTCACAATGAACCCTTGCGGGTTGCGTGGGAGGTCGAATAGACCCACTCACTTTGGACCCAACCTAACCTAATACTAGTAGGAATTTCATCTTCTCCACTGGAATGTTTATTTTTTAGTTTTCTAGATAGTTCTATGATTTCATCTGGAGTTAACGGTCTCACGAACATTAACTGCATATTTACAGGGATATCACATTGAAATGGAATATTTGAGGAATTTGCATTGTAATTGAGGTACCATGTCTACCAAATATTTATTGTAATCAATAACTATTTCGTTTGGGTCACCTTTATTGCAACACTCTTCATTTCGAACTCTTCCCGTTATTTCGGAGAAAATGCTCCACATGCATTTTAATTTATTATCAGAATGGGTAATTATCTTTGAGAATGTTCTAGTATTCTGCCAAAATTCCATAAATCTTCTTGCCATCCATTTTTGCCATCGCCTGAAACGATGCCAATGACAGGTTTTGGTCCTATGAAGCTGCTTGCAGCACCCTCTTTTGCGAGAGAGTCAGCAACTTCATTGCCATCCAAGCCAGTAGGGCCAGGAATCCAGACCAGAGACAATCTGTTAAGTCTTCCTATCGAGGAGAGTCTTTTTTGACAATTTGCCACAAATTTAGACATTGCTCGGTAGAAGCCAAGAGCTTCCAACGCCGCTTGACTGTCTGGGAATATTTTTATTGACTTGTGTATGAGGCTGGATTCTTCCAATATTTCCGTACTCAATTAAATAGCGTAAATTTCCGCTTGAAATACAGTCGTATAGGTCCCTAGGCAGATTGATACGTCTATTCTGGGTCTGCGACTGAAAACACCTGCACCAGAACCTTCAGGCTCTGACAAACTTACTGGATCAATCATCAAAAATATACATGAAGAGTACGCAAAAAACATATATTTTTAAAAGGAGTTCGATTCACTCAAGCTCTAAAGAGGTTATGTGCAAGATCCTCTGAGTCCATTTGAATGAATGGTTGATCCTTGAGTTGAATTATATTCTTGTTGTTTATTATATTGTTTTCCTAACAAATCCCTTTGAAACACATTATGCTACTCATTTCTACTCTAATTCACATGAATCTGTTTCATATACACATCTCGCAATTACCATCTTGGGAAGACATCCCATAAATGTTTATGAATTAGGTAATTTCAAATGCAAATTTTTCTCGGGAGGGTCTACAAATTTATTCTAACCCAGTTAAAACCATAACTAGGGTTATAGCTGCTCAAGTTTCTGTGGAACGAACACGACAAATTTCCCTGTTCACTTCATGTTACTTTGCAGATGCCATGAATATTCTATGCTGTAAAACATGTAGACGGGAATTCAGGAAGAATAACTTGGGCTGTCATTTTCACGAGAGTGAAGGATGCATACAACTTTTTAATGGTTACTGGTATGGGGTTACTCTAAAAATGATCCTTAAAATTATAAAAATAGCAACCAATCATTTTAAAATCATTCATGATATATAATAATAATAATTATTATATCGTTTATTATGCATGAAAAATACATTTATACATAAAAGGAAAAAGGTTAGCCAATGGCTATCTTCCACCCCTCCCAAAAATTACACAGTGAGTGTGAGGAAATAATTATGAAAATACTTATTTACTATCATAACAATGATAGAGAAGAGAAAAAAATAATAGATCATATAGTTGCTAAAAACTCTTAATATTCTTAACATTATTTTGGTTAATTTAACAACTTCATTGCACTACCATACATTGAATTTTAAATTAGCACTAAGCAGTAAGCATCTGTGATTTTATGTCTTCCTTAAATTGATGAATATTATTATTAAAAAGAGGTAAAATTTCATTCAGATAAGAAGGGGTTATATATATGGTTAACATCATTTCGAAAATATTTTTTGGAATAACTTTTCGTTTCAAATAAACCTGCTTTTGAGTTCCACACTGTTGAATGGTGAAATTATATTTTCTATGGTACCTTCCAAATATACAGGGTGAGTGAACAAGATTCCCTCGGTCCATTGCTATCCGGGGAAATAATTTTTCGAACTGCCTAATTTTTTTGCAATCATATCGATGAATAATATCTTTCTAAATTATTTTCTCGCATACTGGGTGATTCAGCCGAGCGTGGCCAACCAAAGTTATATTTTTTTCAATAGAACATCCATTATATGAATACGTCATTCGATTCCTTATTTTTTTATCTCTCTAAGGAATTTTTGTATTTGAATTTTATGAAATGTTTCAATATTTTTTATCGAAAGTATACTATATATACGATAAACAGATATTTAACAAATTATACCCCGTTTTATTAATTATTGTAACCATAAAAAATCATTTATTTACGTACACTTACTCAAAATGTTTTCAATATAAACAATAACGCCAAATTTTTTTATTGGATAGAGGAGTACGAAATGCCATAATGTAAATCTTTTTTCAAACGAATTCTACACGTTTCAGCATATCCTCTGGGATTTCCCTGAAACTCTAGTGATTTTTCGTTTCATGTCTTCTATGTATGTTGAAGGAGTTTGGTAAACAATCCATTTGATGAACCCCATGTCAGGTCAGGTCAAGTGATCTGACCTATTCATTTTTCAATAAATTCGAAAACTCATGCCGAAGAAATCTTACATATTTTCCTCCAGTAAGATGCTCACCAAAAAAATACTGACCGATAACTCTTTTTCCGAGTCAACGAACAAAATGGGGGTTTTCCGTTGCATAATAATGCATGTTATGACGATTCAAAGTTCTATTTTGATGAAAAGTCGCTTCATCCAAAATTAAGACGAAATTGAAAAAATCATTTTCCTGATTGATGTTTTCTAAGCCCCATCGGCAAAATTGAACACGTTTTTCAAAATCTCTCCCTCTTATGCCTTGCATCAATGGGGAATGTTCCTCCTGACGAAAATCAAGTAGTTTTCATAAAAGAGCTCTAAAACAACACATTTTAAACTCATTTCAACCTTTTTCTTTAAAAAATTATTCAAATACTTAAATGAGAGGAATGAAATAATGCATTCAACATTTAAAGAGATTCGTTTCTATTTCACCATTTGGCAACATCGCTTATAGCTAATAAAGGACAATGAATCTGTTACCCAATGAGACAAACAAAGATGACATATTTCAGAGGCGTGCTGTTCTGTTTACTTATGTTCCGATTTCCGAGACATTCTGTGACATATGACATTTTGTGCACCTAACCTATCTTCCTCTATATAAATAAATGACAGGGAACTTCTATTTGTAAATCCTAGATGCAAGGAGGCAGTTTCCGTCACTTTCCCCCAAAGCATAGAACATTACAATTTATACGCGAAAGAAACTTCACCACATGGCGTTATTGACAAATTCTGAGATTCATTTTCCGATATTAGTCATGGATAGCTAGGTTTTAAACAAAAAGCAGTATAAATAATTTTTAGGTTTTTTACGCATTTCTACCCGTTGAAACCACTGATAGCTATCACTAGATGGTATGGAAAATGCTAGTGTTCTAGCGATTACTTTGAATATTCGAAAAACAAATTTGAGTAAGTGATCGTAATAAAATACATTTTTATTGTTACAACAGTTACTAAAACTTGGTATAATTTGTAAAATATATGTATTAAAATCTGGAGGGATTTTTCAAATAATATTGTACTGGATCTTGCTTCAACTTTTCACGGAATTACATAAAAATTTGTCAAAATATTCAAAGCATTATTGTGTTGAAAAATTCTATAACTTTCATCATGAATTTTTTAAAATTGTACCAATCAACACCAAACCATCAGTCAAAAATTCATACAGCACATCATAATAATTTACTGGAATTGTGCTAATAATTGCAATATATTGTAGCGAAAACTCAAACAAATTATATGAGTATTACTATGAACTGATTAATTGATGAATGAAAACTTTTTGAAACAGGATGTTTCAATTATCACCAAACATTGTTTGAAAAAGTATAACATATTTGTGGAGGAAAATAATACAGGAAGTATCAATTCAACTTCATTTCACAGTAAACTAAAGTATGTTTCTGATACCTACTTCTTGTTCAATTATCATTTATAAAATATAACAAAAAATGAATTCAAAAAGTTGAATGTAACATCAACATATCTTGATAAAGTGATTTGTCAAAAAAGTTGAGGAATGACAGGCATAGTTAGGAAGTTCAAAAATGGTAAAGGATTTCAAAATTCAAAATACAAATCATTGATCTAGTTTTCATTTTGAATAAAAAATTTGAAACATAACAAACGACGTAAAACCAAACAAACATAATTACATTGAAAATGTCTACCTAGTATAAGTGAGTAAGTAGTAAAATTTTCTAGGATCAAACTATTGATTTTTCTCATTTCAAGATTTTCCTATTAATTCAGAAAAAACTTCAAGAATAATTATTTTTAGTATTGCCAATCCTTAACAAAATGGGAATTTTACCAAAATAAAACATTTATATTGTAGTAATAAATTATTTGAATCCTTGAATAAATATAACTAGACCAAAGTTCACCCCTAGCGGCTTTGGGATTTCCTTCATTATTAAGGTGTATATTGAACTTCTGGGTTTTCCTATGAAAAACTATCATACATTTCTTGTGCCAATGTTCAAAATCGGTGAAGAAAGTGATATAAAATGTTGTGATTACATACTTATGAAATTAGGGAGAGAACTTTTAAAATAAAAAATTTCAAAACTAATAATTCCATAATTTGTTCATATTTTTGTTACAAATCAGTTGTAATAGAAAACAATTTCTTTTGGTAAATAATTTTTTTACAATGAAATTGTGGCTTACATTTTATTTTGTCATCTTTCAATTCATTCTTAATCATTAAGGATGCTATCTCATTTCTCAAAAATAAACGTCCTGGTTTATAAGTATCCATTTTATCAATTTACCATCCTCAGTGGTATCCAAAAGCCTTTTTACAGTCTGAAATTTGAGAAAGAAATATTTATTCATGTAAACCATATTACGCAACATATTTCTAAAGGTGCATAAATCTGATATTCTCTTGGAAAATATGCATGGAATATACTTGAATGAAAATGAAAATCGAGGAAAAACCATTACCCAATTAAGAGTTATCCCTGCTGGAGCAATACCTAATATATGGTAACGCCACAGTAGCTTTTTCGCTGTAAGGTCTCACGTGTAGAGGTTCCTCGATATCCTCAGGATTGCATTCTTCCAAAGTGGTAATAGTATATAGTGTCACTTCCCTGAGCCTGATACGTTTTAAATTTTTGCCACAATTTAGTTCGTGGCCCAATTTTTGGAACCAGCTCTTTCATTGTTTAGAAATGTAGATATAAAAGAGCCTCATGGTCAATTTCATTCCCTTCAAGTAGGAAAACAAATTATAACTTTCTGAAACAATGTATATTGTGAAATTCAAAATAATCGTAGTACATTGACTAAACAATGAATTTGTACATTACTCAAAAAACAACATTTTCCTTTTCTAATTTGGTTTCTTCAATATCTCCATATATAATCATTCTCACAAACAAAAGAAATATATAATTAGAACAACTGAAAATTTTCGATACGAATGCGATATAGCACTAGTTCTCATAGAAATCAAACAAAATATAAAAGATCTACTACTACTTCGGTACTCACATGCGAAAACTTCGGTAAGGTTTTCAAAACCCTATTTCATCAGCATACTTGCTATATCGGTTTCTGAACTCATTCTTACTTATGGTAATATTCGTAATGACTGCAATATGAATCGAGGAAAACGAATGGATATCCACAAATATATTTCAACTTTTCAGTACAGAAATAACACCACTACATTATATTAAGATTATCTCTTCTCACATCAATATCGGAAACAACACTAAATGCCTATCGCGTAAAATATTGTATATGGTCACCAACTATTAACATATTGGACTTTCCCAAACGAAGTACTTTTTATATTTTCGCAAAATATGTTTCTTTCCTAACACAATATTTTATTATTCATTCCAACAATTGTAGTGATATATGATATTAATTTTTGTTGTTTTTTGAAAAACATGTTTATGACTTCATTGTTAAGTTTACAGATGATTTTTATCATAAATTCGAGAGGAATACACAATAAATTATAGTAGATTGTATTATGGAATATATTAAAATATTGAAACAATTTTATTTCGTTAATCGCTGAAATGTTCAATAGCAAAACTGAAATAAATTGTTTTGATATGCTGCTGTATATGTCATTTGAGGAATTACTACAATCATTAAGTACAATTTTATTTGAGATAACCTAATTCGAAAACTTAGTTTTCAATACAATTGCTGTATTTAAAACAAAAATTTGTAGAAAATTACCGTGACACAATATTGTGACATGGCCAGTTTCCACTGTCTGCGTGCTATATTATCTGTTGGAATGATCTTCGTTATACAGCACCATTTTGTTCAAGTATTTCCTTAATGGACAGTATTTTGCGAGTAGACCTACAATTACACTGAACCGATTCTGCTCTGTCAAAGCGGTTCTATTTTTTCTAACAGAGGTTCTCTTTATGAATTTTTTTTTCTTCTTGCCTCTTATTGATCCCATTTCTAAACTACCTCCGTACCAGTGATTTCGTAAACTCTACAAATGATTCAGTGCTCAATTTGCCAAGCATATCACTCATCAGCTTTTTCATTTTCTATAATTTCTGAGAAACCTGGTCTGTTAATTTTCGTCAGTTCTTTCAGTTCCTTACAATTTCATTGCAAATCTTGGGTTCCCCAATGATTTGGTATGGACCTGGTTCTCTGTAGAAGTTTTGCTCCTGTCGTTGAGGCCTCTAGTTATTGTCTCCTGCTGAATTATGTACACTTCCGCCAGGAAAATCGATAGCTGTGATATATATTGCATCCTGAAATATACCAGAATATATTTGGGATAACTGTTATTCATCCATTACTCACGGTTTGCGATTTCGACCGTATAGTTTGTGTCGAAAGTATACTCAAATTTGATAAAGTCCACTAACATGTTTGATACTTATTTTCCCGTATATTCCAAAATACATGTTTCAGCAGATACGTTGTATTTTGTTGAATTTTCCAGTCAGAATTGGTGTTAAGTTCAATTTCAGTTTATTTCAGTTTATTTCGGTTTAAAGAAAAAGAATATACATTTTTAATAGTTGGATCATTTCAGCCGTTCGAAGAAAACTGGTTCGCAAACTAAGCGCTTATGGTTTGTGTTGTGCTTTCCATTTTCCTTTTCACGGAATACTTTCAATAATAATTGGTACTATACGACATGTGAATTTTTCATTAAAGATGTGAAAATGGAAAGAAAAACTAAAAATCAACTGCTAATTAAAAAGAGGAAAAAACGATAGACAAATGAAAAGCAGAGAAAATTGGTGAAATAAATTGTTATAAATATAGAAGGATGAGTAACTTACAGTTATTAGATATCTTATGAAATTAGTTCAGAGAATTATACATACCATTTCTTATAGTGATGCGTTTTTCAGTAGACTCATAATGAATGTATCATTTGTAGTGATACATTTTTTTAAATTTGCTTTATAAATTTTGAGGTTTGAAATTTCCCTTATTTCTTTTGGCAGTATATTATACAATTTCGGTGCGAAATAATATATTGTTCTTTGTGTATGGCATTTCTTGAATCGGGGTAGTGATGAATTTTGTGCGTATCTAGTATATTTTGATCTTGCCGGGCAATAGTTTGATTTATTAGAAAATATCCAAACGAGACAATGGTATGCATAAAGACTTTTAACGTCAAGTAATTTGGTTTCGGTATACAACTGTTTTGTATCGAAACGTCTAGATTAAAAAAAATGATTTCAATCAAAGAATTTTGAATGATTTGAATATTATGCAAAACATTCTCGAATGCTCCCCCACATACTGTGATACAGTATCTAATGACTGATTCAATCTGTGAATAATATATTAACTAGTACTATGTTGCTGTATCTCTGCTGTTCCAATGTTTTGACAGAATCAGAATCAACGAACTCAGGCGTGCGCAGCGTTATAGAACAGTGCTTTCAAAAAATAATGTTCTGCAGCGCCATCTAGTGGCGAGGTACAGAAAAATAGATAGCCTAAAAACCTTCCCTATGAAAAATTACTTATACATGTCAAGTTTCATCACGATCGGTTGAGCGATGTGGAAGTTTATCACTTACCAACCAACCAACCAACCAACAAACATCCATTTTTATATATTAGATAATAAGTTTTGTTTTGTTAATATACATATTAGATTATATATTTTATATGTTAATTGCCTAGGTCTTTTGATCATATGAGAAACGTGTTCATCCCATCTCATGTGCTGGTCCAAGACCAGTCCAAGACTGTTCTTGCGTTCTTAACCTTTTCAATACTTGGGCAGCTACATTATGTTTTTGAGCAAGTAGGTTCATGAATGTGAATCATTTGCATATCGGGTTGTTGGTTACTTTGTAGAGAAAATACTATGAATTTTGATTTTGAGACATTGAGGTTAAGTAGATTGTCATTCAGCCATATTTGTAGTTTTTCTAAACTCTCTTCGGCTTCGTTGTATACTTGTCGCCATGTCTTTGCTTTATAAATAATGGCCGTATCGTCTGCATATGAGATGAGATGGCCTTTGAAGTTTCTAATTTCGGCTATGCTGTTGATATATACTAGGAATAGTAGGGGTCCCAAAACTGTGCCCTGCGGTACACCAATAAAGATTTCACGAGGAAAGCTGATGCTATTGCCAACTTTGACAGTATGTTTTCTATGTGACAGGTAATTTTTGAAAATTTCAATTGCCGGGCCTCGAACTTCATAAGTATAGAGTTTTTTTTTATCAATTTTTCGTGAGAAACCGTATCGAAAGCCTTGGCCAAGTCTAAACAAATAACTAGACATTTGTTGGAATTATCCAGAGCATCTGTTGTTAGTGAAATTAAATTAAATATAGCGGATTCTGTGTTGCTTTTATTAATGAAACCAAATTGTCTCTCTGTTATAACTTTGTTTTTATTGAAAAAATCCATTAGTCGTGTTTCCAGGGTATGTTCTAGCACCATCGCGAAATTTCCTCACGGAGATCGGTCAGTAGTTGCCCATTTCTGATTTGTCACCGGATTTATATATGGGAGTAACCCTAGACTCTTTCCATTGTGTTGGTATTTTTCCTGTTTTGAAGGTAAGGTTGACCATATGTGTAAGTGGTTTGATTAGATGAAAATGACATGTTTTTATCAGTTTGTGTTGATTCCGTCGAGTCCAGGAGCACAATTATTTTTTAATTTTGAAATTATTTCTATAATCTCCTTTTCATTAACGGAAGCGAGAAAGAACGAATTTGCAGTAGATGTATTGCTCATAAAGTCTGGTGGTGTGTTATGCACTTTATCAATTTTTTCTGTCATTTTTAATCCTATGTCAGTGAAATGTTCATTGAAAGCTTGTGTATCTCTATCAACTGTTAATGTCTTACCACCTATTTTATATTTCTTTACTGATTTGTTCGTTATTTCGTCAAGTGGTCACTTGTTTCATCATTCATCTTTGATTTCTAAACTGAACATGCAAATGTTATAATGAGTCCTAATACAACAAATTCGATTTCAGCCCTTGTGTCTTTCCTTAGAGAAGCTTGTTGAATTTTACAGTCGGCATTTTCCGCACTCTTGCTTTCCTCATTATCAAATAATAACAAGATGGGAAGAAAGCAGATTCAAAGCGCATCCAATGCTGTCTTGGTGTGATTTTCATCACACATGAATAAAAACATCAACAATGAATAAAAGACTTGTTGGTGAAACTATAGGTTTAGCTATAACGAAAGACGAAAATAGCCGCTTACAATATGGGTGAACAAAACAGAATTGTCTAAAAATAGAAACATTTCTCTGCAGAAAAATACTATTCAGAACATTCACGATAAACCTTAACAAAACTCCACACGCCATAAAGTGAATCTCGGGGCCCTAAAATGTAATGCAAATAAAGCACACAGGATTTCGTTCTCATTTCTTCATCGGAGCGAGAAGTTCCGTCTCAACGAGAAGTGTTCCATTCTCCAAACTCCAGAGCTCCCTTTTGTTAAACGCTCGGTTGATGTCCTATACGTCAACTCTCATACCTTCCATAAAAACAAACACTTCCGGGAACAGGAACGGAGAAATTTATTGCACTCCACGTCTAACTCCCGCCACACATTTAACTCAAGGAAATGGAACGGTAGTCTTGAATACAGGGTAAGTCAAGTCAGTTATAGACAGTGTAGCCAATTTGTTTCAATATATTATTTTCAAATGTAAAGCATGTATTGTAAAATTATAATAAATGTCAAGATAGCAGGAAGCTAAAATAAATTAAGTTCGATTATGAAATATGGTAGTAACAACAACGTACATAATCAATAATCATTTTGAAGGGACTGACTTTTGATTAAGGAATATCAGTTATTATATTTGATTGGAGTAGATCAAAATATAGAGGCCAGCTCCAATGTAATGAAATAATGGTATAGCAAAACCGGATCTTCGAAAAAAAAGTGGAAAGCTTAATAATTATTACAAAATTCATTGTTAAAATCTGCCCAAGTTTATGAATCCAAAATCCTCATTAGAGTTTTTCGGATACAACTCGTTCCTCGAGTTAGTGGCGTATCTAGGAGGGGTAAGAAATACAAGACCTTCTGAAACAGGTGTTTCTTACGAACACGTGGAAAATATTTGTGAGAAGCAACTGGTTCCTGATGTGAATTGACTAATTCATCTCTTGTGTATATCAATGATTTTTTTTACCACATGCAACCAATTACGTGCAAACTATTTGCTGACGATTCAACATTGATTCATTCAACTCCTTCAGATGTGTTCCCAAATGTTCCCTTGTCACTGTACGTATAACAATGTACTTTTTAACAAGGAAATAATAAAAAATTATTATTATTATTATTATTATTATTGTTTCCATCGCGGCAGTAGATATGAAAGCGGAAAACTGATTCTCTGCTAATTACTTGAAGCTGAATGAGGCTTAAACAAATCATCTGAACTTCTCAACAAATAATTACATGGGAAAATATGCCAAACTTCTGGGTGTTACCCTCGATGATACCCTAAATTGGAGAAACATATTCAATCAATTTGCTCCAAATGGTCTAGTATGGTCTTCATTATAAGACAACTGAGGAAAGTGGTGAGTGAAGATGTGTTGAATCTGTCAATTCTGTCAGTTACAGGTCTTCATGTGCTCCATATTATTCCAATTGTTCTGAATTTTTCCAGCCTAATTTTGGAATATTTGCGAGCTAAGGACTGGGGAGGCCGTACCTTTGAACGTGTAACTCCTATTACAGGTTGGACGATAGGAAGTGCAAGTCGATCGTCCGACCTAGCGGTTCGAACCACCAGTTAGCACAGTGGTCGATTGACTGAATGGAGCTGACCACCACCCCATGTCATCCCACCAGTCTATCGTCCTGGTGGTAACATTTTGTTGATATACTTCCTGATTTCAAATATTCTTAAGTGTCAAAATTGATTATTCTTAACAGTTGTCAGCTTGTTTAAGGGATATTTCAATAAATGATTTTTCTAATCGAAAATAGAAATTCAGAAGTGAGATGGATGAAATTCCAGGTAATGTCTAACAGGAGAACCCCAATACTTTTGTTTTGTTCCATAAATTGTTATATACCAAAGTGGGGTAGTTCTGACGTTGGTGCAAGATGGTGGATAGTCACTATTTTTATTATTTTAATCATGCATACGAGTATATCTTTCAATATTATTGGAGTTTTTTTCCCAATACCAAATCGTCTTTTTAACACCTCGACACGTGTTCCGATCACCAAGTGACCATCTTCAAAGAGGAAGATTAAAAGTAGAAACTAGTGCGAGCTAATCCTATTTATGCTATAAAGGTAACCCATACAGGTAAACCATCCAGGCGTACCGACCATACAGGTATACCAACCTAAATTAATATTACAATTTTGCCTTATCTATTATTTTACAATATATGTTTATATAAAATAATTTTCAGCTATATAAAAATTTATTTTCACAATATTACCTATCCAAATTTATTTTTGCAAAGTGTCTTTATGTAGTAATCAGTAAACCCAACAACATTATTTTATATTATTTTAACAAGCTATATAGTATGCTCTTTGGTATAGGTCCGTCATCGTTATTCATAATATTATTGTGTTTACTTATTTCTACACTCTCATAGGCATCTAGTGCCTGTTGTTGTTGACTTGTCTAACTAATCTTAATGAATTGAAGTCTATGGGATGGTTTTGTTGCAAAATATAATGGGCGACTGCTGATTTTTCAGGTCTTACATATTTTAAGTGTGCTGTGTTCCTTATATCTTACTATAATAGATCTTTTTGTCTGTCCATAATATTTTGCATCGCAGTCCTTACATTCAATTTCGTAAATTCCAGACTTTTCCGAATTCTTGACTTTGTCTTTTGGACTTCCCAAAAGGCTCTATAGTGCATGACTTGTTTTAAAAACCACCTTCATACCTAGTTCCTTGAAAATCTTTCCAAAGTTCCTCGTATATTGGTGGTATGGAACTGAGATGTATTTATCTTGGTTTTTGTCCTTTCTGAAAGATTTTGTTCATTCTCAACCTAAACTTCTTGTTGCTTATTATGTCATCTACAATACCCCTCGAGAAACCGTTAGTGGCTGCTATTTCCTGTATTGTACGTCTTTCTTTTGTGAACATATCATGTCATCAAAAGACGATGCACTAAAAAATTTAACCCAGCACGTTTGTGCTGTCCACAGTGATGTGAACTGTCAGGAATATACCTGTTCGTGCTTGGGGAAAAAACTCCAGTAATAATCATTACTACACCAAAGGTTCCAAACAGTGCATCATGAGTATATCCTTGACGAATGATGTTGCCTGTATAACATGATGTTGCCAATACTATTATTCTTTTTTAGAAACAAATGAGTGAGGCTATCGCAAAAAATGCATTAGTTAACATTCGTTGTCTTTGCTGGTAATTGATAGAATCGATCCGTGATTGACTATATGGACAGTACTACAAACTGTTAGAATAGATGAAATTATAAGCAGTGAGAAGTACATTGATACTGGGATACCTCAGGGTACGGTTCTTAGATCTACTCTATTCAATCTGTACACAAATGACTTATCCTTTCTAGAAAGTGAAGGAAACATTTTAGGATTTGCAGACGACACAACAATATTCTATAAGGCAAATAATTGGCAAGAATTAAAATATACTGTAGAATCAGACTTTGATACAATAAAAAACTGGCTTGAATATAAGCTATCAACCATAAATTTGGAGAAAACCCAGTATATGCTATTCAGCTGCAGTAGCACGAACAAACCACCCTTTTCCTGTGTAGACCTAGGCAATCAACAATTGATTCTTCCTGAAAATAAGATGAAGTATTTAGGAGTGATTAATGATTCACATCTTAAATGGAATGAGCACATAAACTTCATTTGCAAAAAGCTGCGAATTATTCTACACAAATTCAAAACCTTAAGAGAAATATTCTCCACCCACCACCTGAAAATTCTTTATACCTCGCACTATTAGAAAGTCATTTACGATATGGGATAGCATGCTGGGGCCGGGCATTTCGAACACACTTTCGTCCTCTTGAAGTACTACAAAACAAATTCCAAACTGACACATTCGAAAAGTTCACGCTTTCCTACAGACAATTTGCTTTGTGAAGCCGGTGCTTTTGACATTCGTCAACTCTTTTATTTCAATGTAATCTTAACGTACCACAAGAAGAAAAGTTATCTCTTACCGTCACACAATTACAACACCCCGAAAAAAAAATCATCTTGTTATTCCATTAACACAAAAATCACTTTTGCAGCATACATATACTTACCTGGCTCCAAAATTATTCAATACTCTTCCCAGTACAATAAAAAACATTAATATATTTATTATTTATTTATTTATCTGATTTTGAAATAAACTTTTCATCAATGTAAAAAATGTGTGAAAGAACAAAATTGTTATTACTTTACAATAGAACATCATATTATTGTATATTAGTGCATCAGGACTATCCATTTTACTCTATTCATTTATTATAATTTCTAACACACCGCTTATAACATTTGCGTCATTTAAATATCATACAATCTTATATCACTCATCACGCATCAACCATTGTATTAATTTATACAGGGGTGCGCAAAAGTCGGGAATAAAATTAATATTTTTTTAACTAGATTTTAGGAAAAAAACGCTGAAACACTTCTGTTGATTTCACGTTGTACGCATTTTTTGGCAAAAAATTAATTTTTTTTAATCCCTTAGCTGCAACCCTCCCCAACTTTTTTTTTCTAATGCAAACCTATGTCGTGTATGGGCTCATTGAAAAGCTCGTAAAAAATGGATTCTGACCATACCCCTTTTTTTTGTGGTTACAACGAAATGAGAAAAAACTCTTTTGAAAAGTTTCAAATACCTAACTTAGTGCTATCTGCGGGTGAAATAACGTAACAGATGCTAAAATTGGCCCACACCCTCTACTTGGCAGGCTCCTAGGCGATGGTAAAACCCGTCTACGGAATTCCGAATGGCCTCAGCCGGTATGTTATGTGATTCCACTCTAATTCTCTTTTTTAAATCTTCAATATTAGCTGGCCTATTTTGATAAACCTTGTCTTTCATATATCCCCAATAAAAATAATCTAATGGCATTAAGTCTGGGGATATTGGCGGCCATTGAATTGAACCACGTCGTCCAATCCAGCGTCCTGCAAATATGTCATCGAGATATTCTCTGACATTAATACCAAAATGTGGGGGAGCACCGTCCTGTTGGAACCAAAGTGTTTCAGTGGGGATATCTATATCTGCTTCATTGGGAAACATAACAGCCAAAGCAGGAACTAATTCAAAGCGTAAAAAGTCTAAGTAGCGTGCAGCTGTAAGGTTTCCCTCAAAAACGTATGGCCCTAATATTCTGTTGTTGATGATGCCTGTCCATACATTTACTTTCTGAGGACGCTGCGTACGAGCTTCGCATATCCAGTGTGGGTTTTCCTGACTCCAGAATCGATAGTTGTGCCTGTTAACTACTCCATGTAAATAAAAATTAGCTTCGTCCGAAAAGAGTATGTTGAGTGGAAACCCATTATTCTCGTCACATCGCCTCATTATTTCCTCACAAAATTGCAAACGCCTGTCATAGTCATCTTCCAAGAGCTCTTGGACAAGACATACCTTGTATGGGTGGTATTTTTCTGTTTTCAAAAACCTCCCAATCGTACGTCTAGACGCAGGTTTGTTTTGGGCTAATGAAACCGTTGACAAATGTGGATCTTCCTGCAGAGATACGGCAATATCCAATTTTTGGTCTTCGTCTAAAACATGTGGCTGGCCACTTCTTTTGGTACAAAAAATGCAACAATCTTTTTCTCTTTTTGAGGTACACTGGTCAACAATTGCTTGGGATGGAACTGATTTTATGTGTAAGTTTTTGGTGAAAAATTATCCACAGAATGTTGATGCTACATTACGTTATCAGTTTTACACATAAATCAATAAAATTTGTTGTGGTGCCCGGTTCGGTTGGTATGTTCATAAAATTTGTAAACTTTTAGAAAGTAGTTACTGGTGATCCTTAGCAATTGTTGAGCAATGTACATCATCACCACTTATTTGTTTTTTGCAACGTTAATTTACCCGTAGATAGCACTAAGTAGGTATTTCTAACTTTTTTGGTTTTAAAAGAGTTTTTTCTCATTTCGTGGTAACCGCATGAGTACAAAAAAATTAAGGTTATGGTCAGATTCCATTTTTTACGAGCTTTTCAATGAGACCATACACGACATAAGTTTGCATTTGAAAAAAAAAGTTGGGGAGGGTTGCAGCTAAGGGGTTGAAAAAAAAATTCATTTTATTGTCAAAAAATGCGTACAACGTGACATCAACTGACGTGTTTCCGCGTTTTCTTCCTAAAGTACTGGTTAAAAAGATATTAATTTCATTCCGGACTTTTGCGCACCCCTATAGTTACATATTTATATGCGTGTGTGCGAATGATTTGTAAATATTTATTTTTAGATTCAGACTCAGACTGATACTCATTGGATTTTTTCATATTTCCGCAATTGTCAGTCAGTATGTTTATCATTTATAAGTTTTATTGCATTGTATTTTCTCGAAACAAGTGTGAAAAACACTTATGGAGTACCCATTTATTCACCTTTATCTTCTTAATACATTGTTCTGTATTCTTCTTTCCTACGTGAATGCATTTTTTTTTCGCCGTAGTGTGCGCTGGTCAGGCCCTATCTTCCGAAGCCCCATTACATTCGGGAGGGCGCGCCAGCATTATTAACCAATGACCACTCCCCACACAGTGAGGTAAGTGATCATTGGGTCCGAGAAGCATGTGCCCTGAGTAAACACAGTGAACCAAGAATGACAGCCTTCTGCATCTGTGCGGCTAATATTTCTGCTTTAGTGCGGCAAGCCGGTATGATTTCAAGATTCGAGTGTAGAGAGGACATCATTCAACCAAGGAGTCCAATAATCAGAACAACTATCTTGACAGAGTGATCTGGATAGAGTCTACGGAGTTCGAAGAGAAAATCTCGATATTTTGTCCATTTTTCCTCCTCTTTTCTGATGATATTCGTCTCGCCAGGAGCTGAAAACTCCACAACAAATATCGTTTTGCTCTGTTGGTCGAGAAGTACTGCATCAGGATTATTAGCTTGTATGAGCCTGAGGGTGGGGAACGAATAGTTCCAATAAATTCGGCACTTCTCGTTCCCTATAACGGATTCAATATCCCCCGGAGCGTAGGACAACACCGGTGTCTCTTCAATACCGTAAGAGTGCCGTAGATGGTAATGTAACACTCTTAGGGCCGCGTTATGTCGATGGATATAGGCCGAGACCGCATATGCTGGACATGCTGATAGCAAGTGCATTAGGGTCTTGGGTGCCTCGCGGCAGGCCCTGCACCTTCAGGAACCTTTATACCCATCACGCGACTGCGGTAGACTGAGGTGTTGAAGACACCATCCTGGCAAGCCATGGTGAACTCCTCAGTTTCCTACTTCAGCCCACTCAACCTGAGAAAAAATAACGTCAGGAGCTTTGATAAGCCAAGGTCTCCAATGTTATCGAAGAAGGCACCATGCATTGGCTTATCCTTGTGTCCCCGCAGAAGTAATGTGATCTCTGCGGCTTTTATCTGAGCTTTTTGCTGAACAGGTTCCAACTCGGTGACAGAGTTGTGGTCACCTTGTTCGGATATATGATGGAATCGGCCGATACTTGATGAAAATCCATAACTAACGTATTCCAAAAACACTTTATTGTGAGATTTTCACTAAATTGTTTTACAAAAACGCAACACGTGTTTCGCCATACAATGGCTTCATCTGGCGTGTCTTTCAACTTGAAAGACACGCCAGATGAAGCCATTGTATGGCGAAACACGTGTTGCGTTTTTGTAAAACAATTTAGTGAAAATCTCACAATAAAGTGTTTTTGGAATACCTTGTTCGGAGTCGAAAACTATATCGAGTTCATCAGCTGCTCGGGCAGCTGCCCTAAAGAGAAATGCTCCAATTCCTGCTGTCTCATGGTCATGGACCATGCAGAGAAGGGGATCCGAACTCCTGGCGACTTTACAGACTGTATCCAGTACCATTCTGTCATGTAGACACTCCAAACTCAAAAGTCCACGGCCTCCCTGTTGTCGGGGGAAGTATAACCGTGGAACGGACGATTTGGGATGCAAACTTCTATAGAGATGCATTTTTCGAGTCTTTACGTCGAGTTGATACAGCTCCTCCCGAGTCCACTTCACTACTCCAAACGAGTAGAGTAAGATTGGAACGGCAAGCATATTTGTTGCAGTAACTTTGTTCTTCCCCGACAGTTCCAATGACAAGATCTGTCGAAGTTTGTGCTGATACTTGCTGCGGAGAGAGTTTTTCACTGCTGTTACCTCTTGTGAGTGGCGTTGTTCCACCCCAAAATAAGTATACGTCTCTCCGGCATCCAGTTGGTGTAGGATGCTTCCAACTTCTACGAGCTGCACATCCTCTCCGTAGTCGCCGCATCGTCCTCTTTTGAGATGGACCATTGCACATTTGTCTATCCCGAATTTCATACCGATTGCATGCGTGTACTCTTTCACCACCCTCAAGGACTGATGGAGATCTTTCTCTCCAGAAGCATGAAGTACAGAAGAGAAGGGGACTGTGTGAATAACTCTGAAATACACCCCTTCTAAAAGTGACCTATCCTGTTTAGACTCTTGCTTGACCAGATGTTATGGTGAAGCGAGTTCGCTAAAGTGGTATCAGTTGTTCAATGCATCTCACTATTTTGTCGAATATCGCAAGGCATCTAAGCAAATGCAAGATGAGCTTATGCGAAATTGTATCAAATGCCTTACGGTAATCGATCCAGGCCATAGAGAGGTTACGCTTATATTGTATCGAGTCCTGTGTTACACATCTATCGATGAGCAGGTTCTTTTTATTATTATTATTATTACTGGGTGAAATGAGGTGATATTGTTTCTTATGTGGTGTCTCAAAAGTGATGATCCAAGTATAACGTTACATATGGTTCGTACAGTTGAAATGTACATTTCAATATCAGTGAAAGGGTAAATTGAGTTTGTAAATAAAAATTCGAAAAAAAAAAGATACATATAATTTCTCAAAAATGAAACGTAATGACTGCCTCACCATTGTATATGATGTTGATATGTGCGTTTGGTTCTCACTTATCTTATTTCAAATTGAGTCATTACCGCCTAAAGTTCTTTCCTGTTCCGGTACTCCATATTTTGATCGTGCAGCTATTGGGGATAACTTTTGGCAGGACGGACAGATCTGAAGTAGAATAATGTGGCAAAACGTACCTGATATCACTAGAAAGGTCTTCCATATATTGGTTAGTTTAAAACCCCTTTTTTTTCATTTCATGAGACGGTGAGTTTTGAAAACTCATTTAAAGGGTTGTCATAATGAAAAATCTAAAAAATATCTTAACCAAAGGGTCCACAGATGTAACATTAGATACTTGTAGAATACTTTGATTTCAGTTCAATAGGTTTACAGAAGATCAAACGTGTTTACACAGCGCAATTTCAATATTTTCATTCTTTTCCAATATCCATATTAATTAAATTCACTCACAATAAACCCAAACTGAAAAAAAAACTCAATGATGAGTACCATTGATAAATCTAGATAGAGAGATAAAGATAGATTCAGAAAAGTAATTCAAGGAAATCGAGAATGTTCACGCATTTGCATACTTAACCTAAAATAAAATTTCAGCAGCAGCAGCGGCCGGTACTGGTTAACAGAAGAGGTATGATTCTGCTCTACGATAACGCTCGTCTGCACGTTTCCCAAATCACCGTCCGAAAATTGAAAGAATTGAACGTTGAAGTTCTGCCTCATCCATCATACTGCCCAGACCTCTCCCAACCGACTACCATCTTTTCCAGCACTCTGATAACTTTCACATCGGTAGAACTTTCGTCAAATCGGACCAGACAAAAACGGCGTTCGTCGACTCCATTGAATGGCGAGCATCCAAATTTTATGCTGACGGAATGAATCGACTTGTGTTCCCTTGGCAAAAGTGCACTGATTCGAATGGCGCTCATTTCGATTGAACTAAAATATTACAGTCTGAAGTAAACTCTGAAAGCGAAAAAAACTCTTGAAACAATCGATACCAACATCATAAAATTATCATTATAGTAACTTTTGCCATTTCTTTGATGTATTGGCAGGGGTGAAAATTGGAATCAATGAAAACACACTGATATTCTCCTTTTTTTCCTTTTTATTCGTCGATTTCGAATTTTCATTAATTCCGGCCCATTGAACTTGAGAAATGAAAGTATTCTCACTCTGATGTTAAAACATTCAATAGCAGCTGGATGTTGCAATCTGAAAGAAAATAAGATGATGAGTAGCGTGAGGATATATAATTTCCCTTCTTTGAAATAAATGAGAATCGAATAGTGTCACAGGGTGTCAATTTGTTTTTTTGTCGCCTGACTCCATGACATCATAGAAAAAAAGATTATTTTTATCATAAAGACAATAATTGTTGTTGAAGTTCAAGACGACCACAACTTCCAAAATTTATTGAAGGGACCAAACATCATAACCAACAAAATTACTTGGGGATCCTAAGCCTTTTTAACAAAAATAAATAAATCACTTGTAAAAAACTTGTACCAAACAAATTACAGTAATTGTAACTGTTTCTAGTGATGACTGTAATTAGAATGGTATCTAAAGACTAAATATGTTAAATGATTAGACTACCTAAATAAAAGACTATGATTGAACAATTGAATAAATAAAAATAAAGAAATGAAAAAAGAAAATAAAAATAAAAATAAAAAGTGGAGAGATTCCAAGTCACGTTAGTTCACGACGTTTCGATTGTTAGTATCTACAATCGTCTTCGGGTGATGACATAGTCATGACTATGATTGCTATAAAATGTAGGTTCATCACCAAATAAAAAATGACATCAAATTAATTTAGGTTAGTTTGGGTAAACTAAGGTTGAGGTCAGGTTGAAGTCAAACTTTTGGAGTTCGCTTACTATGTTCTGGTAAGCAATTAATTGTTAAGGCCAATTTACTTTCATAGGTCAACTGTATGTTTTATTGTAGAACATTAGTTAACATTTTCATGCTCTTTAGTTATTTTTGTATAACTGATGATTAGTTTGGAGCCATCTACTTTGGAATAGCGAAAAATCTTTTTCGTTATTTTATAAATTAAAAAATTAATTGATTGAAAACTCAATGAGTGTATGATATTTTGGATCAATATGTAACTTATTGATTAGCAGTACTCATACAATAATACAATGAGTACAATAATACTCATCCTTCACCACCCGAGCTCGACCATCATTAGCCAAAGTGATAGCAATCAGCAAATTCGATGAATAGGCAAAATCTCAATAATCACCAATTATTCAAACAAAGCAAGTAAAATAAACCTTGAACTTTTAGAGGATACCGCGAACTTCAGCTTCAAACAAGAATAATGGAGCCATTCTCTTCCTGCATTCAAGGGCCATGAATTTCAGTAAGCGCACTTACGTTGAAGTCTAATTCATCTGAGACCACTACATCTCTTGGAATGATCTAGTGCAAATTTCTCAGAGAAATGATAGATATATCTATTGTTTATTCTTCACCAAGACAATATCTACTGAAAACTAGACATGAGTATCAACCCAACCTAGCACATTATGGACATACAACACGAACATTGATATTATTACCAAAATTCTTTCAGAGAATAATAATTTTGGAAAGGTGCATCGGAAAATTGATTTCCGTGCAGAAATTTATTGAAAATGTGTATATCAATATTACTAAGAACTGTATATGCCGGTAAGCATCTTTTAAGCTGAACATATATGTTAGTTTTCTTCACTACTAGTGTTGAGATCATTAATTTTTTAAATTTATTAAAATATACTCGGTTACTAAAAAGTCCAGACAGATATTCACAGTTTGTTGCAATTTCTTACCTTAAAATTTCTCATTTGCTCGGCTCAGTCAGATTAAAGACCATGCGGCTCTCTGGCCCAAGGTAGAGTTCTTGGAAACGGTTTTGTGTTTGTTGTATCACCAATTTGTATTGAAAATTGTTTTACCAAATGAAATTTTTTAGTAAAATGTTTCAAACAAAAAAAATTTCAAGATAAAGGTTGAAATACAAAAAACTGAAATTGTTGTTTTGATACAACTCTTACCTGCTAACCTAAACTGCAGCTAAATAACGTACTTCTAGGAAATTATAAATTCACAAATATAAATTCTGTTTGAACTTCTCAGAAACTATTCTATGGAACTACTGACCCGGTAGTGGAATAGTATACAAGGATATTTATCTATATATTTTCAATTTTACATCAGTTCAAAACGATTGTTAATATTCAAAGTGTTGTATATGGCGCACAAAAGTTTACTGTGAAAGTTCTGGAAAACCCCTGGATGTTGTTGCAAAATTGTATCGAAGATATGGTCAGTTCTATATATGACGCTTTTTAAATACCTTACAAGTTGCTCCTTCCCTAAACAATGGGTCCTTGGGTGTAGTTGTAGAATTTCAGGAGTCCAAATTTATTTTCTGGGTGAGTTTTCACTATTCTTTTTATAATATTGATATATATTCATTGATCAATACTGATTTTTTTCTAGGTTTTGTTCAGTTTAACTTTTTAATTCTGTTTTTCAATTCACTCGATCTTTTTCACGTCTAACTCCTCGTGGCTTGGCTTGACAACACCCCACGTTGATATTTCCTTGGTAACACTCATCTCAAATTTTCTTGCATGGCAACGAACTCAAAATTTGTTATTTCCCGCATTTTGATTAATTTATACATAGTTTATAATACAATCTATACTGATATTCTTATAATATTACCAATAATTGACAATGTTTATAACCACTCTTTATTTCAGGTCTTTCAGTTTTTCTTAATTTCGATTCAAAATTTCCTATTGCCACAACTGGTGGTATTTTCCTTCCTTTCCTCTGTCTTGGTTTGCCATGATATAAATTGAAACATATTTATATACTGAGTGATCTTTCTTTATTCAGTTTCATGAACTTTTTGAGTCAATTTTGTTAATCTTGATTTTCTAAATAATTCAATTTTGTTTATTATGATATAAAATTATTTACTAATTTGTTCTTGTAATTTAGGAAAATATGGCTGGTGGCTGATGGTTCATTGAATATATTGAGATGTTTGAACTACATCGGAAAAAAACTAGTTTTGGAATGGTTATCAGTGATATCTTTTTGCATTACCATTATTAAGAATTAAAGATAAGATTCCACAAACTAAAGTAAAGTATGTTTGTGATACGACCAGAAGTTTATATATCTTCCTGAACTAAAAAGTTTTCTGTACCAATCTATCAGAATATTGTGTCGGTTGAATTGGAAGAAAGTTTCCTATTTTGAGGAATTAGAATAGTCTCTCTTCAGATCGACAATATTAGTGTTTTTCTTTTTAAATTTTCGCCGAAAACTATAATTGTGGAATTTCATTTTTTGTCTCTATCGTCCCCATTTCGAATGATATAAAAAAAAACTGAACTTTCAATACTATTTTATCTAAAGAAATGAACTTGGAATGTTCCAGCCTGTCTCGGATATACCTACACTGTAGGTTGAATGGACTAACACCTATCAGAAAACAACTACTCCACTGGCTAATACCACGAATGGCGTTCGTGGATTATATCCGACAGGCGTCAGTGCAGGAATCTTCACAGAAAATGTTCTGCATATGCAATTGGCAATACAACTCAAAGAGTCGACCTTCAATTTTGGAACGGGTACATATGCAGACCGGTTTCAGGCTCCTTAGCCACTTGGTCTGCAAGTGTGCCCGTTCCAAAATTGAAGGCCGACTCTTTCAGTTGTATTGCCAATTGCATATGACGTGGTAGGAATCACATCTTGAAAGGTAAGACCTCGTTAGTCATTAGCTGGCACAAGTTTCTCAACTTCTGAGAGTTGCCGTTCGTATGGTGGCGACAGCTGATTGACGGAAAAACTGATTTTAAACAGATATGCACTGACGCCTTTCGGATATAATCCAACGCCGTTCGTGGTATTAGCCAGTGGAGTAGTTGTTTTCTGATAGGCGTCAGTCAATTCCACCTAGTGTGTAGGTATATCCGAAACGGGCTTGAACATTTAAAGTTCATTTCTTTAGATTTGTTTACTGCCTGTCTTCAAGCATAGCCCACTGACTAATAAGAAAATATTTTAAATTTGTTATAATCTGACATTAGATTTCATTATAATTTTTTTCAAATATGGACGTGTAGCTTTTTTAAAAATTTCGTAGCCGCTATAATAACAAATTCAGCCATGTAAGTAGAAACAAAGCCAACATTTCAAGATTGATGTAGAAATTTTGTATAGGTATGTCCATGAAGTGACAAGAATAACTCAAAATTACTATTTCATTTCGAACGTCAGAGAGTTAAAAAATGAATGGTATCTTGAAAGCTTTCGAACATTTTTCATATAAAATTGCATTCTGAATCCTGGAAAAACTGTGATCTATTTCATCGTAGCGTAGCATAACTCACATAGTCGGAGTCTATATCAAAAACCACTCCCGATTCAGCCAGCCTGCATCCCGTGTACCAAAAATAGGCATCGAGCTTTCTCCAATATTATACGAACAACGAAAGTTCTGGGAATCGAGCACAATTTCCCTGGGAAATGATGAAAGCTCAGCAGCATCAGCGACCGCTTTTATCGATCCTGTCGCCATGGCAACGGAACGACGGTAGTCCTCTCTCTCTCACACCTCTCACAGATTTCATCTTAGGCCAGGCAGCGAAGGATTAAAAATATAATGATGGAGCCAACACAAATTTGAATAAATATGATTGGTTTTCTTTGAAATCAGACAAAAACGGATTTCCCGCATTGTGCCGGGTGACCGATTGTTGCACTCAATAAATCCCCTTCTGAGAAAACAAAGAGATGTCTCAGTTTGAAATCTTTTTGGTTGTTCAATAGTAGGAGATTCATAAACATTATCAAGCTTTTTCCATTTGCAGATAGTATTTTCTTATTATACGTATCCCAACAATGGGACGACCAAAGAAATGGTTGATACATGTTCTTGATCATCATCACCTTAACAACGTTTGTCATGGAATTAACGTTCATATAAACAATATTTAAATATTTCACGAACACTTTTTCCGAACTAGAACAGAAATATTATTTCTTGACGTTTCTCTCAGTGATCTTCGACAATGCTAATGGACTTTTTTGCATAATAATAACAGAAATTGAACAAATAGGTCAAAGGTATAGGTTACATTAAACATCACTATCACTGAATTATATATTGGACACTAACATTTGAAGACACTTCAAGTCATATATTCGATATTCTGTCACGTCCTTATTTAATAAGTTTGAAGACCGTATCGAGATATACATATATGAATATTTCGAAATAAAATCTCGTAACATTAATCACTCCCAAAGTACCTTCAACATCTAAATAAAAATAAATGACTCCCATATAAAATTCAACTTCTTTAAGAAATGAATCAAAATGACGATTACATTTTCAATTTTGTGAAACAATATCCGAAATAGTTATATAAATTACCTTTTCAATTCTCACTTCTCGACATGATTGTCGTTACTGGTCCGACACGATTTTATGGATCTACCATGAGATTCACGCAACGTCCCAAAAATCAACAGTTGGAACTGCTACTTTCAGTGATTACTCAGTTGGACTATTTTCCTTGTTGGAAATTTTAATTAGAGATACAATGACAAACGACAAGTTCTGGATAAAACGCTACCTGGTAGATGGAGTGGGAGAATATTTGCTATCAAAATCTTCATTTTGTGGGGACATCTGAAATCTAGATTTCATGCAACCAAGCCTGAATTCATGGAGAATTCACAGGATCGCATTACTAATGCGATTCCAAAACAACAGGTATTTTCCACTGTCCAAGAACCATTTTAACAGTTGCTGTATATATAGTAGGCTGTGAATTTCGTCCTGGAATTTTCAGAACAGTCGATATTACATATCTGTGTTATGGAAATAGTCCTGAATATGTCAGGTCATTATGAAATATTCCAGAAGAGTTCTGAATGCTGTGGAATATTCTGGAACATTGTTGACCATTCAAAACCTTTTGGTGCATTACCATTATTAAGAATCAAAGATGAGATTCCACAAACTAAAGTAAAGTATCTGGCCTTTTTGAGTAAATAATTATAATATCAATCCGGGTTTTACAAAACTTCCAGTAACAAACTTTTCCATAACAATATACATATATATATATATATATATATATATATATATATATATATATATATATATATATATATATATATATATATATATTGAAACCGAGAAAACAGCTCATATATATATATATATATATATATATATATATATATATATATATAAATATATATATATATATATATATATATATATATATAAATATGTATGAAGGTGATTGACAATGTTTCATGATGAATTTCACTAATTCGGACTTCCATTGTCTACTATATAAAATGATTTGAAATCCCTGAAACAACTAAAAAAGAAGAATTGAAAATGAATAGCTGAAAATAACAATTATATTAACCAAAATAAACCTGAAATGAAATAATAGTGAAAATAAAATACAAGTAAAAATAGAACAATTGAATAAATAAAAATAAAGAAATGAAAAAATAAAATAAAAATAAAAAGTGGAGAGATTCCAAGTCACGTTAGTTCACGACGTTTCGATTGTTAGTATCTACAATCGTCGCCCAGTCATCACCCAAAGACGATTGTAGATACTAACAATCGAAACGTCGTGAACTAACGTGACTTGGAATCTCTCCACTTTTTATTTTTATTTTCTTTTTCCATTTCTTTATTTTTATTTATTCAATTGTTCAATCATAGTCTTTTATTTAGGTAACATATATTTCATTTTCATCTATTTTTCATTTGTTTCACTAGATTCGCTTTCATCGAGTATTTGTGATATGATCAGTAGTTTATATATCTTCCTGAGCTAAAAGGTTTTCTGTACCAATCTATTAGAATATTGTGTCTGTTGAATTGGAAGAAAGTTTCCTATTTTGAGGAATTAGAATAGTCTCTCTTCATATGCAATTGGCAATACAACTGAAAGAGTCGACTTTCAATTTTGGTACATAAGGTATATAAGGTTAAGTGGTATATGAGGTTAAGTGGAAGAGCAATTGAATGATGACTTGTCATCATGTAAATTGAACTCCGTCTTTGGTCTTCATATAACAGTCAAATTGTACCTGTTTGATTTACTTGAAAAATATATTTGAAGACGATATTATTATTATTATTATTATTATATAAAGCAAGATCTATCGACCTCGTTTAATTGGAAGTTTATTTTTTCAGTCCAACTGACACCCAATCTCATATCAACTCCCTGAGCAAAGCCGAGTATCCCAACTAGTAACCAATAATAGTGATCTTGGATAAAATTGATTCAAACAAAAGTATGTTGACAACTATTAATTTTCATTTGGGAATACAAAAGTATCTATCTACCCAAATACAAAACAAAAATACAACCATGAAGCATCCGGTTTGTCAGACCCCAGCCGCGGTAGCTCTCTTACGCCAGCAACGAAAAGTACGGAAATCGCATTTAGAAAATGCCAAAATTAGGTACTTTTTAGGTGCTGAATTCAAAAATTGGGTGCTCTGTAGCTTACACCGCAACTCAATACTCAAAGTTGCGTTACTAGCATTATGTGATGCTTGCAACGCAATGAAAGTAATAATAAAATAATGAATGTTAAGGGAACAAACACTATTAGGTGCTAATTGAGTGCTGAACGGTGAGGATCGTAAAATTTTCTAATTGATAAACAAAAGCTTGCAATTTCGCTAAACAACAGATATAAGAATCAGGTATCTCGAAAACGAGGAAGAATGCTTTATCAGGTATGAACTAAGCGTGGTAATAAAGTGCTAATTAGGTGCTTGCTAGAAATTAAGATGAAAACGACCGCGAATAAGCGAAAAAAAATTCTAGATACCCGATTTGAGAAAAAAAAATAACAATATGCAATAAAGTATTGAGATACTCGAAAACTAATACATAGACAATCAAAATAAAGTGCTAATTAAGTGCTCACTAGATATTCATAGTGGAACTAGATTCTTTAATGCCTATGAGGCTCATGGACCTCTGAAAACAACCATGACTGATGTACTGAGTTTTTTGATGAATAAGGACAAGAAATCAAAGTGCTAATTGCTATGTGCTATGACCGATGGACTGAGTTCTTACAGAACGTTCCTCGATAAGTAAGGGTATGAGAATGAAGTGTTAATTAGGTACTTATTAGATATTTATAGTAAATCTAGATTACATAATTCATATGGGGCTTATGGACCCGATAACCACCATGGACCCGATAACCACCTTTAAAAAATATTTAAAATATGTTTTTTCCGCTAACCAGCTATCGCAGCTACGAACGATAACCCTCAGAAATCGAAACTTGTGCGAGCTAAGAACTAAAGAGGTCTTACCTTTTAACGTGTGATTCCTAGCACGCGTTGAACGATAGCAAGTGAAAATTGAGCGTTCAGCCTGGGGCTTGAACCATCGACTCACACATCGGTCGATTGACAGAGTGAACAAAGCATCCACGTCCCGGCTACCGGTCGGTCGGTCGGCAGCCGGGCTGGTTTACTATTATTTATCTAGTGAGCACCTAATTAGCACTTTAATTTCTTGCCCTTATTCATTAAATAACGTACTATAAAAACACAGTCATGGTGGTTTTCAGGTTCATGAGCCTCATAGGCATTAAAGAATCTAGTTTTACTATGAATATCTAGTGAGCACTTGATTAGCACTTTATTTTAATTGTCTATGTATTAGTTTACGAGTATCTCAAGACTTTATTGCATATTGTTAATTTTTTTCTCAAATCAGGTATCTTGAATTTTTTTCGCTTATTCGCGGTCGTTTTCATCTCAATTTCTTGCAAGCACTTGATTAGCACTTTATTACCACGCTTAGTTCATACCTGATAGAGCATTCGTCCTCGTTTTCGAGAGACCTGATTCTTAGATCTGTTGTTTAGCGAAATTTGAAGCTTTTGTTTATTAATTAGAAAATTTTACGATCCTCACCGTTTATCACTTAATTAGCACTTAATAGTGTTCCCTTAACATTCATTATTTTATTATTATAATAGCATCTTAGCATTATGTGATGGTAGCAACGCAACTTCGAATATTGAATTGTGGTGTATGTTACAGATCACCTGAAAAGTACCTAATTTTGGCATTTTCTAAATGCGATTTCCGTACTTTGCGTTGCAGGCGTAACAGAGCTGGCCGCGGCCGCTTGATTAATTTTCTCGCGCTGTAACTTTAAATTCAGTACTCCTAGACTATAGTAATAATTTGGATTGTATGGTGTAATGGACGATAATTATAATGTGCATAAAATGTAGGTAACTGATATATTTATTTGATAATCATTAATTTCGTTTTCGTCTAAAGAACTTTTCAAATACCACGATATATGTAACCATTTTTTTAAATTTCGAAATGGACTTTTTGTGAATCTTCAAAAGAAGAATATACAGTGAATTATTTTGTTATATATCAATGAGATTAGGCAGCGTTTTCGATGATATCTCGCACAGTTAGCAACCACCGTCTCAACCTCTGTCAGATATCATATTTAAACAGATTCATTCGTCTAGTGGTGAAAACCGTATACAAATCCATTCGTTGAGTATTCGTCTGCCTCTCTATTCAGACAGACATTGATGAATCTAAACGAAATTTCAAAGTTGAGTCAGAATTATAAGAGTTCCTTCCAGAAGGTACGTTCTCTTCCAGAAGGTACGACTCTACTAACGGATATAAAATGGCTGCACATTTATCCGATGTAAAACGTAACGTTTTTGATGACCTCAACTAAGATTCCATTCTATCATATAAAGAACTCAAAAGTACTTTATTATTCATATTGTTCAATTTCAAAAGCTATCGAATATAGTATTCAAATACCAGATCTTCTCTACCAAATCGAGATTTCAAACATTCAGTAACGTTTGGGATATTGTTCGAGACAGGTGGAAAACTTTCTACTAATCAACGTGCTCTGGACTTGGGATAGTAGCTTGAATAAAGTACTGAAACTTGTCCTCATTATCTATACATTGGTCCTCAGCAATAAGCTTGAATTGACTCGAAAAGAAGAGCCAAACCCTAATTTCATCACCAAATTTCTCAAGTTCAATTATTGGCAGTTTAATTTGACGTTTATTTTGACTGAAACTGACATTTTGATTATCCTTGTTCATTCAAAAAACAAACCGTTTGTTTTTAAACTTAATTTAGAAGGCGTATAATCATATAGAATCATAGGATACTGTCATGGACAAATAAAAAATATTTCAACAGTTGCCCAGATAATCGTACAATCTGAATAAAAATGTATTGTGACCAGAAACGTCAATCTAACTGGAAACCTCGGAATATTTGATATATTCACGTTGGGTATTACCAAAGTATATATCATTTCCCTAAAGGACAACGTAATTCTCGAAGTTTCAAATATCCTGTTCGTTTTTTATTTGTCCTCCTTATCCTCTTGATTCTCCCCATCATTGCCCGCAATGGGAGTGGAAATATTTTTATCTCGTCTCCGGAAGGTATTTTGACAAATGCTGAAGTTCCAGAAACCATTTTCATATAAATTTCCCTCAGGAATTCTCACATTGGGAAGTGTGAAGTCCACAAACATACTCTTATTCCTGATGAAACACTATAAATGAGTTGCTTTCAGGGGTGTAGAATAAATGATTGTTTTCATCGAGATCTGTAGAATATATTAGAAAAAAAAAAGGAATGCATCATATGTCTTACTGTGAAAGTATTTGTGGATATTGGAAAATAAAGTTTGTGAAATAGTAAAAATATTCTCTTCATTCATCTTTAAAAATGAACCCATTGTCGGTGAAGAAACTTGGAATATCCCGTAAAAAGATCATTTTTGAAAATGCCAGCTGAATTGTGGTCCAGCAGAAAACCGTATGTTTCGAAATTTGACTGTTTGGATGCTCCTGCTATATGACACATTCAAAAGGAAATCGTGGAAAAATTAACTCAAAAGTCGTCAAAATACACATAGTTATCGTCTGCGAACTATTATTGCCTCCTGTACCCTGAATATTAGGAGTTTTTTCCCAACACCGAACCGTTATTTTAACACCTCGACACGTATTTCGATCACCAAGTGATCATCTTCAAGAGGAAGATCAAACTTGTACCCTGAATGAAAAAAAATGTTCAAGCAACATAATGGTTCTAGGTGAATAACAATGAGGAAAAAATGCACTCGTCTTCTGAGAAACTAACGTTAGAAAATCATCAGAAACAAACTTTAAAATTGTAGATGGAAATCGGATTGAAAACTTTGAAAGACCGAACGAGTTGAAACCATATCACTTAAGAAATCAGAGATCTAAGAAGCCGCCTTAAATTTTCGTTTAGAATTTTGACAAAAAATGGACGTACTTACGTATTTTGACATGTAGATAACGAATCCAAAAAAAAGAATCGGTGCCTTAAAAAGTTTCGAAAATTACAACTTTTCAGTTATTTTGGGCACCATATTCACCGCATCACCTTCACAATTCATATCTTAACAATTTTCAGTTCAATGATCAACATTTTTCCTATAAAATATAATTTACGGAGCTGCTTTCTGGTCATAAATCTCTCCACTATACGTTTTTGAGATTAACGTCATAGTTGGCGTCTCTGATTACTATTAATATTCCAAATTCAAACGAAACCTTTCTTTCTGCCTTCATTGCTGAGACCTCCAATTGTTTTGTCGCTTCATCGAAAACCAGTTTGAGAAGAAATTATGCCGTCAAATGATTTAAGTGAGTATGCCTTGCAGAATAATATGATAGTTGAATTTTGTGATCTAACTATATTATTGAGTTCAGATTGAAAAGGGTATAGTTATAAGAGAGTTTGATTTTTGGAATAGAAAAGTTTTGGCTTTCTACTCCTCCGTCTTCCTACAAAAATGTTAAAATCTTTCAAAAAAAAAGAAGAAAGCAAATAATTTCAAAATAAACTCTTTACAAAGATATGCAAATCTTGCACAGAAACAATTTTCAGGCAAAACTAGAAGAAAAGAGACCTCTCGAAACAACTACTTTTATATGAACATTGAATAATACAAAAACACTTATGCCCATTCAATATGTACTTCAAACATTCTTAATGGAATTCAATCAGATATCATTCACAGGATCGTTACACAATATACTATACGAAAGAGGTAAAATTTCATTTACATGGAACATTGTCATCTTCAAAGGCGGACATCGATGTTTCAGAATGAGTTACTTGCTTTATTGCCTTTTCACCACCAATATGGGTACCATTACAAGATGAAGCACTCAATTCATTCATAACATTACGACTTTATGTCACGAATGAATCTACTCATGTCATCGATGACAGTACATAATGACATTCATACGCTAATTTGATTCAATTCCAGTCTCAGGAATTTTGTTCAAATTCTAAAGGGAATATTTTCAGAAGATATTATTTTTTTTGGAAAGAAAGGTTTTGGCTTTCTACATCTTCATACAAAAAATGTGAAAATCTCTAAAAGAAAAGAAGAAAACAAATAATTTCAAATTTAACTTTATACAAGGATATGCAGATATTGCAAATTTCAGACACAATCTGGAAGAAAAAATACCTCTCGAAACAACTACTCTCACTTTTTTAAGGACAAAACACAAGCACTACAGGAAAATCCTCAAGGCGCTCTCAGAGCGGTGCCTGTGCGAAAGTAGCGATTCACATTGGATTTGAATCGCTGGAGATCAAATCCATTTGGAAAAACGTTCTCAGGAAGTTTATTCCACATAAACGCAGTTCTTCAGATGAAAGAGTTCTTAAACAGTGAAGTTCGAGGTGTTGAGTTGAACCTCAAAACGATTAGCACCCACAGTCCGTCGCGTATTTCTGATATGCACCGCTTTTGGTGGAATCAAATGTGCCAAGTCACTTGAACACTTCCCGTAAAAGTATCTTTAGACGAGAGACAAAATCTCCAACCTTTCCTCGATGTTCCAGGCTATCAAGGTTGCATGTGATGTTCGCATCTCCAATCAGGCGGATGGTTCTTTTCTGGAGGGTGAAACAGCGAATTGTTTAACCTCATTCGAAATTAGTTCCATTTCGATTTGAAAATATAATATTTTTCAAACTCAATACAAAATTTGAAAAATACAATCTTCTGATTAGCAAAATTCGTCACAATAAGCGGAAACTCTAGAGACATCAATTACCATTCAGAACTTGATCAAAGTAAGTAAGAACAAAACCATATCCTAATCCAGAAAGCCAACAGGTTTCAGTTGAAATCATATGGATCCAGCATGATGGTTCAAGCGTGATGGACCCATCATAATGAAATCATATCGTATAAAATATAGCAACACGATCACCTGATGTTATGCTATTGAACTTCCTCTGATTGGATTTGCAGAACTCACCACTAGTTTCAACTGACTCAAAGAAAAAATAACGACAGTGTTATTTAGGATTCGGACGTTGACAAGACGTTCTACGTGAACACCTAACCATCTACTGTTTTCTTTTTTGTTCATATCAGGTATCACCTGTTAGGTTCCCAATGCTCTCAATGCTCTCTAGCTAATTTTGCCTGTAGGATATTTTTAAAATTTTTGTATTTACTTTGGAAACAACATATTTTTTTTCGAATAGACAACGAAAATGATCTTTCAAATATTGAATCACAAGTCCCTGCTTTCCATTTGAAAATTTACTCTGTGCGATTTTGTATTTCATAATTGTATATTGAGATCATCATCAGCGTATAAGACCGATACAGTCAAATCATTTCATATGAAATTTTAAATGTAAATAGGTAAAATGTCAATTGTAACTATGGTAACACAAAGACGATTGAATATACATTTTTCTTTGTTGTTTGTTTATTAATGACATTTTACCTGTTTATTAATTTGTTTCTTTTTCTAAGGTTCTCATTGAATATAATATGTGCATTGTTTATTTCGTCTCTATTCTATTTTATCCCCTAACATTCACCAAGAAACACTCAAAGAAACGTTGAGTACTTCTTGTTGGTGAGCATAGACAACACTTCTGTCTAGAAAATGATTACCAAATTCATTGGTTTGCCTTTCTCTGCCTGACTGGTTAAATAATTGATTTCACCTTTCAATTTGATTGGCCAAAACCTCAACATTCAGTGTTATAGCAAAATTCTGCCATTTTTATCACTGTAATGTTGACAAATCTCCTTATTAATTCATCCATTCACATGAATTTTTTTCTGGGTCAGCTTTTATAGGATGAAATGCATTTGGTATTTCTGGAAATGTTATTCTTTCGTGAACCATTCTCAGTTGGATCTGCTGCAAATACTGATTTGAGTAAGCTGTTTTCTGCAAACAAAAGTGCAGAAATAGGACTACAGAATACCAAAACGTTAACCACGGATTCATAAAAAATTATGCTTTTTGTCATTAGAATAATGTTCCAACATGGCAAAAAATATTTTCAAATTATTATTGGTAATAAAATGAAGCTGAAATGTTATCTGGATATTGGTTTCAATTCACTTACAGTATAATAATTCAAAAAGATTCCTTCTATATTTCACCATGAAGATAAATTACAAAAACAAGGAACTGGTAATGAAACTAAAACATTAATACTGAAACATGTCCATAATAAACCCGGCATATTCAACAAACTCGATACAATTATTTCAAACAAGTTCAATATTAATGTCAGTACATTGCTGCTTCAGAAAGTGTTCAGAAGAAATTCTTCAAATTTGCTCATTTTAAGAAACATGAAAAGAATAAATACATTTATTTGTTTTCAGTATGAATTCAATTTTGTAACATTGAGTAACATTTTGTAACATTTTCATCTATAAACTGGTCACGAGCGTTACTAGTCCAGATCAAATGTCACATTCCGCATTGATGTACCCGATTCTCAGCACCATTTCTACAGTCCAGTAACCTGTATGTGCTATAGTGTCAATAAATATAGATACATTTTTTCTACCTTAAATCAATTTAAAAATAATTCGTTCAGATTTGTTCCTAACTGAATATCATAATGGGAACTTATACTTCCATTTATCTAAGAAATAGTTACCTGCTCCAATAATGTATACTCCTTTTAATGGCCTTAACCTGTTGGATGTATTATAATATCAAATGAACCAGCCATAAAACAACGGTGGCACTTTGATGTATGTTTTTCCCACATTCGTTTTCATGTCATCCTAAGTCCGATCCTGTAAAATTTCATAATTTCGAAGACTGAAACTAATCGCCCAACCAAGGGCTGAACAGACTAATAACAAGTTCGTAGAAAGTAGCAGATGGCTTATGCAACGTTAGTCAAATTGGAAAACTGAATCCAACTGTTGTAGAATATGGAATTGGATCACAATTTGGCACTATTGGGATTCGGGTGATAAGAGAGGCAGAAATGGGTTGCTAAGCTCATTTAGAAAGCTTCTCTTCCGAAGGGATGAACTGTAAGGGCTGGCGTTCGAATTATTGTGATGGTATTATATTTGTGATTGGAGATAGAAGCCCAGATGACAAATAACTAAATAATTGAGTTGAATATCGTTCTATAATCAGTTTTTTATAGTGTTTATTGATTAATTGTTCAACCGATAATATTATTAACAAGTATGTATCGCCTTCGCGGTTCGAAAGGTGGGTGACAGGGTCATGACATCTCCCCAAAATCGTACACTTTAAATTGAAACTTTTTAAAATTGACAACTCAACAAAAATTCATTAATTATTCAATTCCTGCTCAAATCTTGTTAAAAAAAATCAAAAATAAGTCATCAAAATCATTTTGAAAGAAACATTGAATTCACGCTATATGACGTCAGTGTCAATCGGTGTAAAATTGATTGATTATTCCCTATTATCGCAACGTTATTAAACAAAAATTGGGTTATCCAGTTCATAGTTCGATGTGTCTTTGGCAACAAAATTAGAGTTGAAGAATCATTATATGGGAATCACAGTTTCGTTCAAGAGTTAAATCCAAAAATTCTCCCAACATTCACTGGGTCATGGTCAACAAGAAGCCACCAAGTTTTTCTGATGTATTCTGGAAGGATTTAACCAGGAAATGACCAAAATCATTGGAAACTCGAACAAGGTAGATTGAGTGACAGAAAAAAAGCAATAAGAGTTTGGATCGAGATTTTGAAGAATAGAGTTCTTACATAACGAACAGAAGAATAGCATGGTAACTGCAGTTGCTAAAAGGCCCACTAGCAACTTCAAAATTGATTTCTACAACATCAGAGGACTCAACTCAAATATAAACTTGGGGCACCAATATCTGCAAACAAATAGTCTTCATATTATTGCATTTACCAAAACCAAAGTCAGTGCTTCAACACACCCTGTCAATTTTCTATATCCCGGCTATAATTTCCACTCCCGTTTGTGACGTAACTTTGGAATATCTCTTTTCAGTCAACGATCTCTCCAGTCAACTTTGATGTTATGTGGTTTAAAAAAATATCACAGATCACTATATTCATATGCTGCGTTTATCGACCACCAAGCGATACACAATATAGGACACTATTCTCTTTAAATGCAAACACCATTGACTTTCTGCAAATCATTCATACCAGTGCCGGAATTTCCATATTCACTGACTTCAATATGCACAATATCAAATTGCTCAAATTTTCAAATATCAACGACGAACAAGGTCGCTAAGCTGAGGCTTTTGCAATAATCAGTGGAATTACTCAGATCATAAATGAGCCAACCAAGATTCCTGACCGTGATGGGGAATATGCCAGTCTTCTGGATCTATACAGTTGTAAATCATGCCCTACAGAAAATAACGCCGAGCGCCACTGATAGCCATGAACCAATCGTGACGTAGCTAAGAGCGCACGAATGTTCGATGTTCGCTGCCACTCTAGATGTAGCGAGAATAATGCTACCGATATCGACGGAATTCCGGCGAAATTTTCTAGCGCATTCGATTACGATATATAAACGCTAGCCACGAGCATATCGATACAGTCAAGTGAAAGTAACAGTGCGGTATGCGAAGCGATCTAGTAAGGCGATAGTTGAAATTTTAGGTGAAGTGTTTGATGTATTTAAAGTGAAATAAAGTTGAGTTTTATTATTCAGTGTACACATTTATTGGTCAACCCCCGGGAAAAACTTAGCAATACCTAACAACCAATCAAGAAATTTACACAGTCACCGTAATGTCTCTATTGAGATCTTCTGACTACAAATTCATTTCAGTGTTGAATGAATTACCAATGACTGTTGGGGAACAATCTAAGTCGCGAAAAGTTTTGCATTACAGATCCGCTATGTGGGAGTATCTTCAAGACCACTTCCGAACTTTCACCTGACTAGATGCTTGTTTCAGCTCTAATGATCTCATAACTTGTGCTTTCGAAGTCACGGAATTTATTCTATCATACATGGAAGCATATATTCGTTTTTCAATGAAACGAACATCTAACGGCAAACAAAATTGCAAGCAAGCTGTTGCCTCCAGAAAGCTCGCCTACAAGCAGTGGCGCAAAAATTCCAGTGACAAAAACCGAACAGCTGCAAACTTAGAATAAATGGAAGCAAATAACAGTCAGAGAAACAGGGCTAAACTGCTTGCGAATCCCAACGGGTCTAGATCTTTCTAGTCGGTAGCCAAGGCTGTTAATCGAAACTTCACAAAATCCACAATTCCACCACTAACAGAAGCGGATAGTTCAATTGCAAACACAGCCATAGAAAAAGCAAATCTACCAACTGAACAACTGGCATTCCACTACACAGGCGTCTGGCTCTGATGAAGTCATTGTACTCAAAAAGTGAGCAAATAAAGTCGCACCAGTATTTTGCACACTTTTCAACCTGTCATACAAGGAAGTGGCTTTTCCTTCCTGTTGGAATATTGCTCGCGTTTAGCCTATTCCTAAAAAAGGAAATAAAAATTTTTCGAATAACTATAAACCAGTCGCTTTGCTATCAGTGATATAAAAATTCAGGAAGAAAGTCACGAACCAACATATCCTTGAATATTTGAAAGGCTTTAAAATCTTGAGCGATAATCAGTAAGGCTTTCGGAAACAACTATCAACAGGCGACCTTCTATCGCATGTCATACACATATTTGAAATAACCCAATCCAGACCGTGTGTGGAATGAGGGTTTGCTGGCCAATCTTCTTTGCTATGACTTGTCGGATCATTTCTAGCTTCCTGAAAAAAAGTTTCCTGCAAGTAGCCATCTATGGATATCTCTCTAATACTTATATCATCGAGGCCGATGCTGATGACAGCACATTTGTCTCGTCATTCCATTTGAATTCCAGAACATCGGCTGCGGATGCACCGGCAGCTGGAGGTTGCATATATCAACGAGAATCTAGAGATGATTTCTAATTGATGTGAAAGTATTCAGGTTCAGTTCAATACATCTAAAACCCAGGCATCGGTTTCCTCCATAAACATAAATATCTCCGAACCGAATAAAATAGTGTCAGGACAGACCAGTCCGCTATCTGCTTCGATAAGTTTGTTCGGGATCTAAATGGGCAACAATATGTCTTGGTACAACATGCCGCTGGAATTGCAAAAGCTGTTCCTAACCAGAAAACTGTACAAACCTCAGCAACTTTTGATGCTTTATAAAGCACAGATCAGACCTTTTTTGGAGTATTGTTCACATGTATGGAGCTCCGTTCCTAAGCATACCCTGAATCTGCTGGATTCCATCCAGAAAAGAGCTATCCACCTGATTGGAGACAGGAACATTACTTGCAACTTTGGCAGTCTGGAACATCAAAAAAATGTTGGGGAATTGTCTATCCGTCATAGACTTATGATGCACTGTTTGGAGTTTTTTCCCAACACCAAATCGTTATTTTTAACATCTCGACACCTGTTTTGATCACCAACTGATCATCTTCAAGAGGAAGATTAAACAGAAAAACTTGCGATACTTATCCAATTTATGCTATACAGGTATACCATACAGGTATAACACACATACAGATATACACCTTTGGTGTCTTAAATTAGGTTTACAATTTGCCTTATCTAATAATTTTACAGTATGTCCTTATGTAATGTTTGGATGTTATAGCTATATATAAAACAATTTTCAAGCTATATAAAAATTGATTTCACAATATTGCCTATCTAAATTTATTTTTACAATGTGTCCTTATGCAACAGTCAGTAAATCTAATAATATTATTTTTTCTACACCCGTACTCTAACAATACACTTATAAGACCATAATCCGTTTCATAATGATATCCATTATGATACAGATTTTTCATAACGATACAGACTATCAACCAATAGAAACTCATAATTTTTCAATCAAGAATCCTGTTCCTTTGTTTGTCCTAGATTCTAACCTAAGTAACTAATTGCTTTATTTATCAAAATCAGTTTTCGTATTACCTACCTATATTATCAAAATGTCTGAAAACAGTGATATAGAAGGAATACCATCGACTCCAATATTTTTAATATTGATTAATTACAGTTGTTATATTCAATATAAATATAATTAGAATCTTTATAGTTTTCATTAAGTTTGTGTTTTTTTTAAAAATATGAGTTAATTACTGTAAATGTGTTCAATACAAATATAATATTTACAGTTTTTCATTATTTATCGGGTTTAGAAAAAATAGCGTATGCAACTCTCATGTAATGGTTATTAATACACTCGCATATACCATACAAAACTCGCCTTCGGCTCGTTTCGTATCCCGGTTAATGCTCGTGTCTTAATAACCATCATTACATGATCGTGGCATAATATACTATTAACAAGCTATATAGTATGCTATTTGGTACTGGTCCGTCATCGTTATTCATAATATTATGTTTACTTATTTCTATACTCTCATAGGCATCTAGTTGCCAGTTGTTAATTTGTCTAACTAATCTTAATGAACTGACGTCTATGGAATGGTGATGAGCGACTGCTGATTTTCCAGGTCTTCCATATTTTAAGTGTGCTAGGTGTACCTTATATCTTACTTTAATGGATCTTTTTGTGTGTCCATAATATTTTGCATCGCAGTCCTTATATTCAATTTCGTTAATTCCAGACTTTTCCGAATTCTCAACTTTGTCTTGGACTAACCAGAAGGATCTTTAGTGTATGACTTGTTTGAAAATCCACCTTCATACCTAGTTCCTTGAAAATCTTTCCAAAGTCTTCATGTATCGGTGTTATGGAACTGAGATGTATTTATCTTGGTTTCCGCCCTTTCTGAAAGTCGAGATTTCGTTCATTCTTCACCTAAATTTTTTCTTTCTTATTATGTCATCTGTATTGTACTATGTATTGTATTATGTATTGTATAACGTATTATATTATGTATTGTATTATGTATTGTATTATGTATCTGTATTGTACGTTTTTTTTGTGAACCTCTCATGTGTTAGAGGGAAAGTCAAAAGACGATGCACGTTTGTGCTGTCCACAGTGAATTGTCAGGAATATACCTGTACGTGCTTGTTTCTTTTCTAAATATATCGTAATCTAACCCTCCATATTGGTTCCTCATTACCAAAACGTCAAGAAATGGTAGTTATCCCTTATTTTCTAACTCACACATATTTTATTGATGAACATCTATTATTTAAAAAGGAAACAAAGTCCTCAATATTCGAGTTTTTGGTATCAAATATCGCGAAAATATCATCCACATACCTTAGCCAAATCCTAGGAAAATACTTTTCCTTGGTTTCCATTTCGAAGGTGCGTTTCAATATAGTTTTCTTTGCTAGTATACTCAAGAATGAACAAAGTGAGAGTCACAAATTAACGAAGGACTTTTTAGTCCAAGATTATATGATTTATTTAATAGCAAAACTATTTTCAATATAATCATTTAACTACTTATTAAATGTCTTGTTTTCGCTCGTGAATTAAAATTTATGAGTTGTTGAGTGGATTTTCGGGAGATTTTTGCCATTCTTTGAAAATTGTCTGCTTCATTTGCGATAAACGCAGGCCATTGTCAGCTTTTTTTAATTCTTCAAGACGTTTTTTCTCGTATGCAGAATACGCTGCTTTCAATCGTTTTTCTGGATGTTTATCAATTTCTTTCTCCTTGAAAATACCAATAGCTTCGTCCACTGTTCTTGCGGATTCCTCTCCAACTTGCAATCTGTTGAGATTTTCAAATAAAGGTGACAAAGATGGCTTTTCGAAATGTTCCGCTTCCTTCTGCTCCACAGGTACTGTGAGTCTTGATTTTATTTCAGCTCTTGTAACTTTTTTAGTGGGCTTTTCGGAAGCTTCCTCCATCTCCTTCTGTAAGATTTTTTTTGTTTCAGCCTTTCTCTGCAGCGTTTGTTGTTTCTTCCTTTCGTCAGCTTCCTTTTTTTGTTGTTTCTTCAGTGAGCCTTTATGTTCATCCTTAAACTCATCATTTTCAATTGATTTATGTTCAGTTTGTGACTTTTCTTTCGACTGTTTTTTTCTCTCTCGAGCGGCAACTGCTTTAGTGTTTTCACCAGAGAATTTTTTTGGCATTTTTTCAGTAGAGATATTTGACAAACTGTACATTGCAACTGTCAGATATATCAAATACAGCTAAGGGTTAATTTTGATGACATCTCAAGTTTTCTTCCAGAAGTAGATTGATTATTCTGCTTAAGTATATGAATAAAACTTGTTTTGGAGGCAATGAAATCCTGATTTAATATAACGAAATACTCTAATTTTCACCTGATTTTTTTCCGTTACATATTGTAAATTATTACTTCAATGAATGTAACTTCTACTTGAATATAGAAGCCTGGGATAATTGAATACTCATGGTTTTCATTTGAGGACAGATGGTATGTTTAACGGAATCTATCAAATCTTCCACATGCACTTCTTCATGAGTAAAAATAACTGATATTTTTCATTTTTTTATTGTTCAGAAATCTTCCCCAAATCACATAGACTTTCCAAAGACCTCCATCCACAGGATTATCACTGGTATACCATGTAGTATATTCCTACCATTTGAAATTTCAATTGTGTAACAAAAAAGTTTTTTCTGTCAACCCAAGTTGGTTGTTACATAACAATTGGTGTGTTGATGAAGCTGATACGAATACTAATAGATACTTTATGAGGTTATGAAGATAACTGTTACTGAATATTTGAAAACAGTTTTCAAATTGATTTTGTCATATCAATTTGTTATAATTGCTTTTTTCCACACACATGAAAAATTGAATTGAATAATATTATGAAGAAACTAGTAAAATTTTTTCGGTTAGTCCCGAATGAACGAACTTGGTGGAAATACATTACCATTTCCATGAAATTGCGTAAAAATAATTTGAGTAAAAATATTTATGAAGGTTGATTTACGAAAGAGTAAAATATGAAAAGTCTCATTTCGAACGATTCTCTTTCCTGCAAATTAGATTAAATTAGATTAGAGATTTCTTCCAACTGTTATATCTGTTTCGATTCCAAAATTCAAAAATTCTATATACAGGGCTATTCAAATTCGTTTCTGTACATGGGGATCTCGTAAACGATACGAGATAGAGTGTCAGTTGAATTATGGCAAAGTTGCGTATTTCAGAGACCTATTCAATGATGTAAAGAAATTGAATATAGCTCTTTTGGTTCTAAAGATATACAGGAAAAACCAAAAAATCCCAAATTAATTATTTTTTTTGACTATATCTTCTTTATTCGCAAACATAATAAAAATCTGTCCAGATTTTGCTATTGGCACTTGATATGGGTTCTCAGAATATATCCATGAATCTTTTATACAGGGTGTCATCTGACTTGGGCCACCCCCATCTTCGAATTTTTAAATACGGGCCTGTATTTTTTGTTGTAGTTTTTGGATCGTAGACGTTCACTTCATACTGAGAAATTGAATTAAATTATATATTTCGGGATTTTTCGGTAATATTCGATTATAATTATGTGAATTATTCCCTTTTAATTACGGCCCTGGTATGTATTCAACACCTTGATGATTTAAAGAAAATTATCTAGAATTTCCATATCATTACACTCAGTTAGTTTGTATCCAGCTGAGATAATGAGTAATTCCGATCATAATGTATAGACATCTATTTGAATCTTCCTCTTGATCATCCTCTTGAAGATGATCACTTGCTGATTGAAACACGTGTCGAAATGTTAAAATAACGGTTTGGTGTTGGAAAAATACTCCAATAATATTCATCTATTTGAATCTTCAGAAAATATCTGCAAAAACAATAAAGAAATTAATCAATTCTACTGAATGGGTCGAACTCATCTCAATAGTACGTTTTGCCTGTGAACAAAATATGAATTCAGCATTCAATGCTCCCCCATGGGAAAATACCTTGAACTAGGGTGCATTATTAATCCTAGTTTCATCAAAGCGTGCGCTGCAAATGACTCTAGCCATCTCAGCATCAAGGCCGTTGATGTTGAGGGTTGAGCCAACATGCAGGTCAGGACTATCCAGAGCAGTGAGCAAAGTCAGCTAGATAAATAATCAAGGTACATTAGAATCCAACCTTTGGGAAACAATGAGTTTCGATAGAATTATTGTTCTCCAAATCCTCAACTGATTATTTTTTTCTCTTCTCTTGTATAGAACGTTAACTTGGGAAATTCCAGAAATTTATTTGAAATGGAACAAACCAAAGTTTATTAACGTTCAATTATAGCCAGCAGAAGTTAGGCATCAAAAGGTTAACTTTGCTCTTACCTAGTAAGAATAAGAATACAAATCAAATTCGAATACTAATACAAATACAAATTTGAGCAAATAACGCAAAAAGGCAACATCAGTATACTTATATGATACAAGTTGTTGCCCGTGGTTTCGCCTGCGTAGAATTTGGTTTGTCACATTTAGTTTCATGACAGACCATTTTAAACAAATAGTTCCAATATTTTTTATCAACCCATAACTTCAAATTTCCAACTTCAAATCTGACGAAATTCAATACAATCTATAAACCCCTATTTTTGCCCTTTATTTACGCTATACAAAGAACCTACCTGCATATTTCAAGATTCCAGGTTCAGTAGCTTCAGCTATACATTAATATAAGTGTGTCAGTCAAACAATAGGTACCCATTTATACAATATTTAATAGCATCAGCAAAAAAACTGAATAGATTAGAATGAAATGCATTGGTTATCCTACTAATTCTACTCCTACTAATATTATACATGCGTAAAGTTTGTGAGGACGGATGAATAAAGTGTATTGTAACGAATTAAAGAATTAACTGTCTTAATCAATTTTATTTTTAACAATATTTCACTATCACAACTAATTTATATACAACACTTAGTAACTAACGCTTAATTTATGTCCACAGTTAGATTCCTTTCTTTAAACGCACGATTCACTTTCTAAGTACAGACTACTTCTCGGGACGGAGAGCGACCTTTTTATATCGTCAACGAACGCTCCGGATCTCTCTGCGAATTTCGGGACTCATCCACACCTTTCGCGCTGTTTCACGATGAGACATGCGTTTGCTGACTGGGACATCGGTCAGGTCCGGCTTCAGATTCATTACAGTATGCATTTACTTTTTTTAACTTTTCACACCTAAACATCTCAACGGATTCAAATGTAAGTTGGTATATAAATAGATCATAATCTGGCATAACACACATAACATAACACACATAACACAGGGTAGGTTCCCACGGTAACGCGTGTAAAACAGCAAGGAACCGCTAGTTTTGTATAAGTGGCTACAATTTGATTGACTGACACTCTTATATTTACGTACAGCCGAAGCTACTGAACCTAGAATCTTGAAATATGCAGGAAGGTTTCTTGTATAGCTTAAATAAGTGCCAAGAAAAGGAATCAGGAATTTCCACTGCCAAAGGGAAAAATAGAGGGTCACAATTGTATTGAATTTCGTCAGTTTTAAAGTTGAAGACCTGAAGTTTTGGGTTAATGAAAAAAATGTAACTATTTATGTAAGCAAAAATTTTTCCAACACTTTTGTCTAATTTGACAGTGTGTATGTGTGTGTGTGTGTACTCCTAAAATAAAATCGTATTGGCATGAATATTCCATGTTTTATATTTGGTTGTTTTAAAAGTTCTGTCCGTTTCAATGTCATGTATTTTGGACGCTCCATATCTCAATTAATATTTGTTCTATTGTTCTGAGGTACATATTGATCGATAGAGAATTTTGTATTCTATACATTGATGATGGTTCTTTCCTTATTTCAATGTTTTTCCTTTTTTTCAGCTCATTACTATCTGATGTTGTTAAGCGATTTTCGGACAATTTTTCTCTACGAATTCAAATTGAACCAAAGCGCTGCCGAAACGAAAAATTAACCAGGCATTTGGCAATGATACTGATAATAAATGCACTGCTCGACGTTTTTTGTGCAATTTCATTCCGGAGATTTTAGCCTCAAAGGTGAGTCCCGAATTGGTCGACCTACCTACAGTAATCCAGGACGATAATTTGAGGACCGTGGTGGAGACAAACCCATTACAAACGATGCGTGGGATAGCGGAAGAACTGGGTGTCAGCTCCTATGTGGTTTTTGATACTTCCAAACGTACGACAGCAACATTCATTTCAGTGGTTTGACATTGATGAGCCACGCAGGCACTTCCCAGGGGCGAAAACCTATCATGGTAACTGTATGGTGATTAGCGACTTGTATAATTTCTAATAACTTACTGCAACTCGGCTAAACCATAACAGCAGAGTCATATTGTGAGAAAATCGACAAAATGTTTCAAAATTGCGTCAGCAGCAGCCCGATTAGTCAACAGAAGAGAATCCGATCCTGCTCCATAATAACGCCCGTCTGCACGGTTCACAAATCACCGTCCGAATATTAAACGAAGTTCTGCCTCACCCACCATACTCGCCAGACCTCTTGCTAACAGACTTTTACAAAAACTTCGATAACTTTTCCACTGGTAGAAACTTTGCCAATCAGAACCAGGCAAAAACGGTCATCGTCGACTTCATTATGCTGACGGAATTAATAGATTTTCCAAACAGAGAATTAATTTTATTTCCATTGATATTTGATGAAATGAATACTAATCAATATATCTCCCCAAACTGGAAGGTTTGATATAACAATCTGTATTTAACGAATTATAATATCTGTGGATCATTTTGGTATCTAGAAAAGGAAGAGTTTCATTACTTTTATAATCTACAGTAAATTGCAGTTCTGGATTATAATTATACACTTTTTATTTTTTCAAGTATTTCTTGGGATTTATTTTCCACACAAAACAACATCATCAACAATTTTTGTGAGAAATTGGACTTCGAAACTAAGTTCATCAAGAGTTCATTAAAAAGATCATCCATAACGTACTGTGTACGTTACACTCATTGGTGAAATTGTTACAACCATAAAAATTAACTCGAATTGAAAATACATTCAGTTATTTCAAGTATTTGAATTTATATGTATACATCTATACCTTCCAATTTCTAGATTTTTTCAACTCACATTTCTTTTCTATATTTTACTGTTCTTTTTCCACAAACTATCTTTGACGTACATTGTCATACATTTTTTAAGGACTATAGGAAAATCCTTTAGGCGCTCTTAGAGCGATGCCTGTGCGAAAATATTGATTCACATTGGATTTGAATCGTTGAAGATTAAATCCATTTGGAAAAATGTACCCAGGAAGTTCATTCCACATAAACGCCGCGCCGTTCAGCAAATGGACGAGTTCTTAAACAGTGAAGTTCGTGGTGTACTGAGTTGAACCTCATAGCGATGAATCGCCACAGTCCGTCACGTATTTCTGATATGTACCGCTCTTGGTGGAATCAAATGTGCCAAGTCACTTGAACACTTTCCGTGTTGGAGATAAATCTCCAACCTTTCTTCGATGTTCCAGACTATCAAGTTGCAAGTGATGTTCGCGTCTCCAATCAGGCGGATGGCTCTTTTCTGGATGGAATCTAGCAGCTTCAGGGTATGTTTGGGAGCAGAATTCCATACATGAGAACAATACTCCAAAGAAGTCTGATCTGAGCTTTATAAGGTATCAAAAGTAGCTGAGGTTTGTACAGTTTTCTGTATGAATCTCCCTCATTGAAAATTATATACATCAGCATATTTTTTAGATTTCATATTTTTTACTATCATGAAATAGTAATTTCTTACAAATTGAAATTACATTTGGCTTTGTGCCCATAAACAGATTTGTTGAACCTCAGTACTGGTAACATTTGTATTTTGTTGTTCAAAGAGTGAATGTGATGAAATATTTTTTCTACCAATCTTTCATATAATAATCAATTCATGTTGGTGCCTGTTCTTTTTTAACAAACATATTATAATTTCTCTTGGTGAAGCATGTAGAAAATTGTTTCCTCTTCTGTAACAGTGTAACAGGGTATGAAACCTTATGCAATTCTGAGTGGAATAGAAAAACAGATCTAGTCAGGATTTTGAATAAATTGAAGCAACATGAAAAAAACACATTTTTCAATATTATATCTGGTCAAAATTACATAAAAAACCATTAGTTTATTGATGATTTCATATGGAAGGTAAAATGTATATCTATTAATTACAAAACAAGCACTGTTTTGAAACACTAAAACTGCAACACTCTTCATGACGTGCGTTTCATCAATTAAGTTGGCTTCTTCAGGAGATAAAGTAGGCAGTTCACCAAATCAGGTGGCGAAACGTATGTCAAGAATAGTAATGTAGTTCTGGTGTTTGGGAACAATGTCTGTTTTGGATTATTGACCATTTAGGCATCTTACACAGAAATGTGCTTATATATTCTTGAATTGTCACTTCACTTTCAAAAACAAAAATCCACTTCTGACTTTATTGAGTGCTTCATTTCGATTTCAGTTCATAAGGCTAACATTTTTCATTCTACATTATTTTTCAATGTTGTATGTCTACATGAGAGTACTGTCATCACTTCATTTCTCCATCATGTTGTGGTAATTTGAGTTCGACCCTGCGAAAATTTGTGAAGACCCTCTGGCCCAGAGCGTCATGTCCACCCCAATTTTTTATTCACCTAGGGAACTGGAGCTCTTTCAAAAGGGTTAGTTCCGCTTTGATATTATTCACAGTGTAGATTATATTATTTTGATGTAATCTATTTTGGACAAATGGAATAATTCAGAATTAGAATTGCAACAGAAATGATGAAAATTCAAAACAAAACAGTATACTAACTGTTGTCCGCGACATTTTTCGCGAAGATTTCAGATGTTTGATTCTCCAGATTTAATAACTGCAAAAAAGTTTCCCATTTATTGTCCTATCTTTGCTTTATAAGAAAATCGTTTCACAACCTATAAATATGGTTAACCAAACTTTCATCCAAATCAACTTGACGGAATTTTTTTCACAAACTCTCTTATTGACGATAACACCGAACATTCGCATAGGACATGCCTGACAGTTTCATCTTCCTGTTCACACATCCTGCAGAGAGGTGTGTCCACTAGCGCCATATTGTCGAGGTGTTTCCTTAGTTGACAGTGGCCAGTCAAAAATCCTACTGTTAAGCGTAGATTTTTTCTGGTCATCGCCAGATATTTCTTCGGCGCCAGCTTCCCAGGGTCGCCCAGAATGATCCTGGCGAGATAGCATCCTTTCATTTCTTCCCATTTTTTTAGGGTTCGAGCATGGGTGTGACGTTTGGCTAGTTCCGCAATTGTCGAAGTCATCAGGCCGTAGGTGCCACTGGGTCCTAAAATTCTCCAGCCGCTTCCTGGGCTAAAGAGTCAGCAATGTGATTACTTTAACTTCTGTCGCGCCCTTTGATCTATCTCAGGATAATGTTGTTATTTACTGCGGCTTTGGCTAAATCTTGGTGGCACTCTAGTACTAGCCCTGCGGTAACACGTTGTCTGTTCAAGGCTGATAGGGCTTGTCTGCTATCAATGCAGATTGTTATGTTTTTGCCAGAAATTCCTTTCCTGGTTATTTTTTTTGTGGTGATTGAGATACCAGCCAGTTCTGTTTGAACCACTCTGGTATTTTTTCCCATTCCCCACTTAATTCTTAGGCTTAGTGATTTGGAGTACACTCTACATCCTGAGCCTACTTTGGTTTTTGAGCCGTCTGTATATATATATGCATATTGCATTTGTAGCATCTAACTCTGTGTTCTGTTTTATTTGTATTTTGTAGGGTTTATTAAACACAAACTTGTGTTCAAATGCATCACTGACTGCCTGCAGCAGAGGTTGCTCAATAAGCTCGCCATAGGCTCAGCCTCAATTGACCAATTCTTACTTCGAAGTTTACACGCTCAGACATACATTTGAACTTCCAATGACTATCAGAGCTATTGATCGAATCCATGTGGAGGTTGAATAACCAAAATTGCATGGAGACTAATACATTAATCAAAATGGAGTACCAAGAACAACTGTGTAGATGACGCTAACTGATCGTTTATAGATGCCAAGTAGCCTAGATCGGTTCATGAATCTGAAAAATTTAGATTGTGCTAGAGGTACGAATACTGTTTTGGTTGATGTACAGGTGGAGCCATTTATAGCAATATTGAAGAGATCCACAAGAAAATAGTCATCATTGACCAAGCTTTTGTACAGCTGAAATGCTGTTTCGATCTTGAAATATGTGCCGATTACATTAACAGAATATTCCCAAAATGATTATCATGTGCTGCGTCTCATAAAACACAATTGAGAGAAGAGAAATATATAGAAGCTATATAACACTTCCAATTACCATCTAAATAGATTTAACTGAAATAAGGACCATTCAAAGTTACGTTCATCCACTACTGTTTTATATGCAAATGGCTAATTGCTGGAACTCAATGCACCTATGCATGCGATGTCTCGACTTCCATTTTCTCTTTTTTCCAAAAAGATTCCTTTTTCTTTCACCTTTCTCTTCTGAAAATTTCATTCAATATTCATACCGTACTCTGTAAACAAATTACCAAAATACCTTTCCAATCTTTCTCCACATCAAATGCTTTGAATGAAAATATCCCTTTCCACATATACTTCAGCAATATAGCACGGCACTGTTTGTTACTGAAACAATGGAATCAATATGATTTGGTCTGTCTATCAGCATCAGTTCTCGTCGGAAACACCCTCATCATGTATGTGTCTGAGTCGATTGCACAGACCAACTAGTCTGATTCATGGCCCGTAATTCATTCCTTTGTCATTTTCATTCTAATTATACGGAGGCTGTCTCTAGGCGATTGCCCTACTTTTGTTAAAGCGAAATGAAGTTTTGTTGGGACTAGAATTGATTTTGAAATAAATCAAAATGTTCCCCAAACTAAATGTATATTTATGAGTGATATTAAGTTAAGATGAAGGAGGGAAAAAGTATGGGTAACATGAAATATAGAACTCATGTGAACATAAGTGAATAATTCAAAAACAAAATTTCATCAGAAAGCACAGAAGAAGTGATTGGCCAGAACTGATTTTTCCCTCAATGGAAATCTGTAATGGGCATCATATAATGATTAATATTTTAATTTGGCAATTGACCATAGCACATATTTTGGATTGTTGTATAGCAGCAAGACATTACTCTGTGTTATGCCAAAAATAAGATGATGAAATATGCAACAGTTTACTTCAGTACAACTTTCATTGAAGCGGAAATAAATGGCTGTGACAACTGATAAACTTCGGTCAATAATCAAATTCGCATCTATGACCAACAGTTCCTTAAAATCACGGAGCTTCACAATGAGTGAAGAAGGAAACAGCTACGCCAAAATCGTTCAAACAATTGAACAATAAATATTACTGGAGTTTTTCCAACACCAAATCGTTATTTTTAACACTTCGACACGTGTTTCGATCACCAAGTGATCATCTTCAAAGAGGAAGATTAAAACTAGAAACTAATGCTAAAAAACTAATGAAAAAAAACTCTAGTGATATTCATTACTACACCAAAGGTTCCAAACAGAGCATCATGAAATTGAACAATAGGATGTTGTAGCGTTCGATGAAGACCAATGCAAGTTGCTCATTCGAGGCAAAATGGCAAGATTAATGTGTGCTGAACCAGATTCGTGGACTACAGACAAAATGAAAAAGAATCAGAAAAGCGACAATATAAAGTATGGTAAAATACGAATCTGGTTGGGGAGTAAAATTAAACTTGAATTTCAAACTTGAAACTACCAGTTGCAAATAGGGTCGTAATCAAGCTTTTACTTTCTTCCTTAAATCAGATCACTAATAAGCAATCTCGGAGAATCACGAGTAAATTGTTTCAATTTGTTCATAAACAATGTTTGGGAAACGACTTGTTTTATTTCATCAGGTAGGTTGTTGTGAGTTTTGGTGCTAAGTAGGCAAATTAACGTTAACACATACATATATTTCGTCTTTTGCGGAACGAAGTGATTATTTCTCTGACGATTTGAGTAATCATGAGGTGTAAGTTGGAACGAGTGGCATGTAGAATGAAATTTCACGTCAATATTCAAGTAATGTATTTGCCTTTCATTTAATATTCTGCTTTCTGAATGAAGTTCGTCAGATGATACCTCCAGTTTTTATGAATAATATGTTTTGATGGCACTACCCCAAGCTAGTATACCATACCGTAAATAACTTTCAACTAATGAATAACATACACTTTGTAGACGATGGAAAGTGGACTTTTCTCAGATTCTTTTAATACAGTATTTTGACGTTTTTTATTACAATATAATTAATTTGGTTGTTATAAGTTTATGACATTAAAAATACAATAAATACTATATGACATATGTTCATCCCATTTCATGTTTGACTCTAGGAATATACCCAAGTATTTTATTTTAGTTACTGATACGACGGTATACGTTTTTTCTTGAATACTAACAACGAGTCTATCATAAGGCGGGGAGCGGAAACTGTTACAGGAGAAATGCATAAAATGTGTGAGTAACTCATGATGGAGCCATTTCTTCATTATATAAAAGTCTGTCTCAGATTGAATTTTAAGAGTTTGCGAGTCAGCGACCTGACAAAAAATGGCAGTATCATCAGCGAATCCATTAATTTTACCTTGACTCCTCAGTGAAAACAGCCATTTATATATATGTTGAAAAAGAATGGGCGTAGTACAGTTCCTTGAAGCACACCATGCACATCATATTCTACCGATTCTTCACGACTGAACACATTTCTGCGTTTTACAATATGTTTTCTGTTTCAAAGATAGTTTTTGAATAGTTTCAATTCACTATTTTTAATTCCGCTATTTTCTAGAGATTGCAAAAGTCATTCAGATATTTCAGTTAGTGCCAAGATTGCATCCTGAGAAGGAGTTTTCATGAAAAGAGAAATGAAAATTTCTGTTTTTTACCACTTTTAATTGTGACTAACGTTACTGCAGTTTCGTCCTATATGGACATTCTCAAACTAATACAATAACAATAACAAGTTTGAGAATGTCCATATAGGATGAAACTGCAATAACGTTAGTTAAAATTAAAAGTGGTAAAAAACATAGAAATTTTCATTTCTCTTTTCATTATGATCTCCTACCACGTAGTAACGGCTACATCCATCAATTTATTGAAGGAAGTTTTCACTTTGAATCCAAATTGCTTATCTGGCAATAACTTGTTTGAATTAATAAATGACATTATTCTATTCTTTAACAGTTTTTCAAATATTTTGGACATGTGTGATATAAGTGAAATTGATCTATAATCGTATATATCTGTTTTGTCAGCTTTTTCGTAAAGAGGTATGACAATAGTATTTTTAAAGATTGAAGACCCAGTACTTGTCTCGATACATTTATTAATTGTGTGGATCAGGGGAATGACAATGAGAAAGAATATTGCTTTTAAAGTTTCAGAACGTATTGTGTTGGCTCTCAAAATTGAGAGATTTTCTAATTTTATTTGCTAGCGAACTACCCAATTCAGAAAATTTTTTGTTCATTACGTTAGCCATTTGCTTTTTATCTGTTACTTATTCGCCTATACGTCGTTTTTTTCGAGTCAATTGTTTGATTTTTTTTTCTTATTTTAAGTCATGTTTTGAACTATTTTCCACAATTTCTTCGACTTGTTTGAACTTGCAATTAGTTTATTGCAGTATTTGAATTCAGTTTTTTCAGAAATGAAGTTAGTTTATCCTTGTAGGTATTCTATTCAGTTTTGAGTTGCATGTCATTAGGGTTTCTCACAATTTTTTTGAACATATTGTTTTGTATTGTTACGGAATTCAAGAGAGTAATTGTCATCCAGGGTGCTATTTTTGTGTTTTTTTCTTTTTGATCTGATTATCTTGTGTTGAAGTGTATTTGTTGATATTTACATTGGGGACATCAATAAATATTTTGGTAGTTGTTACTGGAATGTGAGCAGTGTATATACAATATATATAATATTGTATGTATGTAATATATGTAATTCATATATTTAATATTTTTATTTTTTAATTTTCCCTTCCAGAATCCAGAATTAGTTGTAGCAGAGTACTGAAATCATCCATTATATTTGTCTATACGATTAGAAGTAAGATGTAATCTGAAATTTTATATGGATATTTGATAAATATGTGATCAATACAAGACTGATGATTTGTTATCACTCATGTTGAATTGTTTATTATTGATATATATCCAAAATTCATTAAGAATGCTTTTGTATTCGATACTACATTCATCATCTTCTATATGTCTGTATGAAAACTCAAAATTCAAAAACTACCGAATGAATTTTCACGTGGGGACGGGTCAATTCGCGAGGAAGATATAACTCATTATAGTTTTGTGTAAATCGGTTGAAATATGACAATGTTATCTGTACAAAGTTGAGGAGTCGATGTTACCTATGCAAAGCCTAAGAGCTTTGAGATGCAACATTCTATTCTGAATAAAGTGCAGATGGCCAGCAGTAATTAAGTTGATTGAAGGAAACGTTGACCAAGGCACCGTTTTGACATATGTTCTGCCAGAAGTAACTTTCTTTTTAGACTATAATATGACCCTGTGTCATTTGATTGTCAAGTTTACTTCAGTAGAAATTTTGGTAAAATTAAAACAAGCCACTATATTATGAGGCAATGCTGTAAGCAATGAATTTGAATGACAAAGGAATTTGAGCCTAATATGGTTCTGAAAAAATGAATGAACGTCCATGGTCATCGAATTGATTCACAAGTGCACCGCTGTCTATCTTTAATCAACCACCCCAGTAAGTACGAGGGTGAGTGAGGATAAAACATTCTCCCCCATTTGGCTACCCCTGCACAGTACGTGACCCTCAAGCTTTACGCAAAGCGCATTCGGTTACGTTTCATTTTATGTCGTCCTTAACACTGAAGTTTTTACTTTTGTTTGTTTAGAGTTTATGTTTGTTGATTCAAGAATGAATCCTTTTTATTTTTGCACGATATAGAGTGGTTGGTCCCTATTGTGGATTAAGAGATAAAAACAGACAAGTTATCTCTTTATGGATTTTTTCTCGGTGGAATTTTACGTATTTCTCTTCAACTAAAATAATCTAGATGTGAAGGAACTGAACATTTATTACTATGAGGTAATTAGGTGCTATTCCTCAAGTACTTAGAAATATTTATTTCTCTATTAGAAAACATTGTAGGTATATGAAATATTCACAAATTTCAAATGTTTCGGATTCAGAATCTAAATCAACAAGTTTCGATAATTTTCATTCTCTCTAGAAGAAATTTGAATATTGTTGTTACCGTGTTAAGGTGATTCCTCCGAAACTCTTGCAATTGCTTATCATCTTCCGAACACTACCATTTTGATTATGAGTATACAACCGACAGAATGCCTATAAAACAAAAACATGTTATTACTTGCACTTATGCTCAACCGAGACAATTGGAACAGTGATGCTTCTCAATGTTGCAATAATTCTTCGTGTTAAAAATCATTATTCTTCGTGCCTAACCTAATCGCCGCGATTACCTGTAGACTGAAAATCGTTTTGTGCTCTCGTGAAAGAATGAATTCATTTACACTATCAAATGGGCGATTGATCAAAGAAAAAGTTGATACCTATAAGCAAACAGGGGCTTGTGATAAGCACAAGAAAAAGTAAAATAACCAATTTGAATTAGCATTCCATTCAAGAATGTTTGCCATGACAATTATAACAATACATACTTCAATAAAATAAGTTCAGTGAATTGATGGAAGTAGTCTTTACCACGTTTTCTTAAGGACAAAATACAAGCACTACTGGAAAATACTTAAGGCGCTCTCAGAGCGGTGCCTGTGCGAAATTAGCGATTCACATTGAATTTGAATCACTGGAGATTAAACCCATTTGCGAAAACGTTCTCAGGAAGTTCATTCCACATAAACGCAGTTCTCCAGATGAAAAAGCACTTAAACAGTGGAGTTCGAGATGTACTAAGTTGAACCTCAAAACGATGAGCAGCCACAATCCATCGCGAATCACTGATATGTACCGCTCTTGGTGGAATCGAATGTGCCAAGTCATTTGAACATCTCCCGTGGAAGTATCTATAGAAGAGAGATAAATCTCCAACCTTTCTTCGATGTTCCAGGCTATCGAAGTTGCACGTGACGTTCGCGTCTCCAATCAGGCGGATGGCTCTTTTCTGGATGGAATCCAGCAACTTCAGGGTATGTTTGGGACAGAACTCCATACATGAGAACGATACTCCAAAGAAGGACTGATTTGAGCTTTATAAAGCATCAAAAGATGCTGAGGTGTGTATAGTTCGGAACAGTATTCCACGCTTTCGAAAAGCAGCCTTTGCAATTCCAGCGACATGATTGTGTCAAGATATATTGGTGTCCATTTCAACCCCCAACAAACTTATCGAAGCAGAAATCGAAATTGTCTGACCTGACATTACTATATTCGGTTCAGGGACATTTATCTTTATGGAGAAAACCGTTGCATGGGTTTCTGTGGCATTGAATTGAACCTGATTGCTTTCACCCCAATTCGAAATCACTTCTAGATCCTCATTAAAATATGCAATCTCCCGGTGAAGATGTGCCTCCGTAGCCGATGTCCTGGAATCCAAATGGAATGACGCGACAAGTGTGCTGTCTTCAGCAAAGCAATATATTGGATTCATGGTTTTTTCCAATAAATCATTGGTATACAATAGAAAGAGGTTGAGACAATATGGATCCCTGGGAAACACCAGCGTTGATGGTGAAAGTATTCGAGAGATATCCATTGGCGGCCAATTGCAGGGAACGTGGTAGGAGATCATCATGGAAATTGAATCCCTTTTGTCTTAAGACGACCTGAAGCTTCGTTGACTCTTCTTGGTGGATTTGAAAACCGTTTTTATGTTGTGTTTCCCTAAGAGTGTTTCAGTTCTGTCTGTGACTCAAGGTTTATAAGGTATGCGCGTACAACCATCTGAGCTTTCCCCCCGTTTTGAGCCGTAAAACTCTTCAGTTTCATGGCTTTGTTAACCTCGTGTACACTGTATCCATTCGATCTCAAGATCACTTGAAGATGTTCCAGTTCTTCCTCTAGATGCTCTGGTCCACATATTTTTCGAACTCGTTCTGTTAGAGTGGAGATGACTCCTCTCTTTCGACTAGGATGATAATTCGATAGTGCGTGCAGGTACCTATCCGTTTACGTGGGTTTTCGGTACACTTTGTGGGTTAGTCTAGCACCACATCGTTCGATCAGTGGCGTGGCGATGGAAAGTACACTTAGCCTAGTGATAGCCAATTACTTCATGGACCTTTTCGCTGAGAAAGCAATTAACACCTTTGAATTAAAACCGACCATGTGGGTACGTTACGCGGATCACACCTTCGTCATCTGGAAACATGGGAGGGACGCTCTGAACCTTTTTTTAGACCAGTTTAACGCTCAATACCAATCATCAAGTTCACCATGCTGACTGAGCAAGATCAGCGGATAGCATGTCTAGATGTATTTATCAAATGATGTGGTGCTAGACTAACCCACAAAGTGTACCGAGAACCTGCATGCACTATTGAATTACCATCCTAGTCAGAAGAGAGGAGTCATCTCCACTCTAACGGGACGAGCTCGAGTAATATGTGGACCAGAGCATCTAGAGGAAGAAATGGAACATCTCCAAGTTACTTCGAGATCGAATGAATACAGTGTACCCGAGGTCAACAAATCCATGAAACTGGAGAGTTCCACAGCTAAAAAGGGGAGAAGGCTCAGGTGATTGCACGCGAGTTACAGTTCGATAACCTCTTACATCAGCAGGATATTGTTCGATGACCCGAAGACGACATCAATTATTTTGCTGATACCTGCAAAGTCGGCAATAATTTATATATAAATAGGTGCAATTGATTTGTAATAGCCAGTACTTGTATTTCATAGTTATTAGTTGTTACTCTGTTCAAATAAAAAGTTTTTAAAAACCCTTTTATGTGAACGAGAAATATAATTGGCGCAGTCATTAGGATAGTGGAAGAGTCCTTAGAAGATCCTCGTCGTTCTCAAACGTTTATCCACTATTCTCCCGAACCAAGTTCCAACGAGAAGCAAGTACTCCAGGAAGAATTCCGGCCGTAGACAAGAATACCTCTTCACTATCGTCCATCAAGGAATATCTACATAGAAATAAGTTTTTGGTGACAGAATATGCAACGAGCCATCATCGTCATCCTGTAAGCACAAATAAACTCAACTTCATCAATTGCAAATACTATTTTTCGTCCACCTACCTTAGTTTTACCAAATTCACCTTCAAGTACCAAGGAATCATCAGACCTAGCCAATCTCCCTGGTCCTCACCAGGTCGTTCCAAAAAACTGGACGCCTCTGGAAAAGCAAAATGGCGTATCGTTGTGGATTTCCGCAAAGTCAACGAGAAGACAATCGACGACCGCTACCCTATTCCGAACATTTCTGACATCCTCGACAAATTGGGAAGGTGTCAATATTTCACTACCCTGGATTTGACAAGCGGATTTCACCAAATAGAGATGGCAGAGGAGAACATCCCTAAGACCGCATTCAACGTCGAAAACGGAAACTACGAGTACCTGCGTATGCCGTTTGGACTGAAAAATGCTCCAGCGACCTTTCAAAGGGTTATGGACAATGTCCTAAAGGGTCTACAAGGAACTATCTGCTTGGTTTATATGGATGACATAATCATCTTCTCTACATCTCTGCAGGAGCATATGGTCAACCTCACAAAAGTTTTCCAACGTTTACGAGAAACTGGTTTCAAAATACAAGTAGACAAGTGCGAATTCCTGAAAAAAGAAGTCAGCTTTCTAGGACACATCGTCACTCCAAATGGGATAAAACCAAACCCAGCAAAAGTCAAAGCAATCATGGACTATCCTGTACCTCGAACTGTCAAAGAGATCAGAGGATTCCTAGGACTCCTAGGGTACTACAGGAAGTTCATCAAGGACTTCGCCAAGACGACCAAATCGTTAACCTCCTGTCTCAAGAAAGATGCCCATATAGAGCATACGCCAGAATTCCTAAAATGTGTTCAAACTTATAAAAACCTGCTTACCAATGAACCACTACTACAGTATCCGGACTTCACAAAGCCCTTTAAGCCACAGATGCCAGCAATTTCGCCATAGGAGCCGTTCTGTCCCAAGGACCCATAGGAAAAAAAAAGCCAATAGCTCATGCATCTAGGACTCTGAACGAAACTGAAATGAAGTACTCTACCATCGAAAAGGAAATGCTAGCAATAGTTTGGGCCACCAAATATTTCCGACCGTATCTTTTCGGCAGAAAATTCAAAATTCTGTCAGATCACCGTCCCCTCCAGTGGCTCTTCTCCTTGAAGGATCCAAACTCAAAACTGGTCCGATGACGCCTGAAGCTAGAAGAGTATGACTACGAAGTGGTCTACAAAAAAGGCATAAGCAATACCAACGCCGATGCGCTCTCCAGAATAGAGATACATACAAAGGAGCTCCATGAAGCAAACTAAGACGACGACAAGGCATCTCTATTCAACCATCCTCCATCAGAAGTTCCTGAGTCTGCAGATGACATCATCAACGATCTGTTTAAAGATTGCTTTCATCAAAATTTTCCTGAAAATAAGGACCCCATACCGCAAGAACAAGAAATTCAGAATGAACCCCCAACCGAAGGAGACAAGGAATGCGTGAACCTGAACCCGGAAATTATCCCAGACGAAGATACTAGTGGCATCACAGCCAGAGAAAGTCCAATATTAGAAATACCAATATCAGAGAAACCTCTCAATGTCTTCAATAACCAAGTCATCTTCAAACGAGTAAGCTATAACCCAGCAAGAACGGTGATAGAAGAAATATTCCCGAATAAAAGAAGATACCATGCTCAGTTGGGAAACGACAATATGGACGAAAATGTTTTCAACTTTTTCAAAGAATATATCAGCCCGGGAAAGAAATACGCTTTGATGTTCGAAGATGAAGAACTCTACCCCAGCATGTGCAGAATTTCGAGAGAGACATTCCAGAATTCCTCTTTCGATCTCATAAAATGCAACCGCCTTTTGGAAGATGTCAGTTGCTCAGCTAGACAAAAAGAAATAATCAAGCAGCATCATGAAGGAAAAACAAACCATAGAGGAATCACCGAGACGGAAACTCGGATCAAAAGATTGTATTATTGGCCCAATATAAAAAAGGATATCGAAGAAGCTATCAACTTATGCGAAAATTGTCAAATCAACAAGTATGATCGAAGACCAGAGAAGCCAAAGTTCATGCTGACACCTACCCCAACGAAGCCTCTTGAAATAATACACATGGATACCTTTCAGGCTAGTGGACAAAAATTCCTGACGATTGTGTATGCATTTTCAAAATATGGCCAGGCGTATCCATTAGAGGGATGTAATGCTATCAACACTCTCAATGCTCTCTTAGTATTCATCAACCATCATGGAATACCACATATGATCGTCACTGATAATGGAACGGAATTCAAAAATGTACTGATCCAAGAATTTGTTGACACACATAAAGTCAACATTCACTATACCACTCCAGAAAACCCTCAGTCAAACGGGATAGTCGAAAGATTCCATTCCACATTGATCGAGCACTTGAGAATATTGAGAGATACGCATAAGAAAAGAGACATCAAAGAACAGATGCTCTATGCCATCCTGGGATACAACAACTATATCCATTCAGCAACAAGACAGAAACCTATAGATATTCTGAACGGACATCTCATTCCATCCCATTCGATATCGACATAAGACGAGCCTTGATTAACAACTATGTCCAACAACACAGGGAAAAAACGAAGGAAATATATAGGAAAATCAACGAAGATTTACAGAAACAGAAAACAAATATCATAGAGAAGAGAAACAAGAAAAGAGAAACTCCTATTACCTACAAACCCTGCACCAAGATGTAAAGAAGAAAAACAGTGAAAAGAAACAAACTGCTACCACCTTTCTTCCCAAAAGAAGACATTTGCCTAATAAGATAACTGAATTCTTCGTCCTTTTACAGCCTTCATCTGACGAGAGGACAGGAGATCGAAATCCAGTACCTCAAGACAAACCCAGGACTACTTCCCCTCAAGATGGGACAAGCAAAGATCAAGACTAGTACCCACGACTTCATCCAGTACTACGATCTTCAACCCATCCACGAAGAGATATTCGCTATAGAATCCCAATATGATGCCGTGTCCACAGCAATTCGTAACGGACTAAGTGACCCTTATTACTTCAACTTGCAAAATTTCGATCAAGGACTGAAGTACCAACTGAAAACTGCCAAGGAAAAGCTAGCGACTCTTAATCTCCTCAGTAGACCCAAAAGAGGACTCATAGATGGCTTAGGAAGTGTGATCAAAGCAATTTCTGGAAACTTGGACCAAGAAGATGCAAGGAAATATGAGAATGCTATTGCTTCCCTAGAAAACAACCAAAGGAACATAATAAGTAATGTGAACCAACACATCAGTTTGAACACAAGAATAATGGAGAGCTACAATGAAACCATCTCTCTATTAACACATAATCAAGATACCATCTCAATAGAAGTCAAGAGAATTGAAACCGATTTCAATAGACTCGTTTTTGACTTCAATCACCATCTGGAAACCAGAAACGTATTGGATCAAATCAACCTGATACTTCAAGTTATTTTACAAACACTGAATGACTTAGAAATGGCAGTATCCCTGGCAAGGATCAATACAGTCCATAACAGCGTCCTCAAAAGCGAAGATTTGAGTTGGATCGTAAGGACACTGCTCACCTACCACTCAGAAAACCAGTTACTCTATAACCAGGAGGACGACATACATAAATACTACGACGTCATCAAAATAGACGCCTACTACACGGATCATAAAATCTTATTCATCCTTCATGTTCCCTTAATATTCCCTGATACATTCACCTACTTCTACTTATTTCCCATTCCTACACAAAATTTGACAATAATCATTCCTCCTTACCTAACAGTCAGTCCCTACCTACCAATACCTAAATTCACCTTGTGAACGAATTGGCCTGGATTACCTTTGCGAAGAAAATTTCCTCCAAGATACTGGCAGATCCCCTGACTGTGTTACCCAGATGTTGGAAATAACAGATGAAGAAGCAAGATGTGAACACGTTCCAGTTTCGATGAATGCAACACTGATTCTGGAAATGTCAGAAGCCCATTACATAGGAATATTTCCACAGGCCACGAAGATATCTACACATTGTTTCAGTACGAAAGGTATGTTTCTGGAAGGAGTGCATCTGACCAACCACCAGGTTGTGAATTCAAAACCAACAAGGACGCCTTCATAAACTCCAAAAGTATCATATTAGACGAACCCCTCACTTTACCAAATGTCAAGACAGCTCACATCAATTCCTCGCTGAAATTCATACCATTGAAATTAGATAAGATTCCCCTGGATAAACTACAACATCTGACCCTAGAAGAAGAGAGGTTACAACTCATCCCAGAAGAAACCAGACAATCTGATAATAGCCATTTCTGGATGACTCTCATTTACATTTCAATCACCATCTTCATTATATACGTAATTTACAGATTGAAAAGGCAAACGAAGAAAGAACCATCCAATGATGATCCACCAGTTCCCGAACACGAAGCATCATCTTCAGTCTTGTTCGTCCCTTACAAGACTTCCCCAGAGGATGGAGAAGTTACAGTTCGATAACCTCTTATATCAGCAGGATATTGTTCGATGACCCGAAGACGACATCAATTATTTTGCTGATACCTGCAAAGTCGGCAATAATTTATATATAAATAGGTGCAATTGATTTGTAATAGCCAGTACTTATATTTCATAGTTATTAGTTGTTACTCTGTTCAAATAAAAAGTTTTTAAAAACCCTTTTGTGTGAACGAGAAATATAATTCGCGCTTATCTACCTTATATCTCTAGGGCCACAGACATAATTGAAAAACTCTTGGAGAAACACAACATCGAAACGGTTTTCGAACCCAATAAGAAGATTCAACAAAACCTCAGGTCGGCTGAAGATAAAAGAGATCCACTATCAGCAGTAGGAGTTTATCGCATACCGTGCACTTGTGGGAAGGTATACATTGGAACCACCACTTGTGGGAAGATATACATCGGAACCACCAAAAGATCCATGGGAACAAGACTAAAGGAGAATAAAAGAAACTGCAGACTAGGCCAAACAGACAAGTCAGCTGTGGCAGAACACGCACTAAGTGAAGGAAACCACAAGATTCTGTTGGAAAACACGGAACCCATTGCCTCCGGCCAGGAATACAATAGTCGACTGGTACGGTAGGTGATAGAAATCCAGAAACACATGAATAATTTGACCAGAAAAGAAGAACCTGTGAACCTCAATCGAATATGGAATCCCATTCTGAGAAGTTCAAGAATAGCAAACAGCATGACGGCAGGTAGAAAAGGTTCAACGACATTATTGACACTTTACCAAATCCAGGTACAGGTATCATCACACCAGATTACCTGAATCAATATAAACACACTTTACGTAATTTACCTGAGCCAAATCCAAGTAATAGCATACCAAACTATCTGAAGCGTCAACATAAATACTCGTTATGCAGCCGTAATATCCAGGCATCGGATATATACAGATTTTCAAAAGGCGTACTCTTGTGTAAATTGAGTAAGTGAAATATAATATATTGCCATTATCGGCAAATTTCGGGTAAATTTGAGGTCAACTCCGGAGTTTCCCAGGGCTCTATCCTTTTCTACACATATTAAAAATATAGCTGAGTCTGCAAACTGATTGCTAGGTTATTTAATTTCACCAATGTACATTCCCCTAAAATGTTGTATTATAGTTTAGTAAGGCCAAAACTAGAATTTGGTGCAATAATTTGGCATGGAGAATACCAGACTACATTAATCTTGCAAGAAGAAATTCACGTATATCCCGATTATAATGTAGTTAGAACTAACCATCTTAGACATGAATTCAAAATTCTATCTTTGGAAGATCGAAGGGTGCTTATCATTTTGCTGTTTTTCTTCAAAATTATTAATAATAAAACTAATTTACCAACGTTACTTTCTTTACTGCGATTTAATGCGCCTCCAAGGAGAATGCGCTCTTCTGTTACATTTAATATCCCTGTTTTACATAGAACTACTAGAGCTCCTCTTACAACCAAGTGTCAACTAGCAAATTATTATAATACGATCATTGATCTGGATTAGTCAATAACTCAAAATATGTTCAGAAACATTATAATCAAACCAATTATTAATTTATAATCTTAATGCTAACTGATTATAATTACTACTGAATTAAATTTTTTTATTCGTTAAATTAAAACTAATATTGTAAAAAATCGTAGTGTTTAGTTCACGTTTATTATCACTTTTATTTTTACTTTTACTTTTATTATTCATATTTATCTCTTGTAAATTATTATTCATTCCCATATTGATTTCAATCTAAGAACCACCGGTAGACAGCTGTTTCAGCCTATTGGGCATCGTCAGTACCGGGTAGGCGGTCCTCGATTGAAGACAAAATGTAACCTGCACGTCGTCTTGATTTCAGACAGGTTGGAGCCTGGCTCCCTTACCCTTTGGACTGATGTTTGCCAGAAGGACAAACGGGTCATAACTGATGGTGAGTGTTGATGGTATGGTGGCATGAATGTCCTCAGACATCAGTACTGCCCTTCACGATGTACCACTACCTGGCTGGGGTGAATTGGATAAACAAGTTGTTCATCTTCCAACGGAAGATATAGCGGCCTCATTCGACAAAGTGCCGGGGCCTTCTATATCGGGAGGGGTCGTCTACAGTATAATCCATAGCTTCCCTGACTAATGGGACAAAATGTAAATAACCAAAAAAAGTACTTAATAAAAATAACTGCGTAAACGCAAGCGAGACATAAGTGGAACCACCTATTGGTGTGACACCCAAGTCAACTTGCCAAGTTTTTATGTCAGTGTTGGTGGTTTGACCAATCAACTCGGTACTGACGATGCCCAATAGGCTGAAACAGCTGTCTACCGGTGGCTCTTAGATTTATCTATTTATATTTTGATTTTCATGAAATTATTTTCCAGCAGCTTGACTGCATTACTTCCGTTCTGCTGATCACCCAAAGATATTCTAGTCAGCAAAGACTGTCATTCAACTAAAATCAACAGCTATGGGTTTCTATGAAGATCTAAGAGCTACTCTTGGTAATGAAATAGTCAATAAAATGAAACAGTGGTCCCGCCTAAAGAAGAAGCTAGCCAAAGAAAAAAACACCGTAGATGTTTCCTCCCGAGATGTCGTACAATAGGAATACTACCAAAACACATAACACACGCCACACAACACATTGATCAATTAGTGTTAAGACAAGGTGTACAATATAACAACATAACAAGAACTTTCACTTACAGGTTAGGAACCAAACTTCTTTATTATGAAATCAATAGTAACCATAAATCTCTTAATCACATTCAACACAACTTAGAGTTGCTTATGAATGAGATAATCCAATTAACAAATAGTGCCGTCTTCCGAGAACTTTCTGGAAGACAACAAATCTCTTTTAATAAAATCTTTCATAAAATTAGATTAAAGAATTTAAATAAATTCAACAAACTTTTATTTGCAATTAATAAATTAAAACTTTCCACCAAGCCAGAATGGATAAAGAATCTTTCAGGCACTAGTATACCTGAAGACATTTCAAATTTTTTGGCCTTAGGCCTCAAGTTCAGCATTGAACCGATCGTTTATGGTACATTCTCCATAAAGAATATTTTAGATGATGTTGACTACATCACTTCCACTATCACAAATGATAATGAAAAAAAGTCCATAGTAGCACGATTTACTAATATTATTACTAATTTTATTACTTCCAAAAAACATATCAACAACAATTTTTTCCAAAACCTTTTCTCAAAAACTTAACGTTTCTTAAACAATAATCCAAACCTCAGAATTACCAAGTCTGATAAAGGCAATGTCATTGTGATACTTGACCGTGACCAGTATATTAACCTTTCTACAAACCTTATTGAAAATTGTGATTCTTACTCACATGTGAGTAAAGATCCCACATTACAAGTTCAACGTAATATTTGTGACATTATGAACTTCTATAATCAATATTACAGTATCTTGGAATCTTCAAATCTCAATTGAAATTCATAGATCTTTGAAGATTCCAAGATTTCAAGCATCAGAGAAGTTTCTATTTTTTTCTACATCATACCACTGTTAAAACAATGATAATTATTTTAGTTGACAGAGAACATGATGAAAGAAATATTGAAATGCAAATGCATTTTTTCGTTATCAGATACTGTCCATTTCCTTTGTGAACAAATAGATATTCTGAGGAAATTACTTACTTTCATTATTATTAAGGAGAATCACAGAAACATATATACAATTTCCATTGAAATTCATTGAAGGTATTTTCACATTCTGAACAACAATGTTCATTTATCGTTAAATTACTCTAAGAATTGGAAAAGTTGGGGTTCATATTGGTAAGGATCCCAATTCGATATAGAGTATTTCATTTGAAGTAAAGTCTCAGGAAGGATAAGTTATTCAATTCACTATTCGAGAATAAATGGAAATGGTTTTCATTTCGATGTATATACTTCGTGTGACTACCTTGTATTTCGTTCATTGAAAGATTCAATTCATCAGATACTTCCCTGAAAATGTGCAAACGTGATGGGAACATTTCGAAAAATATATTATTTGGTGCGGTCCCAAAAAAGTTATTTCTGGTAGAAACCGCAAGTCATTCATTTTTTATACTCTCCTGAAAATATATTTCCAAACTGAATATTTCTAAAAAATGTAATTAAATGACATTCAAGAAAGACTATTGTATATTTCAATGAACTTGTGACAACCTGTCATTCCGCTCATCGAAAGACTTCATTTATTTGATACTCTCCTGAAAAAATCATCATCATCCAAAAAAATTGGAAATTTATATTTCAGGAAAAAACTTATGTTACAACATGATATGTCGCTGGATGAGAAACTTCATTTTTTGAAAATATCTCCCTTCCAAACTGTTTAAAAAAATTCAATAAAGACTGAAATTGCAAAAACTATACCGTAATGATCTTGGAAAAACATTTCGATTCTGTAATTTGCTTCAACGGAACAAATAACAAATCCGACAATAGCGATTCCTCGCAAGAAGATTTAGAATGCATTCGAAAGTACTCAAGGAGACGAAATAAGCAAATGTATAAAAAGTTTGAGTTCCAGAAGTGCATTTAACAAAATGGTGGACATTTCGAACTCTTACTTCAAATAATGTTTTTCAAGAAGTTTGTAGGGTCTACCCTACGAGAGCCAGCTACAAAATTCCATCCTTCTCTCAGGATCAGCTGGATGTAATTTTTGTGCAATAACATTTCAAAACACTTTTTTTGAATTCCTTCCTCTTCACAAACTCTCGTTTGTGGCACATTCATTTCTGACAAAATGATTTAGACTTTCACGGCTGAGGTTTTCAGTGTCGTTGCTTTTCGAGTTCTTTTCGGCTATGGTATCTCTAATTGCCCCCAACCAGGGATACCATAGCCGACTGGTACGGGAGGCAATAGAGATCCACAAACACACGGATAATTTTAACAGAAAAGAAGAAGCGGTGAACCTCAATCAATTTTTTTTTCAAAATAACCGCATCAACCTCGGGGGTTATTAGCGGAAGTACAATCGATTACAATACTGATGAAATTGAGAAAAAAAAAAAGATTAAAACAATTAAATTTTGTCAAGAACATTGATGTCTTTCAAAAAATGAATAAGATTTTCAATATTCTTCAGCTCTAATGCTCGACCGAAATCACCGGATAACTTTGACTGACGTCTGCTCTCTTCAAAAGCCGGGCACTCGTTGACGATGTGTTTAACACTATGGAACCCCATTCTAAAGAATTCGAGAATAACGAACAGGACAACAGGCAGCAAGATTGTTAATGTTCCAGGTTCAAGTAAAGGTACGAATACAGGTACAAATGCAGGTACAAATACAACTGATTACCTGTCAAGGCATAAATACGCTTTACGAAGCCTAAAAGGGTAGTCATAGGACAGCAAGCCATGATGGTTAAACCTCTGAAGAAGCTAGCCACTCGCGCCAGCGAAACGTCAGGAAGAAATTCCAAAAACCCACGGCTTTCAAATTCGAAAAGCAACGACACTGACATTCATTTCTGCCGAGACTAGAATTGAAGACAGATACTACAAAACAAAAACTGAAAAAATGGGACACGTCTAGAGCTAATAAAATTAAAAATTCTCGAAAATTATCTACGGAAAAAGACTCCTGAAATCCAAATAAAAATGTCAAAGGTAACGATATAATAACAATAATTCACCGAAATTTCTAAGCAAGCGGTTCCAGATAATAAGGAAATAGAAAAAAACATATCAGCACATTGTTTTTCTATCTTCACATAATAATTCCAATATACAATGGCTGAAAAAAGCGGTAATCGATGAGATATCTTCCTAAACCTACCTTATCTGTTTGAAAAAAATCCTTATAACCTTATAACATATATTATTCCAAAGAGGGGTACAGACAAAGGACAAAAGCAAATGTAATGACGAAATTATCAATAAAACAATAGTTTTTAAAAGAGTATTCTTTATTAATGATCTTAGAAAAAGTACAATGTAACAGTAACGTATAACTTACTTACATAACAAGTATAATAGTAGAAGATATTAAAAAAGAAAAAATCTTACTAATGAGAGATATGAAACTGTTTTTTAATTTTCATCAACTGGTTGACATTAGATTCAATGGAAGACAGTTGAAGTCTAATATCAGGTTCGGTGTCCAGGCTATTGCGGTATTTTGTTTTCGTGGCTGCATAAATTGAGAATCCTGTTTCGCTCAAGTATGTTGTTGGAACGAGAGAAGAATACTCACCACCATTTTGACAAGCATTGGATATTCATCACGGATTCTGCACCAAAAATCGTTCTTGTGTCTGATATAATTTTCAAAACAGATTATATAACTCGTTTGCCATGCTATCTGGCTTTTGCAAGTTGGGTAAAATAGGATGATGAATCCATGAATTCAGTTTCATTTTTGTATTCTATTCTTCAGGAAACTATTTCTTAAAAGATGCGGAAATTGAAGTGAAACATTGGACCATTTCTCCAATTAAATCATCTTGAGACATTTCCGAGTTGTTATCGCTAACAAACTGACTGAGTGACATAAAACTTTCTATTCCTCTCTTACCATCGCAAATAATCAAAAAATCAATTTTTCTTTCGAAGGCAGATATTTTGTTACAGGCATTAAACTACGTTGTCTGTTTACCTTGCAACGATACATTTAATTCTTTCAGTTTTCTAAAGATATTCGCCATGAAAGACAGTCAGAACAACCAAGTTTTATCATACAAACGATCTTTCAAATCAAAAGAAGTATGTGAAAGATACATTTGTAACTTGGCCTCTAAGTTTAAATAGCCTTGTTAAAGTTTTACCCCAGAGACAGCCATCGCACTTCTGTATGGAGCAGTGTTTTTTGTTTGATATCATAATCTTCACACAATAATGAGAATAATCGGGATTGTAGTGGTCGAGATTTGATAAAATTATTTATTTTTACCGCTTCATTCATAACTAATTTCAGATTCGACGGCATTTGCTTCATCACAAGTGCTTGTCTATGCAGGTTACTATGGCTGGAACTACAATCTTGTTTTTAGACTCGGGGTGTACAGTTTCTAAATATCGGCGCTACTTGACATGTGCCATGGAACTATAAGGAAGCAGTTTAGTATTCAAACAAATCAGAAACTGATATATGATTCATCATACTTCCTTTTTTTTCGCCTTTGGAACCATGGAACTTGACGTCGTTGCATCATCCGTCTGGATCGGTGATTTCTGATACTCCACGCGTATTGCTTTTGAACCCTCAGCTTCGTTAAAGGATATTGTTGCAACACGTTCAACGCCTTCTAGCCAATGTTCCTTTCCTCTTTATTAATGATGTTACATGGCAGGTTGGTGGGGTCGAAATAATGCACGATAATCGTAGAAGAGTTAGTCCGAAGAAGAAATTTACAATAATGATACAATCAGGATACAGCAGTAGAACAGTAGAACAATAAACATTTCGTTCCCAGCAGGTAGGTACTTATCGTTCCGACCGCTAATCGGCGCTCTCAACATTCTCAAACATTCTCAACATTCTCAAAAATACTCGAGTCAGTGCCTTTGATAAATTAAAAGCCAAAATAAAAAAAGAAATACGAAAAATGCGGTGTAAGCAATCTTGACTTTATGTTTTGAAGTTAGAGCCGAAAGTCGCCTGTTCACAACTAATGCGTCTAATCTCAGAGGCGAATTTTATCAAAGAGACTGCACGCTCACAAGTAGATATCAGCGGGGGCGGTATGGTTAGATTGTACGGTACGTTTACCCAAATGGCTTGCATCGGATTCTTTAGAGTAGCCAAACGTCGCCTTTTGGCAAGGCAGCGTTAGCTTTGTCTCGAGTGGCGGCCCGCCTCCTTGTATCTAAGATTTACAAAAAGAAGTTCTCCAAAAGAAGACAAACAGATGGAAGGACATTTCAGGCTCTAAAAACAAGATTTGAAAGAACTTTAATGTCAACCACGAGAAGTTCGAACGTGTCTTCCGTGTAACAAATGAAGAGAATACATTTCAAATTGCTCTTCACCTTGTTGAAAATCCTCATGTGAGTATTCGAGACCTGAGCAGGGAATTAGGATTTTCTCAAACCAGCGTATCTTGAATGATACGAGCAAGCAAATTTCATCCTTCTCACATGCAATTGATGCAAGAGTTGAGAGGAAGAGATTTTGAAAAACATGTTCAGTTTTGCCGATGGGGCTTAGAAAAGATCAATCAGGAAAATGCTTTGTTTGATTTCGAATTATTTTCGGATGAAGCGACTTTTCACAAAAATTGAACTGTGTATCGGCATAACATGCATTATTATGCAACGGAAAACCCTCATTTTGTTCGTTGCCTGAACCATAAACAGCGTTGGTCACTGACTCTATGGGGTGGAATTCTCGGGAAAAGAGTTATCGGTCCGTATTTTTTGGATGGTCATTTCACTGGAAGAAAATATGTAACATTTCTTCGGCATAAATCTTCGAATTTATTGGACGGGGTTCCATATGGAACAAGACTTAGAATGTGGCTACAACAAGATGGTGCACCACAACATTTTAAAACTGAGGTACGGAAATACCTCAACTATCACTTCAATCAAAAATGGATAAGTAGAGGTGGGCCTGTAGCGTGGCCACCCAGATCACCTGACCTGACCAAAATGTTTTTTTTCATGAGGAGTATATCAAATGGATTGTCTACCAAACTCCTCCAACATCTATAGAAGACATAAAACGAAGAATCACTTGAGCTTTCAGAGAAATCCCAGAGGATATGCTGGAACGTGTAGGGAATTCGTTTAAATAAAAAAAGACTGACACCATGTGTTGCAGAAGATGGTCGCCATTTTGAACATCTTTTGGACCCCTACATTCAATAAAAAATTTAGGCGTTATTGTTCATATTGAATAAATTTTGAGTAAGTGAACTGAATTTTTTGTGGTTACAACAATTAATAAAACTGGGTATAATTTGTGAAATATCTGTTTTTCTATAGTATACCTCAGATGAAAAATGTTGTAAAAAGTTGAAACATTTCATATAAATGGAAAAATACAGGGTGTTTCTTTTGAAAACGTTGAATTATATCTGTTTGAGAATGAATGGTTTTACCGAGCACACTATATATTGTTTCTGAAAGTTGAGATTCCCGAAATTATCATAGAGATGTTGACTAACTGTTGACAACTTTCTGCAACTGAGAGAAACCATCACAGGAGGAAATCGAAGAAATTTACAGAAGAGGTCTGATTTTACTTCACCACCACGCTCGTCCGCACGTTTCACAAATCACCGTCCGAATTGAGCGTCGAAATTCTGCCTCACCTACCATACTCCCCAGACCCCTCCCCAACCGAGTATCATTTTTTCAAGCACTTCAATAACTTTCTCACCGGTAGAACCTTCGCCAATCAAGACCAGGCAATCCTATGAATTGTATGTGTTTAATATGAAAATGTTGTTTATGTAAATAGTTCTAAAGTACCTTCTGAAGTTACCTTTTCAGTATATTTTTTCAACTGTGCTGAATAATAATTTTTCAATTTCAAGTGCATCTTTAATCAATCAATCATATTTCAAGTGCATCTTTAATCAATCAATCATACTTAATTGTTCAATAAATCATTAATTACAAAGTTAGTGAAACTTTATTAAGTTAACAATGTAAAGTTTTTGAAAAATATTGAAATTATGATTTACAGTGAGTGAACAATCATTATATGGTCAAAAAAGTACATATACGAATACACATAATTAAAAGAATATATAAACCATTACAAATAATAAATAAATAAATCATTACAGATATGTAAGCATCTGAAATACTAAGAGTTGAAATACATCATCGTACATTTCTCTTTGAGTCATAGTAGGCTTATTGTAGAAATACTCCTTTAACAATTTTTTAAAATTTGCTATTGCCCTATAGCACATTGGAAGGTGGTTGTATATTTTCTCAGTCTCATATATCAAAGAAAATTTTGTAATTACTGATTTTGGGTTTGGCAAGGGTAAATTCCGACTTCCTCTCGTGTGGTAACGTCTGCCAGTATTTGCTGTTGAGTTGGAGTATTTTTTTGTGAATTGAGCAAACGGTTTCTAAAAGGAATACACAAGGTACAGTAAGAATTTTCTGACTGATGAAAAGTGGTTTGCAGTGGTCTTGTGATTTTGTCCTACATATTTATGTATCTGACATCCCTTTTTTGTAGAACGAATACTGAATTTAGTAGTTGCTGACTAGAAAAGCCCCAAAAGGCAATTTCATATCTCAAGTGCGACTCTATCAAGGAAAAATACACAGTTCTGTCTCAGGATTGATTGAGTTCGTTAGAAACAACTCGAACTGCATAGCAGCCAGATGCTATTTTCTGCATAAATTTGTTATACCTACGCTCATCAAATTTTAAATTTATCATCTATAAATACCCCTAAAAATTTTGTGTGAGTTTTGTTAACTATAACGTGATTTTCTATAAGTGAGTCGTCAAAGTTGAGTTTGAATCAATCTATGTTTGTTTTATTTGTGTTGAAACATAAGGAGTTTGAATCGCACCACTGTTTAACCCTATAGAGATCCAGAGTTATGATGTCTCTGAAATTATCTTCATTTGTCCCATTCCAAAGGATCGTGGTGTCATCCACAAAAAGTGTAGACTTTCCTTTAATGTCAATGGTTACCAGCTCATTCCGATAAAGCAGAAAAAGGATAGGACCCGAAACCGAACCTTGTGGTACACCTGATGTATTATTCAAAATACTATAATTTCAAAATTCAAGGATTCTAGAGAAGGGAATGCTACAGATGCATCAGAATATATGATTTTCAGTCATTTGGATCATATAATAACAAGTATTACAACTTATATCACTTAGGTTATCCTCTAAATTGAAATTAAGCAGTCTGATAAGAAAACATTCTAGAACAAACTTCATTTCAGGGCCAAATACTTCACAAAATATAATGTTATACTTTATAAAAAATATGGTGCATCCGATGTAGCACACCAAGATGAAAGAAATTCTTGAAATTTCAAAATGCTTTTTGGTTCTGGAATAGAACTGACCAGTATTTCAGCAATGGAAGGTCACAGTGATCTTTTTGAAGGCAACAACTCCTTATATTCCAATTTAGTTGTCTACGATATTTCCAAAACTCTTATAGATGTTCCTGAAAGGAATTGTTATTTCCACGAGAAAAAATAACCTCATGTTAACGGTACTATAAATTCCAAACTCGTCACTATTAATAATGAATAATTCAACAATTATGAATGAGATAACTATTTCAAAACGCCATTTCAGATACTATGAGCTTTCGTAGTAACAAAGCAGGAATATAAAGAATTTTATGAACTTCACACCAACGCTCATCTTTTAATGTGTGTTTGTATTGGATGTATTATAGATCAAAGATTTCATTTCCAGTTAGTTCATCACTTATAATAACCAAAAGTAAACGAAGATAATGAATGTTTTCTCAATTTTTGTGAAAAAAGTTTGGTTAGTAAGGTACACCGGGGTAAGTGTGGCCTAAAATTCCAATAGATAAACTATTTTGGGTTGTAATTTTATTTTATAACGACTAAAATTAATGAAATTTTGGAGTGTCATTAACAAGGGCATGTAGAATTGGGACTGAAAATATAAAAGAAAAATCTACTGTATTTTTTTTTCACATATGAAATCGTCTTTATGAACCAATGGTTTACACTTCCCCAACAACATGGGGCAAATGTAAATTAGGTATCTAAATTAATTTAGAAGCATTGAACTTTCATTTGGGTAAGTGTAAATTAAAAAAACAAACGAAATAATATTAGAACATTTTATTGGAAATATTAATTTAACATACATTTTGCTCGAATGAAATACTGAAATTTAAATGTCCTCTTTTATGAATAGTAGGGGGAGGTAAATAAAAGGAATTTGGTCTGCAGTTATAATTGATATGTCTTCGATGTCTGGCCAATAAAATTCGGATGAAGATCCTGACCTTCTGGCAAATTTGACTTGTAAATTTGGTTCTAGTGCTGTTACCTGTCCAACATAAAATTTAGACAATTTTTTTTGTGTTAAATTTTACCAGAACCCAGTTCTCAATGTTTAATTTTTCTTGACTATTATCCAGCAAGCTCATGAATTCTGCTTCTTCGTTGAAATCTACTATTTCATCATCCAAATTTATGTCATCATCTGAAGCATTTTCTTCTTTTTCTTCTAAACTATCTTCATCTGTCTCTTCTTCGTACAACTGTTTTTTTTTTCTTTTTCCTTCCTAGTTTTTTAGGCTTTGATTCAACTTTATTCGCTTGCTTTTTTAAGATAGCAATTGCCTCCAAAGTTGTAATAACTTCAGCCCCTTTACAAATTTTTTTGCGTGTAGTTTTTTCTGTTTTTGGAACCTGTTTCAGTTATTCTAAAATAATGCTCTCAAAAGTTATGGATGTAAGTGATGGTGTCAAGCTTTTAGATTCAAATGACAAACTTGCATCGATTAAAGATTTTTGAGAACTGGATGAAGGTTTTCTTTAATTTGTTCTGCGACAGACGGATCTGGAACAGCTACTGGCGAGTTGTTATTGCTGTTTTCTAGATTCCACCTTCTGTATGCTTCTGGATCAAAATTTTCAGCTGCTATCACTTGATTATTAAAGGGGTATATTCCTCCTTTTTCAAATCCCTTAATAAGTAATGCAGGACTTGCTTCTGACCATATTTTAGAAATTATGGTGGAAAATACTGCTTTAGGTAATTTGGTGCCATAATTTTATCTCTGCCATTTTGTCAGTTCTACATCCCATGCTACTTTTAATGACTTAAATACACATAGATCCATAGGCTGTAATAAGTGACTAGAATGGGGTGGAAGCTTAATTATTATTATATTATTAGCTATTGCTTTTTCTATCAAAGAAATACTAATGTGTGAGGTGTGGCCATCATAAATTAATATAACGGGCCTTTCCTTGCCAATATTATGCAAAAAATTATTTTCAAAATATTTTGTAAACGTTTCTGTCTCCATCCACCCGTTTTTTGTTGCTGAATAAGTCATTTTAGGATACTCGGTCTTGTTGGTAATCCAGCTATCCCAAATATTCTTCCCTTTGAATACTATCAAAGGTGGAAGTTTTTCACCTGCAGCGTTTCCCCCAAGGAGAACTGTTATGTTTTCACGACCGGGGCCGCTTGTTGTTCTATGAGCTGCTTTACCTTTTTCTCCAACTACTTCAATACGTGATGGATCTAGGCAAAAACTGGTTTCATCAAGATTATATATTTGAGATGGCGGTATATTTTGAACATGCTCTTTGAGAAGATTGAAATAATTGTAGATAATGAATGGGTCCATTGCTCTCTTACGAGCAACTTCAACCGACTGCGGTTTTTTGAGACTTAAGTTGAATGTTTTCGTAAACCGAATAAAGTAATCGTCTCCAGGGATTCCGTCTTTGAAAGGTGTCGCGATGTCATTTTCATTTACAAAGCGTCCAATTAACTGAAGAACTTCTTTTTTGGATAGTCCCAAGCCCCATTTCTCAGCTAGTCTGATACTGTCTGCAATTCTTTTTTCCACTTCAAAAGGGAGAATAGGAGCCCTGCCTCCAGTACTACTTTTTGTTACCCTGGTACCCTTAAAATTCATTTTTGGTATAGCTCGGTGGAGGTTTTTTGCGGATATAGTTTCGTACCATAGTCTGTAACAATAAAATGTTTAAGTGTTTTAAAATTATAGCAGGGGTAAGTGTAACCTATTGCCGGTTACATTTTCCCCAAATACGATTTACTGGTGGGAAAGTGTAAACCATTACAATGAAATAAAAATAGTTAAGATTCTAACAAAAATAAATTTATTAGTTACTAAGTAACACCTTCAATAAAGTACTTACCGAAAATTGTTGTTAAATCACTTGAAGTTTTCAACTGACAAAAAAATAATATTGACACGACGGAGCTCGACAGTCAACTGAAAACCCACGCGCACGAATGAACTGATGTCACATCAGAGTCTGCATTGTCTATATGTAAAAGTTGTAGTAGAGTTTAAGGTAGACATTATACTTATACCTACCGCAGCATAGATGGCTGCACTAGTAGCATACTGAAGCTCCTAAATTAATATAGGTTACACTTACCCCGAATTTGCACTTACCACGGTGTACCTTAGTTGTTAAAAGAAAATTGAAAAGAAACTTCCAAAAAGCATTTCAAAAAATTCAATCCATTTGTTAAATTGAATATGCTCTACAAACTACAGAATAACTGATGTCCAAAGATTTGTAGAAATTCCTTATAGTTCTATCCGATGAATTATGTCTGCTCTTGGCATTCACCGCGTGCCTTATGAGAAAAATGGAACATAAAGGCTCACAGTGAACACTAGGAGAAAGACAAAGACGAAGGGTGAGATGAAAACTGCTGCAGTTACCATACCATTGCAATCACTAGTGACAAACAAAACCTAGAAAAAAAAGTTTATTGTTAATGGAATATGTTTACAATTGGTTTATTTATAGTGTCTTTAAAAAATATATACTTTGGTAATGAGGCACCTACTATACGATTCAGTTTTGCAGATGGGTGTGTATAACGGAGTAGATCTTCGGTAAGTGGTCACAACCGATTTCAATATCAAATCATTCTTGACTAGAAGTAATAAGTGATCCAAGTATTTATGCTGAACTAATGTTCTCCATATGAATCACCAAAATTCCACATTTACTTTTCTGTATTCAAATCATTTGATAAAGCTACTGTGCTAGCGAAACATGTGATATATTTTTCAAATAAAGTTTGTGGAGATCAAATCGTGAGGTGTAGTTTTTGAAATTCCACATTTATACCAGAAGAAATCGGGGTGAGCCTGAATTGGTTTACATGTGGTATATAGTAGGGTATATACCATATCTAATATATAAAAATGGATGTTTGTTGGTTGGTTGGTAAGTGATAAACTTCTACATCGCTCAACCAATCGTGATGAAACTTGACATGTATAAGTAATTTTTCATAGAGAAGGTTTTTAAGCAATCAGTTTTTCTGTTACTCGCCACTAGATGGCGCTGTTGAAAGCACTGTTATATAACGCTGCGCACGTCAAGTTCGGTGATTCAACAACTAGTATACTATATACGAATAAATTGGGTGATGTTCTAGATATTTGTAGTGGACCTGGCCGATACTTGATTGCCGATACTTATTTCTTAGATGTCAAAAGAGTTTAGTGTAAAGTTGAATCCAAGTTTTATGGGGCCGCAACCTTTTTCCCTCGGCCGTCCTCTTGGAAAGAGTGATGCAGATGTTTATAGAACCAAAAATAAAAAAGTATGAAAGTAAAATCCATGAAAATTTCAGAATTAATTTTTTTTATCATTATATCTGTTTTCTGGTCTTTTTACAGAAAATGTCATCAATCAGAACATTATTACTGGAGTATATTCAAAAAATACCTTTCATCATGTACTAATAAACAACAACTTTACATTGTCAATGATTATAAAATGATTATTCCAGAATGTTCGTCGATTTTCGATGATAACTTTATTTTTGGTTCTATGATTGAAAGTTACTGGACCAAAGCTGTAAAGAATGTAATTAGCATCGAAAAATATCATGTGAGAACAATAGTTTGTCAGATAAACCATAGAAACCTTCTGCTTCTTTTTCAAGAGGGCGGTCGCGGGATAAGGGTTGCGACCCCACAAACTTTCAATTTAACTTTACACTAACCCCTTGATATCTAAAAAACAGAAATGGATACTATGCAAAAAAAAAAATAAGTTGCATCCTCTGACAAATGCAACCTCAAATTTAATTTTTCAATGGTCCAACTAGTGTTTTACTTCTGAATTTGACCGATGACATGGGTTATGTTGGCTTTGAGAACCGCTGTGGTTTGTGGCTCATTCTCATACACCTGCGACTTGGGAAAATGCCACAAGAAAAAGTCTATCTGGGTCAAATCGCACGATCTCGGTGGCCACTTCACATTACCTTCGCGTGAGGTGACCATGCCCTCAAATGTGCAGAATATCAAATGTGGCATAAGCTGTGTGGCATGTAGCGTCGTCCTGTTGAAACCACATGTTGTTGATGTCCAGATAATCCAATTTGGGTCAAAAGAATTTGGTAATCATCGTACTATAGTGTTCGCCATTAACAGTGATGGCCTGGTCAATGTCATTCTCAAAGGAATATGGACCGATGACGCCGCCAGCCCAAAATCTACACCGAACAGTGACTTTTCCAGGATGCATTAGACGTACTTGAATGTCATGTGGGATGCTGTCGATACAAATTCGACAATTCAGCGAACACACGTCGTTGTCTATGGTCGTTTACATTCAGTTCCCGGTCAGTTGAACTTTGCATGGGTACAGGCATATGTCACGACGCAAAATTCGCCAAGTTGTGGTCTGCAAAAGGTCGAGTTATTGTGAGCGACGCGAAATCGACTGCCCCGGATTATCCTGCACACTCTCACAGACATGGGCGAAATTTTCGGCAGATCTTGCGTTTCGTCGACGTACGGGTGTTGGTTGATCGTTTACTGAACCAGTGGACTCAAATTTACCACCCACATTGTGATTAGTACTCTCGGTACGTTGCACGAACAGAATACCCATTTTGTTGAAACAATTGTATTATTTGCACGTGTTGTTGAATGCTATATCTGTCCATGTTGCTTTGGCAAAAGAGACTGAATAAATAACAACTAATTTGACAGATATAGTATCAACAAAATGGCCGTTATCAATTGTCAACGTTAGTTCGGAAGTCCCTATTGGATGACCCTATAGTTAATATCATTTAGTAGTGCAGCATATAGTGAAATACGTGTGGCGGTTTTGTAAACTGGTAAGTGAAAGTCTCCCAATGAAATGGTATTTACATACTTTCTAAATAGTTATTATCATTGTTTCCTCGTACTGCATGTGTTGAAATATTTTAACAGAAATCAATGTTTTCCATAAATAGATTGAAATGTATCAAAGACTAAGATAATGGAAAACACGTGTCTATGAGCTTGTAGAATATGAGTCATTTCAGGCTTTCATGACACGATAACTTAAACGAAACCTGTAATCAACAAAACGTTGCCTTGCTAATCGATATATTTTCATACTCATTAGATGGAGCTACTCCGCAACAGATGTCGGGGCAAGTCAAATATCAATAACTTCAAAAAATACTTGATCAACTTATGTGGTAAAAATAGCATCTACTTCCCGAGTATTATATAATGAAATTCATCGTTATTTAGTTGAGCGGTAATATTTCGTGTACTCATGATTCAGTGCAAACGATCAATAACCACAGTAATTTGAAAGCAATGGTATTTCGTATGAAGAAATGATTATTACTCATGTACCTAGTAGACAGAAATAGATGTTTACTGTTTGGGAATTTTAGTGAAACAGGATGAGTAACGGCTCAATTATTTATTATCTATGACACAAAATTATGTACAAGTGCATAAAATATCACAGTGTCTAGTTGCATATATGGCACGTCTACGGTATGACGAGTCACCTGCGTTGCATTATGCATTCGTGTCAGACAAACTTCTATAGATCTGGTTACTGGATCTGCCGAGAATAGAAAAGTTAGTGATACAAATATCCTCCAATCTTTCTCTATTTTTTTCGGAGTAGCGAGGTCAACTCAAAACGGATTACAAGAACTCGATTTGATAACACAATCAATAATAAACATTCGCAGAAGTTAGCAGGCAGGCAGAAGTAAAAGGCAGGTCTCAGCGGGTGCTTATTTTGATGCATATTTCGTGTCATTAGTTTACATTTCGAAAAATATTTTTTCAGGTTATTTTTGGATTAATATATTCTGGAGAAATTCTACATTTCACTATACATATTTTTGGAGTACCCATATCACAATTTATTGGTTCATTCCGCATTGAAAATGTATGTGATATCGGATCCATTCTGCTTGTTTTTGCAACATTGAGTTTCAACTTTTTCTTAGCTGACAGTTTGCGTAGGAACAATTCGTTATTTCATCGAGTTTAGTTTGTGTATGTTTTAAAATTGTTTTAGAGATATATTTGAATATTAATATGGTGCATTCTTGTGCTGATTTTGATTGTGCGGAAAGGCACAAGAAAACAGAAAGCGCATCGATTTATAAGTGAGTTATTTCATATAATGAGTGTAGGTTCCCAAAGGATAAAATGATGAGAAAAAAAATGGGTGAAAGTATTGAAAAGCAAGAACTACAATCCTTCTACTCTTCTAAGACTTCAGAAATCATTTAAAAAGTGACTATAAATGAAAGGGGAACGAAAATATTGAATTTGATGACACAGTTTTTTATTTCAACAAGTATTCTCCACAGAAAATATCATCTGGAGTCAATCCTGTTACTTAAAGTATGAAACAAAATTTATTGAATTTTATCATATGATTAATGATAATATTACTTTAGAAGCTTTTGTGGTATCAGTTCGAGTACAATTAATTCTGTCTATACTTGACATCATTCAACCTTCCTCTCAAGTTTTAGAAGTTTCAACGGATTACCCAAGCGAGCCTATAACGCTTGAATTTAGTAGCTACATTTGAAAAAGATATGTATGAATCGTTCTTTTTTTATAATAAATTGCAGTTGTACAGATTGAGGATTGTAGAATAAATTGAATATTTGAAATGATTTTTTAATCCAGTTTGCTATATTTTTTTATTTTTATACCTATATATTATTGAATGATGCATAAAATCATAGTTTAGGAAAATATTTTGTGATCTATCGACTTTGTGTACTGATTTTAGATATAGAAGTTATTTCCAAACATAATTTTTGGTGTACATTCTATTCCAAGTGGAGAATTTTTCATTAATTGAAACGTTAACGGGTTCATATACACTTCCATATTTAAATTGATAATTATAGGCTCCGTAAATTTTACGATTTGGCAATATTGATTATTGCTATTGTTCCTATTGGTCAATCGAACAAGAAACGGGAATAGGGTCGTGACGTCACCACCCTACCACATTAGATTTTCAATAATTAATTACGGGAAAACTACGGTTCTTAGAGAGATGAAACAAAGTGCACTGTTTTTCAATTTGAAATTTCTATCAAGTGAACTATAAACAAAAAATCATGAAACAAGCCCATTCAACAAGAAAGGTGATTTCAGTATTTAGTTGGGTGTATGATTTCAATTGAGTGTTTCACTCGACTGTTATTCTATAGGTAGTATTTTAGATTTCCTATTATAATCGACATATTCTATGTGTGACTTTTTCTATTATGTATGATTATTGTAGACGAATGAGTGTGATGATTTTGTTGATTTTAAACGTTTATATGATATTTATCTAAATAAATTGCCGCATACTATCGGTATGAAATTCGGAATAGCAAATATGTTTGGAGCATCTGAAAAAAGGAAGATTCAGGGATTATGAAAATGATGTGCAGCACGTAGAAATAACCATTTTGCACCATTTGGATGATGGAGATACGTACCTTCACCTTGAGGTAGAGCAACAACACTCCCAGGAGTTAATGACCGAAAGAACTATCTCAACCACAAATATTAGCACAAACTCCGACGGATCTTGTCATCGGAACTGTCGGGAAAGAGCAAAGTTGCTATCACAAATATGCTTATGGTTCCGAATCTACTTCACTCTTTTGGAGTAGTGAAGTGAACTCGTGTGGTGAAGTGAACTTGGTTTGGTTTTCTTAACTGAACGGAGTGACCAAATCTCTGTCACCGTTCAGCAAGAAGCCCACATAAAAACCGCAGATATAAATTTACTCCTGCGATTTCATGAAGATTAGCCGATCCACGAGGGATTCATCATGGCCTGCCAGGATTGTATCTTCAAGTCAAGTGATATACCCAGATCACTCTGTTCGAATGGTTGTTCTGATTATATGAATTTTTGGTGAAATAATGTCTTCACTACTCTCTGATCATACCAGTTTGCCTCAAGAAGGCAGAAATCTCAGTCGAACAAATGCAGAAGGCTATTGTCATTTCTTCTCAGGGCACACTAATCTCGGACCCAATGATCACTCATCCCACGGTAGTGAGAATAGATCATTAGCTGATGATGCTGGCAGGCACTCCGAATGGGTCAGAGCTGGGGCCTGACTGATTTTTAGGTAAATAATAATGATAATAATAAATGGCTATTATTTTACTTGTCGTAGCTTTTCGATATATGAAATAAATTATAGTACAGTAAAATTATTTTTGAAATATATCATTTTAGAAAAAGCAGTCAGCTTCTTGTTCTAATTCTTGAAAAGTGAAAGCCCATATAACGAACCTTCAAGGGTAATAATCTTCAGATCTATTCGTATTCATTGATAGCTTTATAGTCGGAAAATTTCGAACTATATTATTGTCCCTAGAGTATTCTAAGCTCGCGTGACACTTCAGAATAAACTTTACTCTTGAAGAGCCTTCCTCGTCAATGTAAACACTGCTTCGACTGGTTAACAGAAAAACCAATACGGTGGTCAATTTACTCTGACAGCCGTAATTAAACAACTCTTTTGTAGCACGATAAATTGGAGTGAGAGGAAAATAGTTTTCAGTGGCGTTCTTTCTACAGTTTTCGAGGTGTTGACCTTTATCTCAAATGTATTTTGTTGAGATCTACTATTTCAACTTCTCTCTAGAAATTTTCCATTCTGGGTCAATCATATCTCAATTCTAATTTCACATTCACTGCAAATGGGTTTGATAGGCAATAAGTTATATGATACCCTCGGTACTCAAAGCGTCATACAGTAATCACAGGAATCAATTCAACATCTCAATACATTTTATAACTTTCACTGCCGGAGTTACAATTGAAAAGAAAAAAATCCGTGTGATATCTTCGGTGGTATACGCAAATTTGTCATCCGACAAAAACACGTTTTCATTATGTTTGTTTGAGGGTAGTTGACAATGTTTCTAGGTAAATTTTATTAGTTCAAACTTCCATTGTCTAATATGATATGAAATGATTTGAAATCCCTGAGGAACCAACAATTGAAAATTAAAAATAAATAGCTGAAAATAACAATTATTTTATTTAACAAAAAAAAAAGGAAATAAAATTAAGAGATTTCAAGTCAAGTTACAATGTAATTTTGTTTCAGGGGTTTTTTGCTCAATATAATTGTTATTTTCAGCTATCGATTTTCAATTTTCAATTGTAATGGTTCTTTCAGGGGTTTCAAATCATTTTATATCATAGTAGACTATGGAAGTCTGAACTGATGAAATTCACGTTTTCATTATATTTTGTATAGATGGAAGAGCCTCTTCTAAGAGAAACATTCTATATGTAACTTATCATTACCTTGATTTTGCCTCCTGTTTTGAAATTTTCGGAAACAATAAAAAACGATTAAAACCTGATTGTAGGTTAGTAACTTTTTAGAAGTAGGTATATTGATTTATTTATTACTAGTTGTTGCCCGCGACTTCGCCCGCGTAGAATTTGGTTTGTCACATTAGGTTTCGTGACAGACCATTTTAAACAAATAGTTACAATATTTTTTTATCGAAAACTTCAGGCTTCCAACTTCAGAACCATCTTTGAACCTCAACTTTCCCCCCTTGGGGGTAGAAATTCCCGATTTTCTTTTTTGATGCTTATTTACGCTATACAAAGAACCTACCTGCATATTTCAAGATTCTAAAAAAATATGCCAACTGCACTAAATAATTAATAGCTTCGGCAATGGAATTATGTTACCTATAAAGACATTCACAACACTAACACAACCGTCAACGACGTCTGCCCTCACGCGTCTGCCCGCGTTCGGGTCTCATTCTCGGCAATGGCGTTTCATTGCTCAGTCCACCCCCCTACCCCCGCGCATCGTTCCTTGTCGTCTTACAGTAGGCGCGACACGTAATGGCTTACTGCGTTGCGTCATGTTAATCTTATCGTGATAACTTTCGAAGGATTCGTTACTTGATGTAAGAGACATAGTTTATCTATCTTAAATACTTGAAACGACAATTGAATTAATTTTTATAAGAATTTAGCAGATATTCTAAAATGTGCATTATAAAAAAATATTCAATTTAATTGTATTTATGAGGCCTATGGCAGGTTGAATCATCGCTGTCTGGTGTTGAATCACAAATTCTTTGTGTTGGGCTCTAGTATCAACTTGTTGCCTTGCAGTGAAAGACAGAGTACGAATCCCGTTCGTAGATATAATGTTTTCGTAAAGAGAGATGTTATCACCTCTTCTTAGTCCAAATTGTTATTCAGAAGAATAGGATGAACATCCAACAACTGGCAATTACAAACTAGTACATGGAGGAAAATTGTGGGAATGGGTGTCTTGAAAAGACGGGAGGAGAAACGCGAAAAGATAGAAAGGTTTGGAGACTTAAAAAATTTACGAGTCATATCTGGCCCTGAACAAGCAGTGGAGTTAACAAAATCTTAGTATTCCACCAGATCAGGAATGAGTCAATGAGAACAATCTCATATTACCATCTCATACGTACTGTATGAGTACATATCCACAAGCGGAAAAAAAAGAGAGAAAAAAACTGCTTCAATGAAGCAAGTATCAGCTTAGACTAATCAAATGGCGTACTTACTGGACACTGCCTATTAAAGCGATTCATAACGGAGACCTGTGGACAATGCAAAAAATTCAGCTCTGTACGTTTCAAGTACAGCCCAAGTTTTGCACAGAAGAATATGATAAACATCCAGCAGAAACCTATACAAATCAATACAGAAAACAAAATTGTGGAAATGAGTGTCATGAGAAATTGGAGAAAACACATAATGACATCGATAGGCTAGTGTTCAAACAAATACATAACAAATATATATGACAATCGAGGTCCTGTTGAACCCAATTTCGTTTCAGAAGATTGAAACATAATGACCAAAGCAATAGACGAGAAAGTAACGTTACTTCTGAAATTGAAGTTTTCTACAGAAGGGTTTTTAGATGTCTTCCTGTTTGTAACAAACTTTCACTTTCCGATTAGTAAAGTAATCGGACGTCTTCTACTAAAGAGCTATCTATATGAAGTAAAAAAAATTAACCATAAAGAATAACCTCGAAATGGTTTTTTCCTATACGCGTAACAAAAATGATTGAAATGGATTCTCCATTAACCTTCAGAAGGTCCCTTCAGAAGAAAACTTTTCGAAAATTCAAAGTGTAGTATTTCACAATGATTGTCGTTATTGTAACGTTCTGTATGTGAAATTCATTTCAGTTATGAATCGAATCGTGGATCATACGGCTGGAAGAAGAAGATTCAAAGCATGGGAGAAACGAAATGAAAGTGTGAATTGCTTGATAAAAAAAACCATTCTCAGAAACAACCTCGAATATCGAGTCTTACAGACTCAATAAAAAAAGAAACGAAAATAACATATTTTACGGAAATAATGGGTCAATCACTAAAATTAAAGAAGCATTCATCATTGCTTCGATTTCTGATATTAGGTTAGGTTAGTTCAAAAGTGCGAAGGGTCGATTCGACCTTCCACCGACCCTCTAATATGTTGCAGACTCCAATTCTTCATTATGTTTTCGATTACACTTCAAATCGATTGTAGAAAAAAATTAAATCAATCAAGTCGAAGTAAATTACCTCAATCGATAAACTTTTCAGTTATTAAATTTTATGGTCCACTCTTTTCAAGTGATAAAGTTTTAATATATACTGATTATTGATCACTTATAATCTAATTCTAAGCATTAACTTATTCAAGGTAAACATTAGAGGGTTCATCCTTCATAGATATATTTAATCGATATTTTATATAAACCCAAGACATTATTTCGCGATTCATATAATTACTTTATTGATAAAATATATTTCCCAGGGGAAATTTATATTTATGGGATTAGTTTTTTCTCGTGAAAAATTACAGGTGATTAGCTAATGAGAATTATTTGATGTATTTTTAGAACTGACTCTTTGAAACTTTTTCGATACAAAATCAAAGTAGTCATTACATCTTCATGTTTCTTGATAAAATATCAACTCTAATGGAAAAATTATTGAGAAGTGCTAGTCAGAATGTATTGAAAACAAGGACAGAGTGATAGTTTTTCCACAGTGTCTTCGTCTACTACTATGCATACAGTCTTCAAATACATTTGAGCTCACCTCAATCAGTAGAATAAATAAATAATTTCTCTTATTCACTATAAATAGAATATTGGAAATCCATTAAATTCGATTTTTTTTCAGAAAGAGATCTGACGAAATGCATATTTATTTTTGGTAATATTACTAACTATAATATTATATGAATGAAATTAGAGATATTTTTTAGAATGGACTAGTTTTTTGAGAAATGCTTTTTGGCTTTATACTCCTCTATGTTCATTCCAAAAAATTACGAAGAAAGGAAGAAAGCAATTGAGTTCAAAAGAAACTCTTCACACAGAATCGTTGATCATGCACAGAAGTTTCTTTCAGATACAAATGGGAAAAAAGCTCCTTTAAAATTTATTTCTCATCAACATTGAATTACACGAAACTACTGAACTTCACGAAAATAACTTATTTTTCACTCAGTTTGTACCCCAAACATTCGTTATGGAATTGAAATAGGTTGCCATTATGGGGATGAAACAGTTTCGATTTTAATCTCGTAAAATTTAGGTCTCGACGAAAAAAAATCATTGATATAAATTTCCTCTAGAATGCATCCGAAACGTCAATTTTAACGATATAGTTTGCTCATTATCTGCGAACATTCGCGATATCTAACAAAAAAATATTGAACCATAACACAAAAATTTTCTTGTAAGTGAACGGCACTAAAATACATATCCATGCCAAATTTCAGCGAAAATTGTAACAACGCAAATCTACAAAAATTTTGTTGAAACTAGACCTTCATCACTGTCTGTCACGAGAAACTTTTGAAATGTCTAGAAAAAATTGGATTTCGTGGAATCGCATATGAACTCTTCGAGAACTATCTAAAAAATAGACGATATAAAATCATGGTTGGAGAGTCAATGAGCTCAATGAAAACAATGGAATACGGGAAAAGGAAATACAGAAGGAAATACAGAAGGAAAAGTCTTCGGCCCACTGCTTTTTAATATATATCTAAATGATCTTTTCAATCTTGATGTATCTGGTGACATAGTGAGTTTTGCTGACGACACGGCAGTTATTTATCATTCGAAAACATGGGCCGATAAATTCAGATAAGACTTTCTTTCTACCTCTACGAAACTTTGAAAATTAATATCGGTGATATGGAAATATAACAAAAATCCAAAGACAAAGTAAAATTTTTTTTTTTGATCCACGATTATTTTATCGTGAGTATAAATGCTTAATGCACACAATAATTACAATAACTCTTGGAAAAGATAGGATAAGAAAAATAACTGGCTAGATGAACTGTAGACAAGTACCATTCTGATCATTCTCATAGTGATTTCAATTTAAGATCCACTGGTAGATAGCTGTTTCAACCTATTGGGCATCGTCAGTACCGGGCAGGCGGTCCTCGATTGAAGACAAAATGGGAAAAAACCAAGAAAAGTACTTAATAGAAATAACTGCGTAAACGCAAGCGAGACATAAGTGGAACCACCTATTGGTGTGACACACAAGTCAACTTGCCAAGTATTTTATGTTAGTGTTGGTTGTTTGACCAATGAAGCTGCTGGATTCCATCCAGAAAAGAGCCATCCGTCTGATTGTAGACGAGAACATCACTTGCAACCTTGATAGTCTAGAGTCTAGAACATTGAAGAAAGTTTGGAGATTTATCTCTCTTCAATAGATACTTTCACGGGCAGTGTTCAACTGACTTGGCACATTTGATTCCACCAAGAGCGGTACGTATCAGAAATACGCGACGGTGTGGCTGTTCATCGTTATGAGGTTCAACTCAGTACACCTGGAACTTCACTGTTTGAGAATTTTTTCATTTGGAGAACTGCGTTCATGTGGAATAAACTTCCTGAAAACGTTTTCTAAATGAATTTAGTCTCCAGCGATTCAAATCCAATGTGAATCACTACTTTCGCACAGGCACCGCTTTGAGAGCGATTTAAAAATTTTCCTGTAGTGCTTGTGTTTTGTCCTTAAAAAAGCATTCTTGGTTTACTAGTTGTATTGTGTGCCTTGCACTGACGTGATTATGTTTGTTTCTGCCACATTTACCTTCTTCGAGAAAAACGATGCATGCGTTTTCGTCCTCAAGTTGAAATTTCCTCCAGATATTCACTAGAATACGCGTATAAAACTTCTTGTCGCATTAGTAACTGATGTGCAGGTATCTAGATGGAAAGAATAGAGCGCCGTCGTTAGCAAAGCAAAATATTGGCTTTCTGGTCTCATTCAATAGATCGTTGATCCTTGGTAACACCAGTTTGGTAACAAAAATATCCATCCGTTACTTGTGGGAAATGAACCACTAATAAAGATAACCCAGTAAGCCATAACTCAAAGTTCAATTGATAATCTACTATACCACACACGGTCAAAAAGTTTGAACATATCAACCGTTATAGCCTGAGGTTATCCGAATATCGTGATAATATTGTTCCAAAGGTAGGTGTCCTAATATGTTTAGTCGCCCTCTCCGGGACAAGATATCAAAGTTGGACAAAATTTACTTTTCAGTGAGAAGAACAAAAGCACGAGCCGCCACGTCTCGGGAGATGAGAGCTCTCACGTCTCCTACACCTAGAGCCGGGGAGCCACGTCTCCTCATCAAAATGCAAAAGGAGTGAGGGCTTCTACACGAGGAGTGAAAACGGCTCTTCCTTGTTGACGCTTCACACTATCATGGCAGAATACGATGTGGAGCTGTTAAATAGTGCTGTCTCCAACCGACCCGCTCTTTGGGATAAAAGTCTCTACATTTATAAGGAGCGAAATGAAGTCATAAAAAGTTGGGTGGAAGTCTGCAAGGTGCTCAACATAGATTTCGCAACTGTATCCATCCTATTCTTGATCGTTGACTTTCTGTCATCGAGGTTTGTGTCGACGATAGAGAAGATATATGGAGCTATATAACAGCTCGCGTGCGATCCATTCTACGACTGACCTCAAGGAGCCACGAGCTAAAAAGGCTTCCGGCACAGTATACTATATACAGTAATCCCACTTCGGGTGATTTTTGTTTTGAATTTTCTACACGCAGACCCAGGAGTTGCAGTCTCAGGTCTACGCAAACGACGAGTTCAAGACAGGCACGCAACCAAATCGTTTAAAACACTGCTCAACATAACAAATATTCATATAAACTGCTCAAAAAAATACAGTCGATGAAAACCATGTTGGGCACCTAAGAAAATTGTACAAATGATAATTTTGCATTTGTGTAATATTCAAGTAACCCAGATCATTTCGACAACGATGAACTATGTTTCAAGTAGATTTTAAAAATTCATGGGATCGGATGTGACAAAATATATTTTCATTTCAACAAGAAAAAAGACAAGATGAAGAACGAGTTTTGTTATTCATACCGAGTCCCTGTGTGTATACAATCGTGATAGCATGGTCTTCACTGATGAGGAACACTTCAAAACGGTTCGCAGTTGGGTCCTTGTTCGAATCAAGCGAAGTCCCACTATTTGTCCTAGAGAGCTCTTGCAAAGTTGTTTCTCCAAAGTGAGAAGCTTTGCACTTATGTCTGAGGAGACTTGGATTCCGAAACGTTAACAGTCGTAAGGTATTTTTGATAGTCAAATTTACATTATATAAGAAGTTGCTTACTAGTAGGATATGTTTCATTTAGAATAACTGTTTTTAATCAACGCAGCAATTTTTCGGGGTTCATTAGACATCTACACTTGTATAGATTCCAATATCAATTGTACATTTTCCAATATATGTCGAGTTATTAGCTGAAGAAGTAATTGTTTTCTGCCAGAAGGTATAGTCAAATGCATTTAGGCTTGCCAGTGATTTTATTGTCCATTTTCACTTGGGTAAAAGCTGAAAACAGTAAATACATACAAAAAAAATTATTTTTGTATGATTGAACACTACACAATTACTTTTTTACTTCTTCAAGACCTAAATAGTACATAATTTAAAAAAAATGGGCTCTACAGATTCTTAAATCTTGAGTGATGAATTCGATTAGGAATATTAATTGGCCCTTAATATAATCAAATCGGCAAACTCATCCGCCATCTTGAATTATCAAATCAATAAATGCATATACTATATTTGGCCCCAAAGATCACTATAAAGAAATTTCGCATGGATTCGTAGTATGGTTCATGAATAACAAAACTCGTTCTTCATCTTGTCTTTTTTCTTGTTGATATGAAAATATATTTTGTCACATCCGAATATGAACATCTGCCGATCCCATGAATTTTTAAAATCTACTTGAAACATAGTTCATCATTGTCCATATGATCTGGGTTATTTAAATATCACACAAATGCAAAATTATCATTTGTACAATTTTCTCAGGTGCCCAACATGGTTTTCATCGACTGTATTTTTTTGAGCAGTTTATATGAATAGTTGTTATGTTGAGCAGTGTTTAGACGCTTTGCTTGAGATTGTAGTAGGGAGAAATATCATCAGTGTCAAATACGTCAGCATTGAAAAAAATGAAACTCCTGGACACCAACATCAAAGGGACCGACACTAAGTGGGACTACTGTATATAAGTATATTGTGCTTCCGGTGTGAATGGGCGAAAGGTAGGAGTGATAAACGCTCCCGTTTGGGAGCGAGAGACGTGAAGCAGAAAGGTACCTTCTCATTCGACAGGCTGGTTCGAAAGTTGCTATATGACAATTATATAAACCCAAACATGATCGGTTTGAAAGGTCCGCTATTTCTACTGTTTATTGCAGATCATGTAGAAAAACTTGCAAGAAAATTACCCCAGGAACATTTCGTAATGTTAGGAATGAATTTGTAAACAGATTTCAATTTTTCAGAAGTGAATGATGAATATTTTGAACATTTATTGGAATAAACTGGAGTGAGTTCTGAATATTTTTTTTGAAATTATGATATTTATTAGTTTTTTTACGAATATTTAACTGTTTATTATTCAGGAACGACTGAATCGAGTTCCAAAAGTAAAACAGTATTGGATAGAGAATTAAAATAGCTCCAAAAGAAATGTTTCAGGGACTATTCAATGATGCTCAAACTCTATATTGAGTTACCTGACTCATTAGAGTCTGAAAAATATCTATAAATTCAAAAAAATTTTATAAATATGACATAATCTAGTTATTGTATTTTTATGTATTCTGATTTTGTATTTTATTCATTTGTCTATGCTATTTGTCATTTCGTTTTCTACTTCTCCATCTTCATACAAAAAATGTGGGAATCTTCCAAATAAAGTAGGGAAGTATTTTTTCGTATAAAGATGGAGAAGTAGAAAGCCAAAACGTTTCTTTTTCAAAAATTGTCAGCTCCTAAAATATACCTCTTTCAATTTTTATAAACATGTTATTGTCAAATGAAACATGATTCAACATGATATCAACCTGTGTAGAGTAAATTTACTTAAATAAATGATTTTGTTACTTTCCCCCCGAAGCTCACTAGTGTTTATGTATCAAAGTCGTTCGTTGTCTTTGCTTCTGGAAATTGTATTGATGATTATATCGTTACAAATGTTTAAAACTGTTTTGATTAACAACTGGCTCCATTTTCAACATTTGAAGCAATTGATCTACACTCTCGATATCACGTATGTAATGTTTTCACAACAAACTGTATGAATTCTGAATTTCTATCATTTCCGTATAAGCATTATATATTACCTAATGATGATAATATCCCAGCAATACATTTGTATAACAGAAACCAAGGAAATAAATGAAACTCATATCTTTGTGAACCACCGAATTCAACCAAAATTTCATACCACTTCACATTCTGATATTTTCTCCAACCAACGTTCCTTGGAGTAGTCACAAAAAAGAACAGTCGAATTCCTTATCTGTTGATTGAGATAGATAACGAATAAAAAAACAAAATATTTGCGAAGGTATCATCATTTACAGCGCAGTTCGTTTACCCGGTAGTTCATACACACTAATATACAGTTTTTTCCGAGAATCACAAATGGATTTGAGTCGTACTCACGTGGAAATTGCGATAAGCATTGGGGACGAGGATTTGCCGACTTTGGCAGAAATATACAGGGGTCACGTCATTCCGTACGCAAGAAGCTTGCTTCTTAATGGCGTGAAAATCAGGGCCATGAAGTGGTATCCCGTTCGATTCATGTCACCAGGTAATACGTGGAGGAAAGAAGGAACATTTTTCGTTATTATGGAGGTAAATAGGAACCCAAACTATAAAATTATAGATTCTACAAAAAATTATTCATTAGGTCATAATTAAATACTATAAACTGGGGTAACTAAGGCCAATTTGAGTAAGTTTCTCATTTAAAAATTGGAAATATTGAATGAAGTTTGTAAAATTTCGGATAAGCTGCTCCCTCTGATTTTGAAAAAAAAAATAGGTGAACCTACGTATTTTGAAATGTATCTTACAAACCCGAAAGAGAAATTCGTGCGCTTCCTCATTTCCAGAGTTATAGCCCGAAAATTGAAACTTCTCAGCCTTCTTTTCGCATAATACAAACTATAAAGAAACAACGGTATATGTTCATCACATAACCATTACATCTTATTTCACATTCTTTAACACTTTTCCGTTTAATAATAAACATTTTTGAAGCTGCATTTTGGTAATAGATCTTTCCATTTCACTTTTTTGAGTTTAATATCATAGCCTGCATCACTGTTTACTATCAGTATTTAAAACTCAGATCAGGTGTTTTGCCTTCACTGTTGAGATCTTCAGTAGTTTTTTGAGAATTTATGGAGTAAAAAATAGATTTGAGAAGTAATTATTGTAAGATTATTGAATCAAGTTTTTTTTTTACACAAAAAATGTTTATTATTGAACTGAAAAGTGTGAAAGGAAGTGAAATAAGATGTGGAGGTCATGTAGTGAATAGATACTTGTGTTTTTCAGATTCGCAATCTACCCGTCAAAATACGTGAATACATCGGAGGACACAGCCGATACAAAATTATACTACTTCCTTATCTTCGAAGCAAATTTACATAAGTTGTTCATAATTATAATAAATTGATCAGTATTCTGAATAATTTCGTAACTTAGGATAAAAAAATGTATTTAAATTTGTTTTATTTTCATTTTTTTTATTTAACATTTTTATAAATCTGAGTTATTTGTGTATGGGGTAAGAGATGAATAAAGTTACCTAATGTTTGAAGGTGGTCGACAATGTTTCGTGGTGTATTTCATCAGTTCGGACTTCCATTGACTAATATAATTTAAATTGATTCGAAATCCCTGAAAAAAATAAAAGATTAACCGAAAATAACAATTTTATTAAAACAAAAAATGAAATTACAAGGAAATAACATACAAGCTACAACCAGGAAATAAAAAATTGAAATATTAATAAAAGCTGAAAATTAAAAAATATTATTAACAAAAATGAAAAATAAAAATTAAAAGATTCCAAACCAAGTTACGTCACGACGTTTCGATTGTTAGTATCCACAATCGTCTACAGGTGATAACTGGTTGTAGCTTGTATGTTATTTCCTTGTAATTTCAGTTTTTTATTTTAATAAAATTGTTATTTTCGGTTAATCTTTTATTTTTTTCAGGAATTTCAAATCAATTTATATTATATTAGACAATGGAAGTCCGAACTGATGAAAAGTTACCTAATATTATAAATAATTTTTAAAAACTGAAGAGGGTGTTATAAAACGGTCAAAATTGGTTATTACGACATCGAAGAGACCGTTGATATCGATCATAAAAAACCGTTAGTTATAATAACGATGTTTTCAATGTATGTACAAATGTGCATACAGAAAGCCATAGCTACTAATAGGAATAACGAAAATGGAATATTAAATTAGTTACAAAATTTATTGCACATAAAACATAATGTATGTGAAATTTATCATGGAAAAACATACGACGTTCGTGTATAGTACATGGGTATAGTAACTCGCGCAGTGTTGAAACACTGCGAACATTTTTTGTTGTACACGTTCAAATCCTTTATTAGTATTATCATCAGTTACGACTGCATAAATAGTAGACTATGTCCGTGAAAGTATTGAAACTTATTTGAATTAAAGAAGATATTTTCAGAAGAGATTAGTTTTTGGGAAAGAAAGGTTTAAGGACTTCTATTTCTATCGTGAAACTTAATGTTCATGTGAAAGTAGTAATTCAATGTTCATGTGAGAGCTTTTTAAAAGCTTTTATTTAACTTGACTTGTATGTATGTTAACAAATCTTGCAAGTGTAATTTGACCCACTTTCCGGTATTCGATTGACCTGAGATTTTGCATGCTGGCCAGAACCGATGACAATGCATGTTAATCATAAACGTGACCTGATGCTGCTGCCAGGATCGGCTCCGTACGAGAGATCGCCTCAGCGGTAAATACCAGGGAAACGTATACGCATTCGTTTATGATAGGCAGTTGGTAGGCCCACCATGAAATAGATGCTTCAATAAAAAAATATATTTCTAGAAAAAAATTAAATCAAGCTTCTATCTTTAAATACCTACTTCCCGAGTCTGAGAAGAAGACAATAAATGGTGTAATAGGTTGTAAAAACCCATATTTATTTGCATTGTGAAAAAATATTATCATCTACCACCCTCTAAGTTTCCAGAGTAAGAGGGTCCATCACGCAATGTGAGCAACAGGCATAAGAGGCATACCATGACTTGTGTAATTTAGTGAGATGGGCGTCATTAGCATTGGTCTACAACCCGTCTAGGAGAAGGAAAACTCCAAAATCAAACCCGGAACGGTGTTTCGTCAGGCACGAGTAAGCTCTAAGCTGATAAAAATGGCGCATCTTTCACTAAATCACCACCCAAGTCGAGGTGAGGCCGTGCCGAGAACTGAGTGGTATCAGAGTGTAAAATAATGTCGTGAATGTACCACCTCAGGGCACCGGAGCGCACCCTGTTGTATATTACCTCTTACTCTGCTAAACGAAGCTCTGGAAAGGTTGACAAATATTTGTTCGATAGTCGTGGGAACACTATGGGAAAAAAACATCAACACAAAGAAAAAGAAGGTTAGAGAAAGATAAATTGAAACGAAATGAAAAACATGCCAATGAAAGCGTTAACTTAAAATGCCAAAGACTTGACAATGTTAAAATATGCATGCAACGATTAAGAGCAACCGAATCCGACGATCAACATGAGGCCCTAAGTGCGTCAGAAAACATAACTCTCAAATTAGAGTAGCCGAGTCCACCGAACAGCGTAGGCTCATTCAAGTGCGTTAAGAGTACATAACTCTCAAGTACGAACACAAGAAAAATCACAAATTGAAAATTTCTACAAAAGTATAAATATATTCTGTGATCAGGTGTGCGAGGTATGCACTAAAAGGTGTTACTCTCTCTCCGTTTTATAGATGGACTTTCGTATTGATCGATAACTATCGATTGAAACTAAAAAATATAAAATAAAATAATGACGAAAAAACTTTTAAAACAAGCTTTTATTCAAGTGCCCTAAAATGATCAAAATAAAATTTTAAATCACATTAACCACATTCATTTATGACTTTACAGAATTAAAATTATAATAAAAGCTTGTCGCGATGCCTAGAAGAGATCTCTACATATTTCTAGTTAATTTCTCGTTAATTGAATCGAACAAAAATGTGAGACAACAGGGTAGCACAATATTCAAAGATCTTTTGAATGCATTACGAATAGGAGAACTTCAATCGAAACATTTCAGTATTTTAATGAGTCGACTAAACATAAAGTTAACTGGCGAATTTATGATTGAAAAAGCCTTTAGAATCTATCCCACTAATCAACAAGTTTTCAATCATAACAAAACCGTGCTAGACCATTTTCGTGCGCGAAAGATAGTCTAATAGACTACATATGTATAGATTTCATCTAGGCATCGCGACAAGCTTTCATTATAATTTCAATTCTGTAAAGTCATAAATGAATGTGGTTAATGTGATTCAAAATTTTATTTTGATCTTTTTATGGCTCTTAAATAAAAGCTTGTTACAAAAGTTTTTTATCATTATTTTATTTCCTCTAGTTTTTAATGTGAAACATCTGTAGCCGCAAGTAAAACGGCATTCTAGTGCCAGCTGTCGACCTGTGAAAACGTGCTTGCAATAGTGAAAGTGAAAGTGAAGTGAAGTGTACCTGAAGTGTACCTGAACCCGTAGGATTACCTCGTATTGTCTACCGGAGTGAGGAGTCCCTGATTCTTAGAATCAAACTCTTCCGATAGAGGCAACAGAGCCTAATCCAAAAGGCGAAGGTTCAAGTGAAGTTTTCAGAGGTAGCACCAGGCGGTGCTACCAAACCCGGGAAATCAAATGAGGTCATATAACTCCTTTTCTACTACTCGCCCCTTCTTTTTCGGGCTCCTCTTCTGAGCACGAAACTACTCTGACCCCCCGCTTTCTTTTATCTCTGTACCACTCCCTAAACTTCAAAATATTTTCAACATAAGAGAAATCCCTGATAGCCTGGCAAGTCAAAGGGCCCTCTTTAATCTCTTGAACTCCACGGAATTTCTCCGTGGACAAATTATCGAGCTCAAGGTTAACTATAACCGAACAGCCCTACTCAAAACCTCAAACAATTTCAAATGTTCTGAAACTCTTCAGAAGCTACTTCGTGACCGTACTGGTCACACCCAATTTAAGGTCATCGACCTGCGTCCGCCGAGTGACCAACCAACAGCTCCTAAAACCCCACATCTATCCTTTGTTATCAAGGGCGTACACCTTGATTTTACTATAAAAGAAATCGGCGGCTTCCTCGAAGCCGCCAAACTACAAGTACTCAAAAACTGGAGGATAACCTCCAAAAAAACCAGTAAACAGACCACACTTATACGAATCATCACAGCTAACAAAAATCAGTATACCCGTTGCTTGACACACGGTGTCAACATTTACGGACGCACCCACGAGTGCGAAGCATCTAATGTCAACCCTCTTACACCTATTCCTAAATACTGCAATATTTGCAGCAACACGGGAATTTAGCCTCTGAATGTCCGACACATAAAATAAAATGCCCGCACTGTGGCGAGGCCCACCCCCCATTAAATGCCACTCCCAAGTGTCCAAATTGCGAAGGCGACCATCCAGCCTTCTCCCTCAAGTGCCCCAAAAAGGTCACAATACCAGAAAACCCCAAAGAAGTGGCGCCCATAAAAATGCAAGCCCCAAAATACATTACCCCGTCACCCAACAAATCGAAGCTGTGATAAAAATCCAAACCACGCTCCGTCTAAACCTCATGCCAGCCATGAGAACCAAAATCCTTTCACTAGCCAATGAATTATGCAAAACTATTCTTGGTCACTCCCTCTTCGCCACGGCTAGTGGCAACAAGGTGGACTTCACGTTTACCGAGCTGGTCGCAGACTCAAATGGCTGATAGTCCAGCTGTACGGGAAAATGTGCGTTTAATCCTTGGTACAATAAACGCCCAGGACCTCAGTAGATAAATATATCACACCAAAACACTCCTTCACATTCAAAATATCCAAATCCTTTGCATCACCCTAACCAAAAATCCTCCCAACTTCTCCGGTTACAACACTACTCACAGACCAAAAGACCAACTATCCCGAGGCATTGCCATCCTAACCAAAAGGGGACTATCCCATAAAAAACACAACCTTCCACCTAACCTATCTGAACTCGATTGCCTTGCGTTCGATCTACTTTCTAACAGTGGCAACACCGGCATAGCATACTACAATCACCCAATGCAAACAGTTTCCAGAGAAATAGTTGAATACGCAGCTTCTCTCCTCAAAGCATTCCTAAAAGGAGATTCCAACTCCAAACACACTCAATTCGGAGATTCCACATCCAATGCCAACGGCAATCTTCTAGCCAACCTTTTACTCGACCACAACCTGTATAGAATTTTCTGTCCTGACCCGACGTTTCTTAGCCACGGGGGGCCTCTATCATTGATAATATCTTGTGCTCTAAGAGTCTGATAGAGGTGGTCGATGATCTGGCCTATATCGATGACACAATCACGTCGGATCACCTCCCCCTAATCGTCAAAACTTTTCTAACCTTCCCTATTACGTCAACCCCTGAAACCATTTCCTATAAAAATCACAAAATCACAAATGTCAAACGATTCTACTCCCTCATCAACAAAAAACTTTATTCCCTTGATAATCCTCCCCTCAATCATCCCAGACAAATTGACGCACAAATCGACAAAATTCAAAAACTTCCTGAATAACTTCCTTCTAGAACACAACATCATCCCTCCCCACCAGCATGGTTTCAGACCTGAACACTCCACTCAGAATGCACTAGTCGAATAACACACCCATATCTCCAAAAATATCAACTCTTCTTTTGGCACTATAGCCATCCTCTTAGACATCCAGAAAGCTTTCGACAAGGTCTGGCACGCGGGCCTGATCTGGAAACTTATCCAAATTCGTCTCCCACACCACTTTATCAGACTAGTAGCTTCCTACCTATCTAACCGACAAATCCGCGTTAAAGTCGGTGACGCCTTATCCACCCCCTTTTCCCCCAAATCCGGTGTTCCCCAGGGCTCAGTCCGCGCTCCTTCCTTATTTCTAATTCACGCTCACGACGCCCCACTCAGAAAATCCTCCAGTATGCCGATTATACTATCCTCTGCTCTTCCGCCCCCAACACCTGCAGCTTGCAAATTGAAGCACAAAACATGATCGACCACTTCGAGTAATGGTGCAACAAGTGCCGTATCAAAATTAATCCCACCAAAACCCAAACCATCCTATTCCGACATCCTCACACCTCTACCCGTCCTAAACTAAATCTCGATAACTTGAACCTCAGACTCTTAGGAGAAAACCACATACTCCAGGATTTGGTGTCCTACTTGGGGGTCACTTTCACGAGGACCCTCAACTGGGAGGTCGACTTGAGTGTAACTCTGGACAGAGTCCGGAAGAGAGCAAACCTGCTAAAAGCACTGAGAAACAAGCTCGGGAGGTGCGACAATAAAACTCTCATACATACTTATAAATCTTTCATCAGACCAGTCCTAGACTACAGAGCGATGATATACTGTACGCTTCCCCCGAGACTGTCCCACCGTATCTTAACTACCGAGAGAAGAATCCTACGTAACATCCACAACCTCCCTTACCGTTACTCATCCCAAAACTTATATAACCTAATGAACACTACACCAATCAACCTACGATTTCAGGAACTTCAGGGACGATACGCGACTAGAACGATGAGCAGTAGCAACACCGATGCCATCAACTCGCTGACCACACCGTGGACTCCTCGTGGAGGACCCAGAAGGATTCCTAGTAAGAAGCTCCCGTTTTCCCCAGCCAGACTCCTGGGAACAATGAAAGATCCGTTGGAGCAGATTCATGATATCCTAGAGGAATATCCACTTGGAATCAGATAGCGGACAGCTGCGTCCTGGAAGGAGCTGAAATCTGAAGCCATGACCCCCGGCCTTTCAACCCGTACCCTAAAAACCCCAACGACCACTGCAACTGACCCGGACCTCTAACGGATTAAAAAAAAGGAACACATGACACTAACACAACACTACACTAGACATCATTAGTCAAGACACCACACATACAACCCACTATCCCTGAAGAGGCATACGCCTATAGCAGGGCCCCACACGAAACAAACTCACAATATTATGTAATTATTCTTAAAAGCCAATAAACATTTTTGACTTGACTTGACGTAAAACCGATTGCTGATCTGACGACGCAGGCCGTAGCGATGTGGCGACGGGTCGTCTGCGCAAGCGACTGTACGATTCTCTTCCCACTGGTTCGGCGTTACGCTATCTCTCTCGCCACAATGAGCTCGGATATACATATATAGTGTATACAGTTGTGTTTATTACAGTTTACATAACCAGTGTGTTACTAAATGAATGATTTTTTAAAACAATTAAAAATTAAATATGTGCTCTGAAAAACTTGCTTGAAGAATAAATTTCATGAAGACTGACAAAATCACATTTCAAAATCAGCTGATATAGATTGAAAAATTTATTATTGATATTTAAAATTTAAGATCTTTAGTAATATGTTGCAATAAGTAGCATTTTCACATCAAGCCATTTTACTTCCTGTCGTAATCTGTTCTTTTATGCATATCACTTGTGCAAATCAATTTCGATGTTCCACATTTGCCAGGCGTCCCGTGACGGTTCACAATTTTTTATCTAAGAGTAACTTCTATGCATGATCTATACATCTTTGTCCATTTTGGACTTAGTTGCTTTCTTGATTTTCTCGTAAGTTTTTTGCATTTCTTGTATGAAGATGGAGAAACAGAAAACCAAAAACCTTTCTTATCTAAAAAATATTGGAACTTTCATATTGAAAACCATTGTGTTCGTCTAACTTTATATTAATATTTTCCAATATCAGTTATTGAATTCTTTATGAAAATATTAGTTTCTGAAATATATTTCTTGCCCCCCAAATTTGAGCTGCAGTCCTCGTGGTTCTGGTTACCTATCAGTAGAAGAAGCAAGAGCCGAATTGATCCCTCTACGAAACCCTCCATCACTTGGAAGGATCGATTGCAGCTTGAGAAATCATTTTAATACAAATTATGTGAAACACTTTCTTCCTTACGAATCAGTAGACAGTTATCCTGAAAATTTTGCGAAGAAAATCTGATTAGATATTTCAGGAAACACTTGCTACATGAATAGCATTATACAAGTGTTGTTCATGACGAATAATTTCAAGAATGAGGTTCAAACGATGAACAAGAACGAGAATGTTTTCTACTTATTCACCAAACTAAAACAATTGTTCATGCAGTTGCAGTTTCGTGAGAATGTATCATCTTTCCCACCAACCGATTTCCTGGAGTCTTTTAAGTCCACTAGATACTCACTAGGACAACAAGAGGATTGCTCTAAATTCTTGGGGTTCTTGTTGAATACTCTTCGTGAGCAGGAAAATAGCAGAATCAATACTTCTGGACGCTCTGGATTAAATGATTCCATACAGTCCATCTCGTCTTGTGTCTGTAGATATTTTGCTGGAAAAATCCTAACTAGTTTACTTTGTAGTACATGTTCAAGAGGAAGCAAAAATGTATGTGACTTTCTAGAACTTCAACTAGCGTTTCCTAATATGACTGATAACCATTCCGTGCAAAGCTTATTGTTAAATCATTTGAAAATGGAAATTTCAACGGGTGATGATCTGTATTGCCAAACATGCGCCAAACTAATCGACTATTATGAGAAAACATGTATACCTGAGGCACCAGTCAATCTAATAATAATACAAATGGTCTTCAAACATGACTCAACCTCTGACGGAATCACCAAACTCTCACGAAGTTTCGAAATAAATGGTACACCATCAATCTAACAGACCACTATTATAATCTTCATGCAGTCATTGTTGTTTACTGTGGTTCTGGCGTTGAATCTGGTTATTATCACGCATTGGTCTTCTGGCGGTGTCAGATGAATTTATTGGAGCCTCTGAAGACACCCTACAGTTTGTTTTATGAAAGAGAAGATACTAGCAGATCAAGATCTTCAGATGATGTGGTGCTGCAGGTTTTTCCGGGTTTTTCTGCAGCTGAAAAAGCAAATGCGCGACTGGAATCAATGAAGTCGCCCCAGAGCGCCAATTAATTTTTGTTGTTCTTTTATAATTTCATGATTTGTATAACTTTCTTCTTTAAAAAAGAATATTGAAGTTATTGGAAATATTAAAACATAGTTGAAAGTTTCTTTGGTTTATTCAGATAAATTTGGAATTTTGTCGCAAATGTGAGAATTCGTTTCCTATGGACTATATGAACATACCAAAGTATAAAAATAAAGTAGTTTCATTGATATTATTGCAAATATTATGTAGGTATAGTAACAAAATATGAAAATGCAGACACCCTTCCAGACTCGATTTTGGGTTCATTTATATCGATGAAGTATGTTTTAAATTTTAAATTGTCTAAAATGCCTTTCCCATATTCTTCAACAGCCTTTGGATAATATCGAACCCAATAGTCGTGAGCAACCGAATTCAACAAATATTCATATCGCCATACATTCCAGTTGAGGTTTTTCAGATGTTTTCGCCCAGAACATCTGAGAGACCTTGAAATCGAAAGTGATCCAATGTCGTTCAGGTTTGTGTGAATTTCTGATTTCGTCGCTATAGAACTAAATAAGAACATTCACGAATTCGTTGTTATTGTGGGGAAATTACGTAATGAGTTCTCCAAGGAAAGGAAGGAAAAAATCGGTTGCTGCGAGCAGCGCTGCATCATCCTCGTCAGGAAATGTAACCCCTTCAATTTCATCCGGTACTCCAACTCGTGAGCCTCGTAAGTCATTTCTTGGCGACTTTTTTCGATTTACAAGATCATTCGCCAGAGCAGTAGTTGCCAGTCCTTCCACAAGTTCAGGAGCTGAAAGTGAGTCAATCTATTTCCCCACGGATCTGCAGGAAATACACTACTCTGATTTGACGTATTTTCAAGATTACATTTTCAAAAATAATGTTTTAGTTCCGTATGTCAAAAGTCTGCTTAAGAATTCGAAAAGATTAACTGAGAACCATTTATTGAGGCAAGGAGATGAAATAGTTTTTTTATCGGATAAAGAATTTATGCTAATTGGAAGTATCTTCGTTGTATTGAAGGTAAATTATATTTTAACATAAATACCAAAAAAAGTGAAAGAAAAAAGTAATTATCTTTCAATTATTTCAATCTTCTTTAAAGTTGGTAGTTTAATGAATTTGATAACACTTTATGAGATTTTCAGTGTTTGTAATGAACACACCTGAAGAAGCTATTATACCGTATATCCAAGAACCAGCATGGAAAAAAGGAAACATTGAGTGATAAAGAGTCGGTGAAATTAGAAAAAAGTTGCCATAGAGTCTATTAAAATGACGTTGAAATTCAGGAAACTTGGATTGGTTATAGAGATAGTCGAAAAGAACTGAAATTTACCAATTTAGTTTAATTTTTTCTGTTATTCAGGGAGATTTCGAAAAATGGAAAAGATTTTTCCATCACAACTTTTGAAGCTGTACAAGAAAGAATTTACAGATTTTTGATACAATGTTTTATCCCGAAGAAATCATCACCAATGTTATTTTTTATATGGACACGGTATAAGTTAGGCTTTTTGGCGGCAACTCCACTGATATATCTCACTTAATGAGGAATTTTTTAAAATTTTAATAGGTCATTCTGATAATCTGTCAAATGGGCCACTTTTTTCCGATTTATATGACGTCATATCTCATCTTTCGTTTTTTTCATACTGGCCTTCCCTGGAATGAATTTACGGGTATAGCGAAACACTAGTTGCGGTTTATAAACTGTTTACTGAAAATCTTACAATATAGTTTGACTTGATTACGTTATCATGGATTTTCATCAAGTATCGGTCAATTGCATCATATATGAGAAAATTACTTTTTGAACATCATGTGTACAAACTTTAATCTTCACTTGAATCATACGTAGCAGAAATGCATCTGCATGACAAAAATCATTCACAAATCTTCGAAATCAAATTTAGTTAGTATGATCTCAGCGATTGCGATTGGATTTATGAAAAATTTTAATACAATTTTTTATGGGACTAATTCCATTATTTATGTAATTATATTTACTTCTCAATATTTTCTAGTATTTGTTTGAAGGTGGTTGACAATGTTACATGGTGAATTTCATTAGTTCAGACTTCCATTGTCTAATGTGATATAAAATGATTGGAAATCCCTGAAAGAATCAATGGAATTGAAATGAATTGCTGAAAATAACAATTATATTAAGCAAAGAAACCCTTAAATGAAATTACAGTGAAATAAATTATAAGCAAACATTTGAAAATTGAACAAAAAAAGATTTCAAGTCAAGTTATAAAGTAATTTCATTTCAGGGTTTTTTTGCTTAATGTAATTGTTATTTTCAGCTATTCATTTTCGATTGTATTGGTTCTTTCAGGGATTTCAAATCATTTTATATCACAGTAGACTAATGAAATTCACGTTTGTCGAAGGATTAAAGCCAACGTCATATGTCATCATTAATTTAAACGTATACGTAGCCCCTGGAAATTTGATGAAACTACAAATCATAAAAAATGTATCCAAATGACTGTTATCATTTCAAATTTCGAATACCATTCCATAGTTGATGTTTTCAAAAACATTAATACGAGACAATCTTCATTAGAAACTATTTCAGCCCATTATTATATCACATCATTCACATCTTCTCCCTCAGGACCTACTGAAACGACCTATGGGAAATTGAAATCCTGCCTGGTAATGGATAATTGATTCAACCCTTCATCATTTTTCTGTTTGCAGAGAGAGGGAACTATAGAGAGGGGCAGAAAGCGATTTCCCATTCCACCGACCGTTGTGTGAGATTTAATATTTGTTATTCGAATTTTATGTTGATTCCCTGTATGTTATATCTTCTCACATACGTGTCACATAAATTGTTACAAATGAACAAGTCTTAGTCTACTGAAGGTAATGAAATTTACGATAACGAGTATTTACTATATATAAATAAATCATGGTTTTGCAATATGAATAGGTTTTTTATGAGATTACCAAATAAAGTAGTTGTGAGACCCACTGTGAATTTCTGAGTCAGAAACTATGTGATATATTTTTACGTTTTGAGGTAGGCTCTGTAAAATAAATAGTCTCGGATAGACGGTCTTTCTGGATGAGAGTATCAATTTGAATGATTACGGCCACTTCTTGCGACAATGCAACCCTATGTTATTGTTCTACAAAAAGTTCATTATGACATGACATCAACTTGTTTAACAGGTAACTTCAAATCATCAAAACCTGGCATCCCGAGCTAGAGCTGGCAAATATTTTCATTTGTAAACTCATTTGGTTTCAAATATCGTTGGATTCATTCTTTCACATATTTTTGCAATTTCTTACAAAAATTACTTTCGAATTCAGGTAGACAATTACGATATTTTTTTCAATTCGGCATCAATGTTTTACACCATCCTACACTCGTAATGCACGGAACCTTTGGTGTAGTGATAAATATTACAGGAGTTTCATCCTTACACCAAACCCTCATTTTCAACACCTCGACACGTGTTTCAATCACTAAGTGATCATTTTCAAGAGGAAGATTAAACTTAACCTATATAAAATGTTGTTCTTATTTATACATAGATACCTCTTGTAAATCTGATAACTGAAAATACTTATTTCAACAAGCTATATAGTAAACTATTAGGTATTGAAAAGAGAAATGAAAATGAATGTTGAAAATTTCTATATATTTTACCACTTAAGATTCTCACGGATAAAGTATGATGAGCTGTTTTCTCGAGTTTCGCTCCGTGTTCTGTGTATTTTATCCCCATAAGGATTATTTTCATAAAATAAAATAATCCTTATGGGGATAAAATACACAGAACACGGAGAAAACAGCTCAAAAATGAAAATATTCGTGGATACAACACTCCAAACAGAGGGGCACACCGCGGACACGTGTTTCTGGCTATTGGCCTCATCAGCGCGGTGCAGCCAAGTGTAAAGATGGGCAACACTTGTTTGCCGAAAGCAGGAAACAACACAAACGCACGGAGTCAACAACAAGAGCCAACCGCACATTTGTGGTTCCAGTTAGAAGACCTAGAATTCCCACCGCGCTGATGAGGCCAATAGCCAGAAACACGTGTCCGCGGTTTGCCCCTCTGTTTGGAGTGTTGTATCCACGAATTTTTTCATTTTTGATTTATATCATGGACACTCGATAAAATCTCTATTTGTATATATATATATATATATATATATATATATATATATATATATATATATATATATATGATAAGTGATAAAAAACATAGAAATTTTCATTTCTCTTTTCATTATGATTTCCTACTACGTAGTAATCGCTACATCCATCAAGTTATTAGGTATTGGTTCACCGTCGTTATTCATAATATTATCATGTTCATTTATTTCTAAGCTCTCATAGGCATCTAGATTCCTGTTGTTGTTAACATGTCTAACTTATTTTAAAGAACTAAATCATATGGAATGGTTTTGTTGCGAAACATGATGGGTGACTGCTGATTTTTCTGGTCTTCCATATTTTAGGTGCTTCAATAGATATTTTTGCCTGTCCATATTTTGCATCGCAGTCCTTGCATTCAATTTCGAATTTGCCAAATTTTCGACTTTGTTCTCCGTGTATTGATGGTATGGAACTGATGAGATTTCGGTCATTCTCAACCTAAACTTTTTCATCTACAATCTTCCTCGAAAAACCGTTACTGACTGCTATTTCCTGTATTGTCATTTTTTCTTCTGTAAATCTCTCATGTGTGAGAGGAAACGTCAGAAGACGATGCACTACAAAATTCAACCCAGCGCGTTTGTGCTGTCCACAGTGATGTGAACTATCAGGAATATACTTATAAGTGCTTGGTTCCTTCGTATTCTAGCTTTCCACATTGACTCCTCATTATCAAAACGTCAAGAAATGGAAATTGTCCTTTATTTTCTAACACAAATGTGAAATAAAGTCCTCAATATTCGATTTTTGTTATCGAATATCACAAAAACATCATCCACATACCTCAGTTATATCCTAGGGAAATACAAAGTATTTCCTTTCAAATTAAGTTTTATATCTGAAAATCGTTCAAATTGAAATCGAATGGTTTTATAGTAACATTTTTAAAATACTAGAGAGATAAAATCACAAAGTGAATAATGAATGCACAACTTTCACAGAAAAATAATCTGAAGTTCGTCACATTAGATGTGTCTCATTCACATCCAGACCACCTTTCCACAACTTCCAAATAACTTCAGATGGAAGTATGGTTTAATAAGTGATGTCTTGAAGAATATACAGCGTCTCAAGTCGAGCTTTCAGTGGACCTTGGAAATGTGTGAAGTTATCCAAACTTGTTAGATGGAAATGGAAAGTAACTCATTCACAAGTCCGTCTTTTCAACAAAAAGTCGTTTCCTCCTGAATATTCTTTGAAAATATAGTTTTTGTAATCGAAAATAGATTCGAAAAGAATGATTGGTTTCAATACTGAGCTAATCAGACCTGAAATATGTTTTAATTTCTTTTACACAAATGTGTGTAACTCTTGAATGATACTAAAAAACGACTAGCTCTAAAAGTGAACTTATAAATATTACTGGAGTTCTATTCCAACACCAAATCGATATTTTTACACCTCGACACGTGTTTCAACCACCAAGTGATCATCTTCAAGAGGAATGTTAAAAATAACTGGTGTTGGAATAAGTGTTTGGTGATTGAAACACTTGTGTCGAGGTGTTAAAAATAACTGTTTGGTGTTGGGATAGAACTCCAGTAATATTAATTACTACACCAAAGGTTCCGACAAATGTGGAAATTTACATGGGAAGCACTGAAAATATCAAAATTTCATTTTTGGATGCAACTTCTGTATTTACAGATATATATGTTTATAGTTCATCATCAGAACTTTAAATGGGCTATCGAAATATATTCATAGGTTTTTTTTACGGAACGTTGTCCAACTTAGGCCTCCCAACTATGAAATTTCAAATACAACCCTCTTTCTTTTTTTGAGGATTTTTCATCGGCCACCTTCATTCAATATTGAGAAATTCACCGATATTTCTGAGCGGGTCAGTAATTTGATGGTCATGGAATAAATTGTTGCTTTTCACTACAGCCCTCGATCGTTACTTTATATATAGTTGTTTCTGAGAAATTGTTCTTGAAAACTTGTTCAGTACCCCACTCTAGTGCACAAATAATTAATAAAGTGTAACCGTACACGGCCAAAGATACCTATTCACGTTTTTCGGATTTATTGGCAATTTTTCATGCCTGACGTTTTATCTACAACTACGGTATGCATGGACACAGTGATTTACTTGTTCTCACTTCGCGAGGACTAGAACCTATACCCAAAGAACACGGTCAAATAACACGTAAAATAGCTTTCACAAATAATGAAGAGTCTGATATTGTATTGGTTTTTCAAAGTATCGAAGAAATGGAAATATCCACTTTTGTTGGAACTCTTTACTGTGGTGAATGTCCTCATTTTTCAGGGACTCCATATAAGTAGGTAGGTTCAAGTGCTTGGGCCTATTCGACCCTCCATTCCGAAAGGATTTAATGTTCAACGAAACCGATTACTTTGTTCGGTGAATGATCTTTCCAGTCAACTGCAAAAGCCTAAATTTCCTTGTGGAAAAAATCCACTCCAAGGTTGACAGACCATGGTACATTTTCCTCAGCGAGGACCTGATCAATCTGCCAGTACCTTCTCCAGGTAGATAAGCAACACAATGTATGCCTTGAGAAATTGGTTGTCTGGCATTTCAATGAGATGTCCCCCCATGGCAGCAAGGTACTTTCACCCAACAGCCAGAAAACGGTTTTTTAATCCTCTCTGGTCATCTAGTCCGGAGTGTTCAGTTCCGATATCGTACCTGTGAACCAATTCAGTTGATTGGTTGATATTGACGTTGTGGGATGTTCGAGGTGCAAGATTTCCACCTTAATTACTGCAGCAATCTTTCCATAACTTGATATGGAAAGATATGAAAGATGAATCAATCAACGTATTCAAAAAACACACTTTGTGAGATTTCCGGTAACGAGTTTACAAAACCGCGACACGTGTTTCGCTATACAATAGCATCTTTGGGCGTCACATCATAGTATTTACAAAACCGCGACAAGTGTTTTGCTATATAATAGCATATCACAGTATTGTGACGCCTGAAGATGCTGTTGTATAGCGCAACACGGTTCGCCATTTTGTAAACTCTCAACTGGAAATATCACATTAAAGTGTGTTTTTTGTAAATGTTATAATGAATTTTCATCAAGAATCGGTCAGTTCTATCATATAATTAATAAATCCATTGATACAATGAGAAACGGAGTATGTTTTTTATGAGAAAATCGGAGTCTAAGTTCATGTCCCATGATAGCTATGATCTGGACTAAATGAATCTTTTTTTTTCAGTATGGTGGAAGGTATGATGTCGCTGTTTTCACCAACGAGGAGAGGGGTATCAATAACATTTATGCCGGACTTATGGTTTCAAGCAGAATTCGATACAATAAAACAGTGTTCAAGGATGTTTACGAAACTTTTTATACAACCGTCAAGAGAGTTATCCAAGAAAAAAAATTAAGAGTAGACCATGAGTCAATTTCACAGGTCTACGTGATGGAGCAGGAAAAAGCATTAAAATTGAAAAATAAGTGAGTATGCATGTAGAAATACTTATTGATTTATCTATATATAACTACACTGACCCGTTACTTGATGAAAACAGCAAGTAATAAGTAGATACATTTCATTGGACGTCCATTGTCTAATATGTTATACATTGATCTGAAATCCCTGAAAGAATTTATGAAAATTAAAAAGATTCGCTAAAAAATGACAATTATATTATTCAAAAAAACCGAAATTACAATGGAATAGAATGCAAGCAACAATTAAAAATTTAACCATCAACAAGAAATGAAAATTAAAAATTAATAACAAGAAATTAAAAGAAATCAAAAATCGAAGATTCCAAGCCAACTTACTTCACGACGTTTCGATTGTTAGTATCTGTATTGGCATCTGTAGAGTAGGGAGGGTGAGTGTAGGCCCACAGCACTTAGACCACATGTGAGCCATTGTACATGGAGAGATGTTGACCTCCTAGGTCATCGTCCATCCTGTATTTTCCAGAAAGGTGGACAGGTCACTAGGATACATCTCCTTCATATCGGCAGGTGTAGGCCAAGACTCATCGAACACACACTTATTGACATAACTCAGGACACTCGCATAGGACATGCCTAACAGTCTCATCTTCCTGTTCACACATCCTGCATAGAAGTGTGTCCACTATCCCTATAATATGGAGGTTGGAATTAGTTGACAGTCACCAGTCAGAAATCTTACTGTTAGGCGTCATCGCCAGATATTCATTCGGCGCCAGTTTCCCAGTGTCGCCCAGGGTGATCCTGGCCAGACTACATCCTTTGATTCCAGCCCATCTCTTCAGATATTGAGCATGAGTGTGACGTTTGGCTAGTAGTCCCGCAATTGTCGAAGTCATTAGGCCGTAGGTGTCACTGGATCATAAAATTCTTAGTCCAGCCGCTTCCTTGGTAAAAGAGTCGGCAATGCTATAACCTTCACTCCTGTCGTGCCCTTTAACCCACCTCAGGATAATGTCATTATCTACCGAGGTTTTGGCTGAATCTTGGTGACACTCTAGTACTAGCCCTAAGCCTTGAACAGATAACGTGGTATCTGTTCAAGGCTAATAAGGCTTGTCCACTATCAGTGCAGATTGTTATGTTTCTGCCAGAAATTCCTTTCCAGGTTATTTCTTTTGTGACGATTGTGATACCAGACAGTTCTGTTTGCCACGCTGGTATTTTTTCCCGTTCCCCACTTAATCCTTAGGCTTAGTGATCTGGAATAAACACCACATCCTGAGCCTCCTTTGGTTTTTGTTCCGTCTGCATATATGCGTATTGTATTTGTTGCATCTGACACTGTATTTTGTTTTATTTGTATTTTGTAGTGTTTATTGAACACGAACCTGGGTTCAATTGCATCACTGGCTGCCGAAGACGATTGTGGATACTAACAATCGAAACGTCGTGAACTAACTTGGCTTGAAATCTTTTAATTTTTAATTTTCATTTCTTGTTAATAATTTTTAATTTTCATTTCTTGTTGACAGTTCAATTTTTAATTGTTGCTTGGATTTTATTTCATTTCAATTTCAGTTTTTTTGCTTAATATAATTGTAATTTTTCAGCTAATACTTTTGATTTTTATAAATTCTTTCAGAGATTTCAAATAAATTTATATCATATCAGACAATAGAAGTCCGAACTAATGAAATGCACCACGAAACATTGTCAACGACTTTTTAATAAGTAGATGTCCTAGGGGTATCAATCTTACAAACCATGGGCATCTGACCCAAGGGTTTGTAAGTCTTCCAGAGCGAGCATACACATCTAATAATACCCGCGGTGCTTACAAACATCAATCGTTTATTATTTTCACAATGAACATTCGTTTTATAATAATTGGCTTATATTCGTTCACAATAAAATGCAGCACCCATCCATTTGCTGGCAAAATACTTTTTTCAGCTGTCGAACTCAAAACGTCAAAATTCAGGAACGGTTTGAAATTCCTAAGGAAGTCACAAAAAAAATTGACAAATAGCAATACACAATTGGCTAGCAGAACATAATAATAAAGGTTCGCTGCTCAGTTACTTGGGATCTTATGAATCAAATATTCGATCCTAAAGCAAGCTTTGATGGTTGGTAATATCGTTGATAACCACAACGTTGGCTGTATCAGAAACAAATTAACACGTAAAAATGTGCTATGTAGGTACTACATTCCAGTAAATTCTTAGAAATGACTGACTTTTTTTGCCTCAATCGTTTGTAGTGAAGAACGTGACAGTGACCAAACAGATGAGGAAAAATGATGATAAAATATAAAGAATCACAACCTTGACCACAATGTTTTTATTAAATGCAATAATATTCCTGAGAATTCAGTTGCTACTATTATGGAATTGTACTTCAGTTTAAAACCTTCACCTCAAATATTCCAGAATAATGGGCTCATTAAACAAAATTTTTTTATTTCATAATTAGAAATTTTATGTTTCATATGTACATCTGTGAAAAATCTGAATTTTCACTCTTTATCTTCCCCCTCAAATTAATTGTTGAATGTGTCGTTCACCGAAACGTGGCGTGGTCAAGTTTGACGTCACATCAGTCGACTCGGCGACAAGGGAGTGCTGGCGGATAAGGCGAAATTAGTGTGCTAAAGCCATAGAAAGATGTGTGCAGTTTGTCAACTGCGTGAATATGAATAGTGATAAAAAATGACGTTACAAGTATTGCATCGTTCCTGAATGCAAGAATTCTTCGGTAACTGCACCAGACAAAATTTTTATTTTACTGTTACGAAAGTTATGGCAGCGCGCTATGCGGAGGGCCGAATTTGTAGTTGATAAACAGGTTTTTCGAAGATCAAAAGCTAAACAGACCGTAAATATCATATACCACCGAAAATGAAATCGTTCTGAAGACATAGAAAACACAGAAAGTATTGGAAAAAATTACTACTAAGTTCCTCCGAGGACAGTGAGAGTTTGAATACATCAGACATGACTTCTGTTGATACATCATCAGATTCTACTTTGTCTGGAATATTAGTTGAAAACTGGAATTAGAAAAACAATATTGAGCGAAGATCTATTTACTTCATAGAGAAAAATCCGAAATTATGTCTTGGAATCCCATGGTACTCTTTATTTATTATAGAACTTTTGTCTCAAAACTGCCAGTTACCTAGAATTGATATATACATTACTTTGAAGAAAATTAAATTGAAGTGACGATTGCAGCGATTCATAATCTCCAACTACAGGCCCGGTTGCCACCGCTCCAAACTCGTTTGCCTGGTGTGACGTCAAGATGTACCGCAGGCGATCTCACATTTTCAATTGCTCTTGCTCAGATGTTAATTGACATATAAACCGGAAAATTTTGTGGGATATTTGGGAGATGATTTACTTTTATAATATATAATTTTCAATAAAAAACTAAATTAGCCTGAATGAGCCCATATTAAGTTAACATTGTACTTGTACATTAAAAAAGTAATTTTATGGAGTCTCTTAACTTTTTCCTTCCAAAATCCGTCAGAAACAGTTTTAAACGTAAACATAAGGACAATTTATCTTTTTTCGTATTGAAAACAATATATTTACAAGAATATTCATTTGTTGAAATTCAAATTAGACCTCACGAATGATTGAAAGAGCCACAATACTTTTACAAAACAATTCAAAATATCAAATAAAATTACTAGAATGATTGAAATCTGAATAGATATTCTAAAATGTTTTACTCGTATAATGTGAACTTTGATTCAACCATTTTAAAGACCTCTTCAAATTGAGATTTCAAGATACTTCAACGTCGAAAGTGTCATTTTACAAGTGTCCTGAATGATTGTATAAAACTGAGAACTGAAAAAAAAAGTTATTTTTCAATAACAAAGAATCAAACGAAGAATTTCTCAAGATCGCTTTGAATTCAAATTTAAGATTTTTTTTTATTAACAATGTCTCAATCTTTTTTCTTCCAAATTATTATTACAAAAATTCTTTTGCATTTTTAGATCGATTTAAGTTAGTTATTTCAGAGTAATATAAAATCGATATTTATGGGTTTTACTCTAAAACAAATTTCCCAAAATAATACTTTCGTTTTTATTCTCTATGTGGGACGTATATAAATGATTTTGAGGACTATGAGATGATATCTCATGGATAAATTTTGAAATCATATAAATAACAGGAAGGAAAATAAAAAACCCTATTCATGTGAAATAAACGTAAGCAAAAATATATTTTTCTGCATTGAAACTTAACTCACCAAATTGCTTAGTTTCACTCAATGCTCTAATCCATAATCCAATTATAGCTCATCTGAAACATAAAAAAGTCGGTTGGTTATAAATTAAGGGACTAGTTTAATAATTATCATGGAATATAAGGAATGCTTATGTGGAATGCTTATCTGACACTTATGGTAAGCAAAACGTCTCAACGGAAAAATTGTTCAGCAGTAATTCATTTTCAGATTTATAGATTAATACTAATACGATTAGATTTATTTATTTTTGCATTGCATTGCAGTGTTTTCATGAAAACGCTTGAGAAAGCTATTGTATAGCGAAACTCGTGCTGCGATTTATTGAGATTTTGTGAACCATCCAGTGAAAATCCAGGGAAATTTTTTGTTCAAGTACAAAATATGGTCCTTTCGGTAGCTGAAATCTACCTCCATCTGCAGAAATGGAAAAATTTAAATATATGAGCATTTTTTTGCTTATTCACTCAATTCCTAAACTTCCTGGCCAGTATTCATATTTTTCTTCAAGACCGGTAGCCAAGTACTTTCCATTTCTAAGGAGCTCTTCTCTCTTGACATAAGACTATAGGCTATTTTTTTCAATTTACGCCTTTTAAAGTGGGGTTCATTGGCAATTCTCATATTTTTCAGTTGAGGAAAGTCTAAATACTCAATTAAAACATTTTCATGTCAAAATTATTCTGAAATAGTGACTGCCAACTTCGTTTCATCATTAAGGTTTTTATTTGGTTTTTATCTGTTTGAACTCGAGTACTTATTTCATTTATCAATTATTTTTGAATAAAAAATATTTATACGCTTAGAAAGCGGTTTTCAATAATGAGTTTGTACTACAAACAAGAAAATCATCTGGGTCAAAATGTAACACAAATACGTATTGAACTTGATTCATAAATTCATGGAAACTGGCAACGTTGTAGTTCTAGGCCACGTTGCCTTAGTCTGTGACTAAGTTGTCTTAAGTATTAGGAGTGATTGAAGATATTTCAGTTTGTTGAATAATCAAACATTAACAACGCCATTTAGTTAGATCCTCTATTGAGGATCTACTAAATGGGGTAGCTTCTTATTGTGTGGTACTAGTGCAACAGTTCCTCAATAATACATTTCAGCAGGTCGATGGATTGAAAGGAAGGGCTTTATCGAATGTTCAGCCAGATCTCCCGATCTGACTCCACTGGATTTGTTTCTATATTGTTCCTATTTGAGTTGTCAGTTTACGGAATGCTAATTATTTGTAAGTTTCGAGTTATTTATTTATTTTCTTGATCTTATTACCGTTGAATTGTTGTGTTATGGCGTTGTTGGAAAGAAGAGCTCTTATGTGAATTTGACATTGTCAATAAAATAATTGTCTTGACGAAAAGTGGATATTTTTTTGGCACGAAAGTTTGATACGAAATAACATTGTTGACCCCGACGTGATGAGCAAGGATAATGCGACGGCAATGACTATAATGGATACTACCATTTGTTATTCAGGAGAAAGATATGAGACAGGTTTGTTGTGGAAAAATGATCATGACATCCTACCAGAAAACAAATATATGGCCCTACAAGATTGAAATGTATGGGAAAAAAATGCAGTCTCGACAAAAAATTCCCCGAAGCCTACTGCCAGAAAATCAATAGTTACATAGAAAAGGGATATGTTAGAAAGCTCAAACTGGAAGAAATTCTCACAGACAATCCACGTCTTTGGTACTTACCACACTTTGCTGTGAATAATAAAATAAAATACGCCTGGTATTCGATGCAGCCGCCACGCCCACATAGCAATAGATATTCCAGGTATATTTCATGAATATACATTTAAGGATATTGTATTATGCTATGAATATGCTATGGATATATATATCTTCTGGAGAATATTCCCTGGAAGTGCTCCTGGCGAACCTTTGATATATTTTAAGAATATTCCTTGGGAATATTCTTGGAATATCTTATAATATTCTTAGAATATCTAAGGTATATTCTATTAAGAATATTCCAGGAATAGAACCCGAGGAATATTCATAAAATATTCAGGATATTCTTAGTTTATTGTAGGAATATACAATAGAGAAACACCATAGAATATTCTATAAATATATTTTATGAATATTCTAGGAATATTTGGAATATTCCAAGAATGTGACGAGTAACCGCTATTAGGCATGTATATATTGCATTTTGATACAAGATTCACACAAGTAATAAAACACATAATATTCATAAACAAATATATTTTAAAAACAATATACACTGAAATATTTGACGTTTCAACCAATATTAAAAATAAAAAATCTAATTCAAAATATTTATTCACTGAATAAAATATTCCTGAATACTGTCATATTACAAATATTAGAAATGTATTCAAATTAGGATATTCCTACTCTCAAACAGATGTATACTAAAAAATATACTAGAATAACAACTCTGTGAATTCATCAGCACTAATTAAAAAATAATAAATATATCATTTCATTGAAAAAGAAAAAGTGTATTACATCAAGAAATAGGTTAGGTTAGGTTTCTCACTTAGAAAAATAAACCCACAAATGAAGTATTTAAAATGAGTGGTATGATGGGTTCTTCAATGAATTTCACTTACTTAAAGTTATTCAAACTTTGCTCACCAGAATAGTTTTCCTTATATTTGTCCAACAATGCATCAGCCAGTGTTTCAATAGTAATACCTGGAACAAAATGTACATTAACGTTCATTATCACTATTTGAAAGTGGCAGATATTTTTCGCATAGGTTACTCATGAACATTTACAACATTTTATGACTTGGAGAGCAACTTGCATTGTCTTGTTGAAAAGTAATCATTACGTTTTCAGTTCCCTGGCGCACCTGCCTGTACCAGGTACCACTCTGTTTCCTTTTGGGCAAATTGATACTATCTTGAAAACGAGTGATAAAAATTATGAAAACAAATGATACAAAAGAATGTGTTATTCACTTACTTTTCTCTATTGAAGATACACAACTGAAATCACTCTAGTTCAAACATGTACTTAGTCAAAGCAACAAATCCCACACACCAACTCTCCTCGAACCTAAAATGAGGTATAGTAGGTTAATCACCATGACTTTACTATCGATACTTTTGCATTTTACTTACTTTTCTTGAAGACTGAATAGATGCAACTCTCCTGTTTGAAGATCCAAAATCAAACTATTCGCTGTACTGCAAATTGGACAACCCCAAATTATAAATGGTACACTGAACGTGACAGAATTATACTTTGATAATAACACCAACACACCATGCATTACACACGCGAACCTGCCACGTCAACCGCCATGTTGAATCAAATGTCGAATTTAACGCAAACGCAAATGTACCATTCATTAAGGGACAGCCGCTTTCACAAAGCTTATTCGACTGTCGCGCGCTACACTTCAATCGACCAATGAGAAACGTTTACTCCAATTATTCACTTCCACATTTCTCTGTTTCCAGGAATTTTCGCTTTGTAATTAAATAATTTCAAATACAAAAAGACAAATAGGATGAGAATTAACCAATTTATTGATGCAATTGGTTCATTTATTGGGCCATTCAAATTTTTTTCTCGTTTACAACAGTTGCTGTTGGAGCAATTCATCCAGAATCTTTGCGTTGAGTTCAAAAACTGGTTAACACTATCAGGGTTATATACATTAGGTTATGCATTCGATTAAGATCTTCAAATATTTTTGTTTTTAATAATATTGAATTTTTGGATACGTTATTATAAGATAATTCAAAATTCCATTGTATAGAATATTCCAAAATATGCCGTGGGGATATATTCTAAGAATATACCATATGGTATATTCGATCGACAATATTCTTAGAATATTCAAGGGAGAATAATCCATTTATAGACATTCTATGCACATTCTTTCGGGAATAATCCTGCCATATTCATTCAAGCATATTCTATGAATATTCTAAAGGCATGTATATATTCCAAGAATATTCTATGAATATTTGGAATATATACGTTCGTTTTATGATATACAGGGAATATTCCATGAATATCTAGTGCTGTATGGGCGTCTAGAGTAGTAAGCTTAAATACTAAACTTTTAGCTGGACCAGATCTATTTAAATCTCTTGTTACTATTTTATGGAAATTTCGCCAACGACGATATGGATTTTATTAAAACAACGATAAAAATAAAATAAATACAACAATAAAAATTAATTGGCGCTCCAGGGCGACTTCATTGATTCCAGTGGCGCATTTACTTTATCAGCTGCAGGAAAAACCGGAAAAACCTGCAGCACCACATCATCTGAAGATCTTGTTCTAAATGTTTCATTAGATTCAAATTCGTGAACAAAATCGAAAGTCCTAGAGATTCCTATGGCGAAACTTAGAGAGTGAGAAAGATCCAGATGAATATGAAATGTCGGTCATGACATTTGGTGCAACTTGCTCTCTCCCGTATGTGCCCAGTTTGTGAAGAACTTTAATGCTGAAAATTTTTGTTCTGATCCCGAGATTCAGAACGCAATTATCAACAAATTTTGTGTAGACGATTACTTGGATTCCAAGGATACGGACTTGGATTCCAAGGATACGGAACAGGAAGCACTTCATACTATCTCAGAAGTATGCAAAGTACAGAAGAAAGGAGGCTTCGAAATAGTTAATTGGATGACAAACTCTCAGATTATACGAGAGAGACTTAAATCTGAAGCTGTATTGGCCCATTCAAGGATCATTGGGGAAACTTCATTCCATCGTGTTTTAGGACTTTGGTGGAATAGCGATGATGACTATTTTTCTTTCAAATTGGATATCGGCAATGTTCATAATGAAAAACCGACCAAAAGAAATGTTCTCAAGTGCATTATATCCGTGTTCGATCCACTTGGATTAATATCAACACTTACTATACGAGGTATTACTATACAGAAGATGTAGCGTTCTGGAATCTTCTGGGATAGTTTTTTACCGGAAGAATTATTCAAGCCTTGGCAAAGATGGTTGAAAGATCTGAGGAAAGTAGCGAACTACAAAATATCAAGATGTTACAGTTTTCTGATCCCCGGAGCAGATAGAATTGAACTCCACACCTTTTTTGATAGCAGCGAGGATACATTTTCCACAGTATGTTATCTTCGAGTATTGAAAGAGGACAAAATAGAGATTTCCATAATTGCTGCGAAAACGAGAGTTGCACCTCTAAAGCAGCTTTCAATTCCGAGATTAGAATTGCAAGCCGCAGTTATGGGAAGCAGACTGACAGAGATAATTAACTTACAACTGGAAATAACCATCAATAGAATGCATTTTTGGACAGACTCTAAATGTGTTCTGGGATGGATGAGAGCAGATGGAAAGATTCTTCATGGTCAATCACTGAGAGAGGAAACATTACAAACACTTTTTTCGGAAGCAGAGTCCATAGTAAATTGTAGGCCGCTGACTGCAGTTTCCTGCGATCCGTCAGATTTAGAAGCTCTTACTCCCATGCATTTTTTGTTGGGATATTCCAACACCACGCACGAGCCCACATTACTACCAATAAACCCTGATGCTAATGGACTGAGGCGCGAATGGAAAAAATCTCGAATATTGGTTGACACATTTTGGGACAGATGGGTGAAAGAATATCTTCCACGTTTCACGAAAAGGAGTAAGTGGTCCAACGACAGCAAACCCATCTCAGAGGGTGATATAGTAGTTGTGGTCGACAACCAAGCTCCACGATATAAATGGAAATTAGGAAAAGTCATAAGTGTGCATCCAGGTACAGAGGCACGAGTTAGAGTGGTAGACGTCAAGACAGCGTATTCAGAATGTGGATGACCAGTAATTAAGAACTGCAAATTGAAACTAGAAGACTGTTGATTTTTGAAATGTTGATTATTTGATTAGTTTTGAGTTATTTATTTATTTTCTTGATCTTATTACCGTTGAATTGTTGTTGTTATGACATTGTCAATAAAATAATTGTCTTGATGAAAAGTGGATTTTTTTTGGCACGAAAGTTTTATACGAAATAACACGGAAAGAAACTATTAGGTGCTGTAGGTTACACCTGACATTCTTTATAATGTAAGAGGGAAAACGAAACCTATTTTATACCACTGTATTCGTGATATCATCGAAATACGATATCGAGCATTTAATAATCGCATTTGACATTGGATTGTTATGGGGGGGGGATTTCAAGTTAGAGTGGTCATTAGCTATTACTGCCGGTGCGTTCTCTAATGTAGATATCAGGCTGTAAGAGAAGTGCTAGATCGACACAATCTTGTACAAATAAATAATTATCAATTTCAGAATCCCCGAGGATAAGGAAATCTTAACAATAAAGGATATTCATGCTGAAATGGTGAATGCCAGTTGGAGCCATAAATACCCTGGATCTCTGCAATATATTCAATCCTTGATTCGTATGAACGGTGGATATGTTCTTGTTCCGAAAGGTCCCGAGGGAACTGCCTTGGCGTGGGGACTGAAGTCGGTTATGGGCCAAATAGGTATAGTCGAAACGATGCCTGATTACCGTCGAGAAGGATATGGCAGTATAATCGTTAAACATTTAGCCAGAGAAATCGCTGAAGAAGGAAATGACGTTGTTGTAATTTTCAGAGTAACCAATGAATGTATTCAGAGGCTCGTCGAAAAAATCGGGTTTCGAAAAGTGGGATCGTGTTACGATATTGAGGTATCTGATCCAGCTTCACAGCCGCAATCAATTCCACAGAAACAACCTAGATTAGCTGCCTCTACCTCCTCCTTGTCTTAATTCTTTCTTTCAAAATGGTTATTACAGAGCAAAAGATATTTCAACAGGTAGCTTTAGCGTTAGATGAATCTAATGAAAACACTTTATTTTCTCACAAAAGCACGTTATTTCCTTATGAAGATGAACTTTTTAGCGAACCGCATGTTAAGACATAGTGCTCTAGTTCTTATTCGTAGGGAAACGTGTTTTCATTAGATTGAAACATATCGGGTGAGGCCAAATTTTGAATTATTTATGCAATGATACATATTTAGTCACTACGGCATGCAAGCAAAACTAATATTATGACAATAACTTAGACAAATATGTAATTAAGACTGTATGAATACTTCTTCTTGAAAATGAACCAGTGCTCTTAACAAATGATATTGTATATATTTCAAGTATTTGACCCTTCATATAAAAAACGGATGATACTGTCACAATTTCAGAGTAATTTATTTTCTTGATATCGGTGATATGAGGTTATGTGTTTGAATGTTAATGCTTGTTTTCAATGCGAGATGGCACTGCGATATTTCCTGATATCTGTCACAGGGTCACTTTTTCAAGTTTGCAAACACATATATTCTTAACTACTTATTTCTCTATTTATTATCAAAATATTAGCTTTGCTCAGGTTGGTAACACTATCACGGACATCTGTTAATGATTTTGTTGTGCTCGTAGATAATAATATTTCGTAGGTCATAACATTTTTCAAATAGTTTTGATTTCATTAGAATGGAAACATCCATGATTAAATTAAAGAATCACCACCCTGTGAATGAACTTTCAAACGTCAAAATGAATTCACAGGCAGTGAATGAATATTTCCTAGATACAGGTTGCAGAATACAATATAGTAGTGAAGTTCAGAAATATTCAGAATATCTCTTCATGAAATCTGCAGGAGGAAAAGTGTGGTCTTAACGGTTATTAGGTAAATATATTGTACTTGCTGTCGAATATTTCATTGTGGTTTATTGAATATCTATTTCCTACAGTGATAACATAGTTATTGAACAAAATCAAAAATAAGCCTCACCCCAACAATATGGTTTGTTTGAAAGTTATTTTTTTATCATGATATTTATCAAAATGTGATTTTCTCGAAAATATTTCAGAAACTTTTATATGATGTATTTATTGATAGTATAAGTGTTACAATATAGTACAAGCTGATTTGTTTAGTTTATAAACTGTATGTGAATGCTACAAAAAATGTTTTTCCCGCTCTATTTGTTATGTAAGTATTAATAATTGTGTTTTACATTGTAATTTATATTGTGAATTATCGTGTTCGTCAGTTTTATCATAAGTTCCTAAAACTAATTTTATATACATACGCATCACTCTTATTATCAAAAATAAAATTATTAAACTGTTTAACCTCATATTTGCGTTCAAACATCGTTCTGATTACCGTTTTCATCATAGCGTCTTCCAATATGTATATAATTGAAATGATTATCAACAGATGATTAAAAGAGTCAAAAAGAAATAAAGGGCATCTCTTGTTGAAAAAGAAAAACTTTGGACTTTTGGAACATTGCCCAAACCACATTCAAACTTTCTTCATCACGAAAAGATATAAAAACTATTTAAATATATGCATATTACTGGAGTTTTTCCCCAACACCAAACCGTTATTTTAACGTGTTTCGATGACCAAGCGATCATCTTCGAGAGGAAGATTAAACTGTTTAATCTTCCTCTTGAAGATGATCACTTCGTGATCGAAACACGTGTCGAGGTATTAAAAATAACGATTTGGTGTTGGGAAAACTACAGTAATATTCAAAAAGTAAAATGTTTGAAATATATTCTCAAGATCCCAAAAAGATTTTGAGCCATGTACTAATTCTGAACTCATACTGATTCTCTTGAAAATTAATAATTGCTGAATAAAATATCTATGAGGATACTTGATAGTTCACAATGACTGTTTTCGTTCGAAATCTTGGGAACAGTTAAAAAATTAATAGATTAATTGATCAATGTTCGTCCTTTCAATATCCTGTGTAACATTCCTTATGATTTGCACTTGTTTCAATCCCAGTTGAAGATAATTTGATGTACAAAATAAAAGAGATAAATTATTTCCATATAACTCTATAGCCCCCATAGTTGTTTGAGATAGATAGTTTAGTTCAAGTAAGCGATATAGTGCAATATACCTTCAACAGCTCCCCTGTAATAATATAGTTGGGTAGCTAACTAATTTCGTTATTCAATCATTTCATTTCTGATTGAATAACGAAATTAGTTAGCTACCCAACTATATTATTATTATTATATATATATATATATATATATATATATATATATATATATATATATATTATTATATATATATATATATATATATATATATATATATTTTTTTGTCGAAAGCGCTCGAAGATATTTAATAGAAGATATAAAGCTTCAAATCCTTTTTGTAAAATTTTAAAATTTAATATCAATATAATATATATATATATATATATATATATATATATATATATATATATATATATATATATATATATATATATATATATATATAATATATATATATATATATATATAGAAATACGGAATAATGTTGGGGATGCAGTCAAAATTGCTGGGCTGTTGTTTAAAGAATACTCTTTGTTATATGGTCGAGCTTTCGAGAATGTTTATTCCCTTTATCAAGACATCTACAATAAATTGATAACATTGAAGCAAAATTGTAAAACAATAGATAAAAAGTACTTACTAACTTGAAGTTATAGTAAAAAGTCGAAAGTTTCACTGAGAAACACAAACTTAGTCCTTTTCATTATGTAGAAAAGTGTCACACATTAAACTTTTATGGTTTAAAGAAAAAATATATATAAAACTTCAAATTTCATAATGTCAATTATCAATTTGCAAATATTTCCTGTTTCCTTTCTTTCTAGTTGCTACCACGCCACTAGTAAGTGCCATGCATGGTCGTTAAAATGAAATTTAAAATTTCAAATCCTTTAAATGTTATTTCTGAATAAGCTGCCAAGTTTTTATGTCAGTGTTGGGTGTCACACCAATAGGTGGTTCCACTTATGTTTCGCTTGCGTTTACGCAGCTATTTTTTTTATCAAGTACTTTCTTGGTTTTTTCTCATTTTGTCTTCAATCGAGGACCGCCTGCCCGTTACTGACGATGCCCAATAGGCTGAAACAGCTGTATACCGATGGCTCTTAAATTGAAATCAATATGGGAATGATCAAAAAGTACTTATCTATTTATTTTTTGATTTTTATGGAATTATTTTCCAGCAGCTTGACTGCATTAACCTTTCTAGATTATATATATATATATTATATATATATATATATATATATATATATATATGATGTGTTGTTGTTTTTCCGGCTTCGAGAGTTACACCTCTCGAAGCGAAGTAGTAACTCGTCTTGATAATGCCATCTGAGATGATGGCGAAACGTCGACTATCGAATAGTACACAACGGATGAACACCCGGAAAAACAACACATCATATTCTACCATCCGTGAAAACACCTACACTGTAATCCTTTAAACGATTCTCCTCAACGATTTGAATAACTTTCATTTTGTGTGTGACAATTAACTTGACATTCACATTCATGTATTTCATGGCTTACTTCAAAAAAAGAAATTATCGCTTATCATGTTTCTCGTGAAAATTATCTATGACTTTTTCAATACAGTGTTTTCATTAGTTAATTCTTGTTGATACCCTCATTTTCTGAACAGAAATTTTTGGTTAGCTACACATTTTCAAAAAAACATTTGGAAATTATGAATGGCTTGGTATTGATACAAAGATTATTGGTCTCTCTTTTTCAAGACGATCCTGACAAAAATTCAGTTGGATTTCAGTAAATACAAATATTCATAATCTAAATGAACGACATTATCGACAGGAGAACTTTGGGTTTCAGTAACATTCGGAAATTCGAGCTTTTAATAAAAAATGATGTGGTTTCCATTTAAGCGTCCTTGTACGACCTACCGTTTTCGAGATAGCAATAGTGGTATCAGCTAAATATATATATATATATATATATATATATATATATATATATATATATATATATATGTATATATATATATATATATATATATATATATATATATATATATATATATATATTTTATTGTTGACAATGGAGATTGCTGCCAAAGGAATATATTTGAAAGAGTGTACTTATCAAATTCGAAACCGTTTTGTCTATTTTCTCTAATTAGGACATCTTTAAATAAAACCTTCTTGTTATTTTGAATAGTGAAAGTAGAATGAAGGAGTAGATTTCTCCCTATTGAACTTTTTATTTTTCCCATTTTCATTCCCATGAAAAAGAAATCCAGGTTGCTAAAAACCTGATACCGATAATCTTTTCATGAAATGACTGTGTGTTTCAAAATACCTACTACTTCAATATTTGAACTATTATATTACTATTTTGAAACCCTCAATAAGGTAATGTTTAATATGAGATACAAATTGTGCAATGGTTGAAGATATTTTTTTTGAAACTATCCTTGGTTACTTTTTATAAGAATGAAGCTCTAATAAAATATCAACAAATATTTGACATGTAACCCTCAGCAGTTCTGCGTTGCCTTATCTTGAATTTCTGTTCAAGAATTATTGAGATCTACCTTCTGACTTATTGGCATTCTAGAAGGTACGTCAAAAAAGAACAAAATTCTACCTTTCACATACAGTATATTGAAAATAAATCAAATGTTCTTCATTTTCTCGAGACACGTAAGCGTTTTTCCCATAACATATTTATTCACGTAATCAAACAATTTTTCTACTGTGATTCTTAGTGGTAGCATTACTAAGGAAACTTCCGTGTGATTGTTCCAAACAAGGGACTGTATATCGACCACAAAACAATCATTTAACGTCGTGGCGGGGTCTTCGTGGCGCTTAGCATGACGTCATGCTCCGCACGCCACACTATGCCAAACAGCTGTTTTTCAGTTCATGTGTAGGTGGTTATCTTGACTGACAAGCACCTGATTATCGGCCTACAGCTTTTAACGATGGCCAAAACTACTCTATTTTGGAGACGATATTGATTTGGAAAACGATACTAGATACTAGAAAACAATAATTTTAGCTCCCAAGCAAATCTTCTCATTGAGAAATATGCTAAGACTGAAACTTGGAAAACATGCAAATGTAAAAGTAACATCATTAGGCAAAAACTTCTGGAATTCTGAAAGATGCCTTCATGAAAATCAAATTTCTGGGTTTTTATTACCAGCAGTAAAGACAGCTGATTTCAGTGGAAGTGACAGAAGATTCAATCCACAAAGCCAAGCTTCGACATTGACCACGGAACAAGATTCGTCTACTGTTTTCCACTAGGGCTTTTACTGCAAGGCAACTAGTTGAACCTATACGCCAAAAATATAGAATTCGTTACTTTCTCACTCAAACTTGTCTCACTGATGTGACCTATGAGTACCTGAATATACAACTTTTTCTCTTCACAACCACTTTGAATATTTCAAATACCGTACATTCTGATGATATCGCCAATTCAAATTTAATAGATAAGTATTTTGATTATTGATTTACATAACCTCCAGAATCTTCAAATACATTCATGCATTAACTCCAAACTCATTGGCATCGGACTCACAAATAACGTATTCTAAAAACCTTCTATTGTGAGATATTCACTAGACAGTTTAACAAAAACGCAACACGTGTTTCGCCATACAATGGCTTCCTCGGGTGTGTCTTACTAAAGGTTAGTAAGCCACGCCATTGTATGGCGAAACACGTGTTGCGTTTTTGTAAAATTGTCTAGTGAAAATCTCACAAAAAAATGTTTTTAGAATACGTTAGTTATGGATTTTCATCAAGTATCGGCCGATTCCATCATATGGACCCATCAATAATTCAAAATATCCAAACTTTGGATTCATATTTGAGTGATAACGATAATCTGATAAATTCCAAAATGAATACCTGAAAATTTCAATAGATATTGAGAGGTAAGATTCCTAGTTTGGAATTCATGCACATCGCGAGTTATATGATAAAGATTCAATTCGCGATATATCAGTCAACATAATGATTCCAAGTTGATTATCACTTAATTATTTAATAATTCACTGTTTGGCAAAGTTAATATACTGAAATCAATTTCTCAAAGGAAAACATGATGATATTCGTCTCGAGACTGTTAATATCAGACCAATGATGCAGGCATTTGATCTTACTTTCTAGCAAATGCATACTACGTGGCACACACATCCTAGTAGAGCCTCTCAAGATGAGGAGAACCTACGATAAATCTCGTATCGACAACAAATTGAATAGTACTTGAATAAATATAGATACATATAGATACACAAATCTTTCATGAATTAAAAAATAGGGTAAGTCCCAAGACACTACCGTGAGGAATATTATTTTTAATAGATTTGAAAATACCAATTTCAGTGAAAATAGCTTCCAAGTTGTCATATTATTGATTTCAAGAAGTAACCACCAAAAAGTTTCTAATGATATATTCAAATTCCAGTAACGATAATCTAATAAATTCCAAAATGAATATCTGAAAAGTTCGAACTAGATCTTGAAAGGTAAGTTTTTTACTTTGGCATTCATGCACATCGCGAGTTATACGAGAATGAATCATTTCGCGATACAGAATTGGAACACCTGGTTCTCACAAACTTTTTCTGAAAAAGTATAAATTTGTTTAGTGTGTTGGTGTTACCATGGCAAATGTCATAAGTGTCCACCACTGAGACTGACTCAACAGCCAAGTCGATTATTACTCAATTATAAGTCAATATACTGAAATCGATTTTTCAAAGGAATACACTGTTCAATATTAGACCAATAATGCCAGTATTTGATTTCACTTTTTAGCAACTACATACTGCATTGCACATATCCTAGTAGAGCTCTTCAGGATAAGAAGAAATTACGATAAAATAAATAAAAGGTCAGCACGAGAAAATCAAAAACCGTAAAGGATACAAAGTTGGTGAAATTAATAAGATGTTGCCCATTTCCGGGGTTATTTCAATGACGTTTTCAAGTGTAGTAATTGAATGATTGTAGTGATGTACCAGTGAAGTTGTCGACAAGAAGGCTAACTTATATCAGGTGAACCTTAGAGTCCATACTTTCCATATGAAAAATTAAAATTATCGATGGTTTCTCGAAAACTTAATGTCGGATTCAAAATCTGCAAATGACATCTTCTCCAGTTCGAAAAGGGGCAATGAGAGAGTGAATATTTCAAATATCTAAAGGTTTCAGAAAATTCTGAAACATTCAATTAAGCTCTAGAATATACAATTCCTCCTGATTTCACCGATTCCTATCATGGTTTCAAGTTTTTCCATCTTGGCCCACAGTCTATTTTGTCAAAAAGATGATTATCAACTCAATAAACATAAGGGAAATCAGTGAGGGAGATGCATCTTGAATATCTTCACGATTATTGGAACCTTCATTATTTTAATTCCTGAATTATGAATTATATCTCTTATTTTGTTATGGAATTGGCCGCGGTGGTAGTGCGCACCACTCACGATCGGAATGTCGTGGGTTCGATTCCTGCCTCGACCAGATATTTTTATCGATAGAATTTACCTGGTTGAAGCTGGGATGATTCAGCAACCGTGTTAGGAATCACACGTTAAAAGGTAAGACCTTGTTAGTCCGTAGCTCGCAAAAGTTTCTCAACTTCTGAGAGTTGTCGTTCGTATGGGGGCGACAGCTTACTAATGGAAAAATATATTTTAAACATATTTTTTAACAGATTTCAAATGGTCTGATGGTCTAAAGTACAGATTTTGGTAAATACCTACTTTTTAAGTAAATTAAGTTCTACCCGTTGGCGTCGTCAAGGATTTATTTTATAAGAAGATGGTACAGAATAGCTATTTATAAAATGAGTGTTGAAAGTAAGGTTTCATTTTGTGAGTGAAAAAGTTTGCGAAACGAGCGTAGCAAGTTGAGCAATTTCACGAACACAATAAAACTTACTTTTAACACAAATATCATACAAAGTTTTTTGTACAACTGTCCTGTTTTCATAATAAAATAGATGGATTTAATATTTCTATAAAAACACATTCTGACATTTCTTGTCAGTTAACTATTTTCATGTTATCATATTTGCTGGGAAGTGGCCGTGTCAGGTGACGCCGAATCACCTGGTTACCAACAAACAGTATTGTTTACAGCGCTCACGCGTTTTATTTAAAGTCACATTTAAAGTACTTGCTGGTGTTTAATGTCTTGCATAATGAAGAACAATAGTGAAGAATTGTGTGTTCCTGACGTTATTGAAGAGGCTGCAAAAAGAGCTACAATTGAATTGTTACCAAAAAAATCGGTTCGGCAGTAGGACATCATATATTCTAATTTTCTTAGCTTAGACTTAAAAACGTCAAAGTAAATTTCAGCGAAACCGTCTTCTTAGCCTATCTAGAAGAGTAATCAAAAATATGGAACTCGTCAACTTTGAGGAGCAAGTTTTCAATGATAAAGTGGAGTGCGCTCGTTAAAATTGAGATTAATACAAGCAAATATTTCAAGGTAATAGCATTCTTAAAAGCGAAAAAATGTAAGTTATAGGCCCAAAAAATCAAAAACTCTTACGTTCGAACAAGTCCAGAGGCGCAAGATATTTGATAATAAAAGTTGCTACTATTATCGGAATATATGGAGCCTGTCGGCGTGCAGAGCTGTGCCATTTAATAATAGAAGATATTAAATTGAAGGATAAATCATTGATTGTTCAAATTCCGAATAAAAAAACGAAAATAGGTTGTTCTTTTTGCAGTGTTGGAAAAACATTGACTATTTTGATTAATCTCTGTTTATCTGTTTAAAATCTCTGTTTAAAATCTCTGTTTAAATAATACGTTACATTATGCCCTTCTGTTATCAATCATCAACGTTTCTTTCTGAAATATTCAAGGTATATATGTAGTGTCAACCCAGTTGGTATAAACACGTTTGGGAAAATGCCCTCTATCATTGCTGTGTTTCTGAACCTTCCGGAACCAAATGAATATACAGGTCACTGTTTCAGAAGGTATTCTGCTCCTTTGCTAGTATAATCAGAAGCAAATAGCTAGTTCCAGCGTTGCAGCATCGTCTTTTTCACTTCAAGAATTGAATGTTTGTTTGAAAGTGGTTATATGTTTGTGGTTATATGTTAATGCCCATGTAATTGTCAACTCAGCTAGTTCGAATATATCACAAGGCTCTTTAACATCGCAAGGTATTAATATCAGCAGATGTTCTAGTTGTACTTTTCATATTAATTTTTGTAAATAATAATAATGTAATTAATGTATATAATACATTTGTAACAGAATTCAATTGTATCTATATCTATTGTTCTTAATAAAACTTCCTTGGAAAACTGAAAAATTATGTTTTGTTTATTATTATTTGATCTAAAAAAATCGTGTTAAAAATACTTTCAACACTAGTGTTGAAAATATTTCCAACACGCTACTTTGCATCTTTTAATACTTCTGGCAACCATTAAAAATGTCACTTTTATTGACAGTTGTACAAAAAATATTTTTGTGGGTTGCAAAAAAATTTGAACTGTTATCTATGCTTCATTCTCCACTGTAATAATAATTCATCAGATAAAACAAGACGCATAATTTCATTGAATTAAATCTGGTATACCGTTTTATATATATATGAAAAAAATACATTACTTTGCACATAGACAACAAATAAAATTCTCTGACTGTGTGATTAATTACGGTAAGCTCTTCGAGCTCATCTCAGAATTAATTTTAGAAATGGTCGGGAGTAGGTATCACTTCCGATTTTCCTCTGAAAACTTGAATCCTCTGATACATACTTGAGTTGCATTATTCTGAGAATATCCACTTTCTCCGCATTATCTCAAATATACACATAATTCTTACGACACGACAGTATTAATTGTTTTAGAAATTGAACATCTAAAATATAGTTTCAATTACAATCGAAAATATCAACTTCAGTTTATATTCACAAAAATTATGGCTTTTGATAAAGAAATTTAACTGAATGAAATATTCATTGTATATATTGTATTCATAAAATTATCTAATCAATTCCACGTTGTGTACAAATGGAAATCAATTTGCATTTACTTGGATTGAATTGTTGGATAAGCTGAATGTCCTCGCTAGTCGGTTACGCTAGTAAGGATTCTGTATTTCCATTTCCGCATTAAATTCGATAAAGGGATATCGTTGAAGTAGACTTAATGATCAGAGACGTCTCCTTGGTAATGGTAAATCACAATATTTATTCAAATAAATAGATCAGCCAACAGGGCTAGCAATAACATGTAGTTACAATAGAAATGGAAGTAGTGCAAAATTCAAGATAAGTGAACATAGTGAAATTGATCGTAATATAATAACAATTATTTCCTAGTTTTCCATCAAATATTGTTTTAATGCTGAAAATAGGAGAATCCATTATCTCGATAATAATATTGGAATTATTTCAAAAAGTAGTAATGAACTTTCGGTTTGGCAATAATTGTTATTTTATCCAAAAAGCAATGTCTGAAAATATGGCAAGTAAGTTGCATATTTCAAGACTAGACTAGAACAAGATACTAGTAACCTCTCACATTATTCTTTTCAGCACTGTTTTCATTGCATTTCTTTTCCTGTATTGAATAAACTGTCGATTTCATTGACATCTGATACTTCTACAATGATACTGCCCCGGCTTTATAGTACGATAAGATATCTGTATAAATAATAAAGAAGGCGGACAGACAGCTAAAACATAAAAACTTTCATTTATTGAACAAATTATAATCGTCGAGAGTTTGATCGAGTATTATATTCTCTGATTTTTTGTTCATTGAAGAATAAATTAATACAAATCATGAAATTATGAAACAACAACAAAAATTACTTTGGCGCTCGGGGCGACTTCATAGATTCCAGTGGCGCATTTGCTTTTTCAGCTGCAGGAAAACCCGGAAAAAGGTGCGGCACCACATCATCTCAAGATCTTGATCTGCCATTGTCCTCTCTTTCATGAAACAAAATGTAGGATGTCTCCAAAGGCTCCAATAAATTCAAAACATCGCCAGAACACTTCGTGACACGACTATCGTCAAACTAGTCCGTTTCGTCTTTGGCCAAGGCGTAATAACACCAGATTCAACGCCAGAACCACAGTGAGCAATGACTGCATGAAGATTATAATAGTGGTCTGCTAGATTGAAGTGTTCATCTATTTCGAACCTTCGTAAGAGTTTGGCGCTTCTGTCAGAGATTGAGTCATGTTTCAAGATCATCAGTGTCATTATTAGATTGACTAGTGCCTAAGCAATACTTATATACATACAGTTGATCATCACCCGTTAAAAGTTCCATTTTCAGATGATTTAACAATAAGCTTTACACGGACTGGTTATCAGTCATATTAGGAAACGCTAGTTGAAGTTCCAGAAAATCGCATACGTTTTTGCTACCTCTTGAATATTTACTACAAAGTAGACAAGTGAGGATTTTTCCAAACACAAGACGAGATAGACTGTACGGAATCACTCAATCCAGAACTCCAGAGCTCACGAACAGTATTCAACAAGATCCCCAAGAATTCGTGGCAATCCTCTTGTCGTCCTAACGAGTATCTACTGGACTTCAAAGACTCCAGGAAATTGGTTGGTGGGAAAGATTATAAGTACATTCTTTCGAAACTGCAACTGCATGAATTGTTTGAGTTTGGTGAATTATTAGGAAATATTCTCTGATTTTTTAAGACAAATTGTTTATTAGACCAGTTTTCACTGTTGTTGGTTATGTATGTATGTATGTAAGGAAAAAGCTCTTTGTAGTTTTGGTGATTATAAAGCTTTGGGTAATGATGGTTAGTTCCATTTAATGTTTACCAGTAATACATGAAAATATTTTGTTATGTTTTTCATCAGCAATCTTGTGATAATTGTTGAACCTATATGAGTGATTGAAATGTTTGCATAGTAATAATTCAGTTTATACGATTAATGTTCGGGTGCACCAGTTTCCAAATTGCATGAGAGTTTGCATCAACCAAGATTATATAAGCATAGCTACAAAATACAGAAATGAAATTTCAATACAAGGGAATTTGATTAGCACTATACAAAAAAACAGTATCATTTATTGTACAATTATAACTCAAAGAGAACTAATCAAACATCTGTGATAATTCAATGAGTTTGGTATCAATTAAAAAGACTAAACATTACTTCAACAGTAATTTGCATTAGAATAAAAATTCAGTCAATTACGGATTGATAAATTCTAAACACAGCCTTTTGATACTGATACGTTGGGTTATATGTCCAAGTAAATCAAACTAAGACATTTCGACCTAGCGGTTCGATCTCACCAATTCAACCGAGGATGATTCAACTCCAGTGTTTGAAAAGATATTTAGTTGTTGGTAAAGATTGTTGTCATGGAACCGATAGAAACTCGATTGTCAGTCTATACTGGTATGAACATTAACATTATATTATAACTACTTATGAATATTGGATATCCAACTACAAACTTTATATCAGAAAATAATTTTGTTAGATCTGATAAACTTTCTCGAGTACCTGAATTATGTTATTACAAATTTTTATTGTTTGTTTATTTACACTGGCATCTGCTTAGTTTGCCTAAAGATAGCATAAAAACTATTTTAGTCTCTCGTTGAGGCAATCGAGCAGGTTTGTTAATATAAAACATATATTGTTTGGAGATGAATTTGGAGTTAACGATTAGCTACCTATATTTTTTATATTGAAAAAGAGATATTTTTTTCAGTATAGATACGTTTTCAAGATAAAAGCTGTCTGATTTTCTTCGTCTCCAAATTCATTCAAAATATGTGAGAAATATCTGAAAGAAAGGAAAATAAAATTGAATCCAAAATAAACTTTTTAGAAAGATATGTAGATCATGCATGTGAAAGTGATTTTCTTCTAGTTTGAATCAGAAAGTAACATACTCTGCATTATTTTCAGATCTTTGAAATTGAATGGTTTTTTCCTTCATTCAGGTGATTAGGTTCCATATTATTTGTATAAAAATGGAGAAGTAGTAAGCCAAAAGGTTCTTTCTGATTTTTTCTATATTTTTTGCACTATTCGTGCAACATCAAAACAGGATGATCTAAATTTACAATTATATTTCTCACCATATCATGAAATGAAATCTCACGGCTTTAACGATTCTAAATACATTTCGTTCCTGAATGTATACAATAGATATCGCTTCGAGGGTGAGTGCAAAGCACCCTGACACATTATCATTTTGTAGCAGACAAAATCAATGTGGCCAGACACACGTTCATAGATTAAAAGGGCTACCGGAATTGTAAGTTAGCCCATAGGCGTACGTACAACAATGACTTTTGCATTTCAACAGTATTTTCAATCAATGTCTTTCTGAAAAGAACTTGTTTTTTGAGATGTGTTAAATTATTCGGTTGTCAGTGTCAACACTGCAAATCACGTTATTGTAATAAATGAAGTATTGAAATAGTCGATCTCAGCAACTTTCCAACACAAAAACACATTTTCTGAAAACTTTTTTACGTACTCTCCTGATTCAGTAATATATTTCTAAATGTTAACTAACATCCTACCCTATTTTAATTGGGACCTTGCCGCTATGGAAAACAATTCCACACAAAATATAAAAACTACATTTCGAAATATACAATATTTAACAAGCTTTCAGTGCCCTGGATTCCGATGAAATCAGTATAGCTGTAAATAAAAATTTGATGAAATTAGATATTACACTCCTGGAACTTAACAGAAACATATTTGGAAATGAAGTTTTTATATTTTGTGTGAGAAGATCATATGATATTTTTGCCATTTTTGCTCTTTTCTGAAACTTTTCAAATAAATATTTCCTTTATCTATATTCCTTGCAACCATGTAGGCAGATGAATTAAACTATAAAACTTTCTGAAACTATTCGAAATCAAGATTTTGTAGACGTAGTTTTATGTTGGACTTGTGCACGTGTCTTATTTTTCTAAGAAAAACTGAGAAATCTTATCAACGATTACATGAAAGTGAGTAAAACTTCCGAATCAATTTGGTTAAATTGAAGGGGTACAATTTGTTGTAGAAAGGTTCACTCAGACTCCATTCAGCTTTCACCAGGACTCGGTAGGAACCCCGAGTCTGTGACTTTCCCAACGCTCATGATTTAAAACTCGCGTGGGAGCGACGATCGACGTCCTTTTGTTCAATTTATTATTCCACCCATGTCGTGTGTAATAACCACCCTTCAACTAGTTCGATCCGTGTGACACGTGCCAAATTCTATAACAACTAAGCCCGAAGGCTATTCGATTCGAAATTTGGAGAAATACATTTACTTGAGCTCATCGGGAACGTGAGAATAGATTCCAAGCAATACCATTTTCCTATGGAAAGTAATATTAGATATTTACTTAATACAGGATGTTCAATGAAATCTAGTTTCCTAAGATATAGATTCAAAAATATCAATTTATATAAAAATAGCTCAAAAGTTGTCAAATTATTGATCTCAAAAAGTACCTAACCACAGAAAAGTTTCCAATGGTATATTCAAATTTTACTATTCAATTGCGATTGAAATCAGTTTATATACGTTTGAGAAGTTGAATGAATATCACACAAAGATCAAAAATAGACAGTTTAACAGTTACGAATCATGAAAATTTACCGGAAGATCACAATCAATATAGTAATGCCAAAGGCATATATCTGCCCGTTCTAGATCATCTGGAAAGTTGAAAGATACCTTCATCATTTTTAAAAATAAAACGAGTTTGGTGTCTGAAACACCATTTTGTTTTATTATGAAAGGTGTTCTTATTGTTTCACGTAAACATAGGATTTCATTTTGTTTTCCTTTACTAAATCGAGTGTTCTTAGTGTAAAACCTTTTCCAAAAATTACTAAATCTATATAGTATAATATATTAGAACAATACAATTAGTTTTTTTTCAATTTTTTTAGTTTTTCATTTGATGGGAAAAATATTATGTACACTATGTTTTTTTGCAGATCAGTCTAGCATTACCAAATATCTTTATTTAAATCTGAACCGCTGGATATCAACTCCATGAGTGCGGTTTGATTACAGAAAATGCAACTCCCCTGACATATTATTTCAATTTGTCAAGTAGAACTTCTAAATATGTTTCTTTATGGGAATTACTTTTGAAACACCCTGCACTATAGCAGTTACAGTGTTAGGCAAATCATTATTTGGTTTTCAATGGATGAATGCTTCAGTATTACTCCGTGAATATCCTTATATTCGTGGAACACTTGTAAATATTCATAATTTTGCTCATAAGGCTAATTTGAATATGTCACTTGATGTCACCTGTCAAGAATACCAACAAGTAATAAAGAAAAATATTAAAAAAAGATTTCATGCACCAAAACCCAGCTAAATACCGCATCTGCATCACTTATATATTACTGAAATTATTATTTGCAGATCCCAAAATAGAAGATATTCGAGTGCCCCAAGGTTGGCCCATACATCAAGCAGTCTGAACTCTGAACGGATATTGACAAAACTAGTTCAAGGAACTAACTTGGTGGTAGGTAATTATGGTCGCGATTGTACGCTATTATGACGTCACAATACTATCACAAGCGCCGGTAAAAGGGATTCATTCTGAACATTTTAAATTTCATTTGAGTTTTCTGAATATTTTTGGAAGAGGGAAATATTTCACAATCTTCATTGGTGTATAAATAATGATGGTTGTTTGAAATTGTTTCGTTACTCAGTTTTTCAATAATTGAGAACCAGGTGTTGGAATTATAATTTGGAATTATTGCATTGACCGATTCACTTAACGTTTTTGGACTAATACAACAGATATTTATAGAAATAATACTTTAACGAAAAAAACAAAATCAGTACTACACAACTTTTTCATTTGAAGGTACTACCTTTGTATATATACAAAGATACTGCCTATAATTCTCTAATTTATGCATGAAACGCCAGGTCTAGTAGAAAATAGTGGTAATGAGATAACGTAAAGAATATTGAATATTTTGGAATTTGTAACTGGAAACTTTTAAAGCAGTTGATGAAAACCAAAAATGTTTTAAAAATTATAAGTATTAATTCACACCAGATTTTGCAACAATAGTTTTGAAATGTATCGTTATATATAATGTACTGGAAGTACATTATAGCTGGAAAAAACAACTGATTTAATTATATTAATATTATTATCAATTGTTCAAATTATTGTATGAAGTTCTGAATGAATATGATTTTATCATTTCTTTTGACTGAATAAACGTTAACATAAATTGAAGGAAATAGGTGAAATTAAGTATCGAAAAAACTGGTACCGAAAGTCGTTAGCAAACTCTTTATTCTAGCCACTAGTACAGAATATATGAAATGTATATTGAAGTTCATATGTTAGTAGAAACTGAAATATATGTTTCTTATTTTAACCTCGTATTAGCTTCCAACACGTAAAATGAAATTTATTTCTAATCAGTGTAAATGAATAAAAAATATCAATAAAAATATCATATATAAAAAAGTAAGTAAACATTCAATTAATTAATGGATGTAGCCGTAACTACGTGTTAGGAGATCATGATGAAAAGAGGAATGAAAATTTCTATGTTTTTTACCACTTTTATTTGTTACTAACGTTTCTGCAGTTTCGTCCTATATGGACATTCTCAAACTTGAACAATAAACTCTAAGTAACGAAACTGCAGTAACGTTAGTTACAAATAATAGTGGTAAAAAACATAGAAACATTCAATTCATGGACTAGTGTATATGTTTTTCATTATTATGTTCGATAATTTATTTTTGATATATTTCATTGGAGTATGCGATGAATTGTAAATATTATGGAATGAACACGTGCAATATTTTTCTTGAGTTCCAAATTTCAAATCTCTTTTTAAACAATAACAAGGGGTTCTCTATGAATCACTGCAAAAAATGTTTTAGTAATACAATAATTCATGATGGAATGACCATCACATCAGTGCACGGTGACTTTTTGAGTAAGCTTTAGGCAAATTATTGGTTATGATATTGTGAATAAAGATGAAATGAAATAGATATACTTCACAATTATTAAATTATGATATAATTCATATATAAGTTTATCAAAACTGAATAAAAATCAATAATTGAAATGATTCATCAATAAAACTGATGTCCCGTTAGCTTCAAATTATTCGGGATTATAAATCATATGAATTACTTAATCATATCAAATACCATAGTAATGAAAAATATTTTCTATTGTTTGTTCTTTTGAATAATCACCACTTTTGCATAAGTCATTTGATATTGGGACTGTAAAAAAATCGTAAAGCATGTTTCTATGTGAGCATCAACTCTTTGTAGGTCACTCCCATTAACAACATTAACCTGCATACAATGGTACAAAATAGCCATTCTGAAGTGTACCAAGTGTTATCCTGGTCAATTCTATCCGTAAATTATCTATCGTAGATAGATGCGTCTCCTACCCATAAAAAGTCCAGTGGGTTCAATTTTGTACAGAAACCCAGAAACGTAACTATCTTTCTGACGACAATGAGAAGAAGATCAATTTTGTTAAAAAACTTCCTCATTTCGCAATAGAGGACTTAACTGGCTGGCACTGTTAATACCTGGCATAATTTGCGTGGCATTTTGTAACGGTGTGATATGTGTCGATGAAGAATTCTGAAAACATTTGCAGACCATTTCGTCAAACGCTTGCGTATTTTCCATCAATATCAACGTGGTCTAAAACTGCAACATTAATAACTATTCCTGAATTTATTTAACAGTTTCAATATATATATTTATGCCCGGATGATGCTCGTGGAAAATGTGAGTAGTAGTATTTGCAGATATTCTTTATTCGTAGTACAAACCCAGTATGTCAGTCTGCTTTTGTAATGGAGAAACCACTTTTTATGAAATGAAAGATACTGAAAGTAATAATATAGGAATGTAGGCTTTCACGGATGGCGTCAATATTTTGGTTAGTTTCTGGGTTTTACCGTAATCATCTTTGGTTATATTCTCCAAACGTTTCAACTGCAACTGCGGCAATCGTTTTCAGTGGCTTGATCGTATTACTCTTCTTGACGTGTCAACTGAAATCATAAGAAGTCACAGTGCTGACGAAAGTATCATTATTCTGCCTGAGGACAAAGGAAACGCAACCGTGGTATTGGACGCTTCGAACTACAAAAGCAAACTCAATAACCATTTCAGTCTAGAAACATACAGAAGATTACAAAAAGACGCAACAGAGAAAATCTTGAAAAAGACCAATCAACTGATAAAATAATCTTCATTACCACCAGAGACAAAGAAGAAACTTTGCAGATCGGAAACATTACCACCGAGGTTCTATCGATTACCAAAAATTCACAAGGAGGATGTACCAACTAGACCGGTATCAAGTGTCATACGATCACCAACCTGCAATGTCGACAAGCATTTGTTGGATATGCTGCAGAAACATGTTAGGAAGACTAAGACGTACGTCCGAGACTCCACTAACTTCATCAAACATTTTAAGGCATTACCTTGGAGCCAAACGACATTTCAGTTAGCTTCGATATTGTATCCTTATTCACAAGTGTACCATTAAAGGAATTCCTCAGCTACATAGAGGAGATCTTTCCACAAGATATCAACTTATTTCGATATTCACTTACGACAACTTATTTTCAATGGAATAGAACCTTTTATGAACTAGTTGATGGAGTCGCCATGGGCAGTCCACTTAGCCCAGTAGTGGCGAATGCCTACATGGAAGAATTTGAAGAAAGAGTCATTCAAACATCAGAAAAACTACCGAAGCACTGGTTAAGATATATGATACGTTCGTTATTTGGAGCCATGGAAAAGAAGAATTTCAGAACTTCCTAAATCAACTGAATAGTTTTCATCAAAAAATCCAGTTCCCCATGTAGTTAGGAAAAAACCTCCATATCCCATTCCTTGATATTTTAGTCTCCAAGGAAGTAATCAACTAGGCCATAAGGTGTATAGGTAGAAAACACACACAGATCGATACCTGAATAATGGATCCAACCATCATCCAAAACAGAAACGAACCATTATCAACACGTTAATGAAAATAGCATTGAGGATAGGTGAAGAAAGGTACGTCGACGATGGAATAAAACAACTAACAACTATGTTACAAGCGAATGGCTACAACAGAATAGACATAATCCGCGCTACGCGTTCATGGGGGAAGGCACTGTCTATCTACCATAAATATAAGGTGTCACCAACCAAATCGGGAAAATTCTAAAGAAGGAAAAAATTAACACAGTCTTCGAATAAAAGGATTCCATGTAACTGTGTTGTGAAGTCTAGATCGGTCAGACGAAAATAAGCATTGGTAACCCCCTAGTGGAGCACAAGCGGAGAGGCCGATTGGGACAGACCGAGAAATCTGCAGTCCTCGAACATGCACTGTCTAATGGGGAACACAAGATCCTGTTCGAAGAAACCGATAAGCTAACAACGTCGAATCATTATTCAACAAGAGAACTTCAACAGAAAGAAAGAGAGACCATATCTACCAAAGATCCGGCACACAGCATTGAAAAGCCCGAAGACGAAGCCAAGTCACAAAAATCGCGCGGAAAGTACGCCTGAACTCGCCATAACAGAAAGTGCGCGAAAAATCAGCACTATAAATGACACGGCAGAAATGAGAGCTTCAGTTTCAGTTGACACTTCTAGAAGAGTACTTCGGCAACGCCACTGTAGATGACTGCCGCAGTTGCAGTTGAAATGTTTGGAGATTATAACCAAAGAGGACAACGGCAAAACCCGGAAACCAACCAAAACAGAAGTAATAATGACTCGAGTTATTACAGAAAATAAATAAAAAATTCTATCAATGAAACTGACAATCACTATTTCAGAATAATTTTGATATGAACATTAACAACTTATCTAGATGATAAGACATTATTGTTTACTCATACCATACTCAGTAGTGTTCAGTTTCAATGTTTCAATCAGTGAAAAAGGGTTAATGAGTCGGATACAGAATTGAAATATATTTAAAATACAATATCATTTGACCATTACTTCCATTTGAAATTTTTTACATAAGTGTTGTTGTGGAAATGGGGCGGGTGACAAAAAATAAAGATGCAGAAATATGTCTCCCTGAAAACAGAAGTTAAAGCGTTGTCTCGAGGTATCTCGTTTTAACTGGAATGCATTGTACACATTGAGCCATGAGAAATTTTGGATTATATTTTTCAAGGATATATCTTACAAAACTTCAGTGCAGTTTTTCTTTTTCTGGTTCATGCGACAGAAACTGAAAGTGCGTTTATAAACAATCGGTTACTTCAAGCCCCACCGTCATTTCCCAAATGTTTCGAAAATAAAGCAGGTGATTTAAACACGTCGCCGTACCTATCACACGAAAATCGATCTAATAAAAAGTGAAATATTCTCAGCTTTGCCACTGCGAACCGCAACATGCTGTTAATCGATCGATAAAGAGACCTTTGCGATACCGGGACACCACGTGATATCTGATTTCGTCTGTTGGCTGATTCACCATGTTGGATGTAAGCTGTGAGGGAAAAGCATGAACAGGTAGGAAAACATTTTTCAAGGGATATTTAATGTGGTTCTGTGAATCGTTGACAGTTCACACCACCGATAATGGAATTGTTCCAGTCATTCACACTTCTAAAGACATTAATCGTATTTCACGTTCTTTCAAAAACAATCGTTTGATCGTATGTTTACCTTCAATGAACTATGAAACTATGCTCCCATTCTATTTTTGCCTTAACGAACAATGAACTCATTTGCACTGTGAATATCGAAGACAACCATTGAAAAAGCCAAATGACAAAGCAGGAGTTTTGGTTTCATAATACCACTATGAATTATGATGAAGAAGAAGGGCTTTTCCTTCTTTTATAAAGTTTATTTTGAAATTAATTGCTTTCTTCCTTTCTTTGCAAGATTCCCACATTTGATGTATAAAGATGGAGAAGTAGAAGTCCAAAACCTTTCTTTCCCAAAAATTAATCTCTCCTAAAAATATAATCCTTTCAATAAAAACAAGATTCCTGTCATCGATGACATGGGTAGAGTTAGGTTAGGTTAGGTTAGGTCCAAAGTGAGTGGGTCTATTCGATCCTCCACCGCAACCCACAATGGTTTATTCTGGCTCACACTTATTCACACTCGACCAAATACACCCAGCCTCTTTACGAAGCCGATTAGATTGTATGGTGAGTGGTCTTTCAGGTCAGATGGTAATCTGACCAAATCAGGTTTTTAGAGTTCGGCAAAGCCGTACTCTAAAAACCTGATTCGGTCCCCGGCGGGTAGGCACAAAGTATATGCTCTGCAGTTTCATCGTTAATGAGGTAGTTGGATAGTCAAGGTGCAAGATTCCCACCTTGATATCCGCGACAACCTTCCCATATGAGAGTTTTTGCACATCAGCTCTACCTGGCGATGCCTTAGATTCAACTGTGCAGGGCTTTTCCGCCTCTGTTTTTGGTGAATCATCACTTGCACCACCAAACGTCGTTAGCTCGACATCCACCTCCTTTGTAGACTTTCTCCTGATCAAAATTTACAGGGAGGCAGGTTGGAGTTGTGAGCTCGACATCCATCTCCTCTGTAGAATCAGCGTCAGAAAGAATTTTTAAGTTTACTCTGTCCATAAAAGTCCCACGAGTAGCTGGGGAAAGAAGGTCAATCACGGCACAGCCACTCATTACCGTGACAAGGCGATGCTACGACGAGAGGGCACCCGTTATCTCGAAGGTTCCGTAGAGACAGCTGATAGGCTAAGTGTCATTCATCCTCTCGGCACGGATACACACACACCTTAGTATTAAGATATCGTTGGCATGCCATTCAGTTAGGGAATAACAGAACCACAAGTGATTCTGTCATTCCAGTATCCAGCAGGGCTACGTGGAAGCAGGCATTCGATGGCTAGAGTACTTCATTTTGTAATATAGATTAGCGCTAAAAAGGCGATAAAGCAAGTGTCTTTTTCCGAAACATCGGTATCCGCCATAGAGGATAACAGTATTTCATGTAATTGAAGTTTTACCTCTTTAATGTGCTGGTATTGTGTATCAATTCTGTGAATGACAAAATTGATATTTTGAAATAAAATCTCGAATCTCCCAACTACCTACACCGTAGGTTCTGGTAAATGCCTGCCGGAAAACAACCACTTCCTCGACTAATACCACGCTGGATATTGAATTATACTCGACAGATAGTTATTCAAAGTACCTCACAAAAGTTAGTTTCGCAGATGTTTTTCGTTCATCCAGCATCAGGACTGGTTTCGAGGCATTACCTCCCATCAGTGCAGGGAAGATCTAATCCAATCGCAGTTCTACTACACGTATGAAACCTGCGACTAAGATGAATATTGTTAACTAGTAACAGCCACTTGGACAATTCTCCAGGCGGGGAAAAACATCCCATTTACCAATTTTCTAACAAAAATCAAACAATCTCTGTGAATGATATCAGATTCAATTCCATAACGGATATTTGGAGGACAAACTGAAAATGAAAAAGTGTGTTTTGGATAATTCATATGAAAGTGGTTGTGTCAAAAATATCTGTGTTTTTGTGTAATGCAATATTTATATGCAAGTAGTTGTTTCGAGAGGGCTTCTTCTTCCAGTTTTGTGTCTGAAAGTTTATTCTTTGCATGATCTATACATCTCTGTAAAAAGTTTATCTCGACATTAATTGCTTTCTTTCTTTCTTGAAGATGGAGAAGCAGAGAGCCAAAACCTAGATGAAACCATTTTTTTGTGTCCGAATCAAATTTTCTATTCAAAGCGGTTCTGAATGATGATTCATTTTCCTCTTCTCGAAACACTAAATAAATAAGACGTTAGTTATTATCTGCTCAATTGTTGAAGATGATAGCATATCTAATAATTCAAAAATACACAAATCGATCCGTAATGTATTAATGATAATAGGAATATTGAACCTTCATTGTTCAGATAAAAAGTCACACTTTCCTGGAAAATGAAATTTAATGTCAATAAAAAAACAAATTTCTGAATGACTAGATAATGGAAATTCAAGTACTATCTGGTGCAGCTTATGATTTGAAACGAACTCTAAACCAATTCATATTTGAATATAATAATTGAAATAGAACTTCAATAACATTCATTATGACCGTAGGAGTATGAAATATCAAATATTTTTAAAAATCTCCTTTACAGAATTAGTGTAGTGATATTTATTTCACCATATTCTGCTTTGTTCTCGATTTAAAAGAAGTCAGTGTCTTCTGCTACAGTGTCCTCACTACATATACAAATATATAACATGTTGATAATAAAAACCTGCAATAAAATTCTGCACACCTGAAATATTCCGGCATTCTTTGAAATATTAAAATTTTCTGAATCGTGAATCGAAACAAGTATAGAATAGAATAAAATCATCAATGTTCAGATCACATTTTATTTTTCTCATATCAATGCATAGAACCGAAACTTTCCGAACATTAATGGGTGAATTTCAGTCGATCATTTATTATCAATATTTCAATTGATTCCAGAACGGTTTACATATCATATATTTGATTAATCGGTTTCATATTAGTCAAGGATGACTTCTAAAAAAAGGAAAATTTTAATTTGTCCAAGCTTTTTCGATAGGTTTTATAGAAAAAATTACTTCCACATTCAAATTCCTACGAGTTGAAAAATATTAAAATTGTCCTTGAAAATAACTTGTTGAAATTAAGATAAAGATATTTGTATTTTCAAAACCACCTAAGGCCAAGTGAAGGATTTCTGTGAAGGATTTCTGTAAAGAAACTTTTGAAAAACTACAGCAAAACTGGCTTAGTAATCTCACCACACCAAGATTACTGCCAACAAATTGGTATCATACTATCGCTTTTTTAAAATAACAATCATAACCATTATCAGTCTCAACACCCATAACATTTTTTTCCAATTGAGTTACGCCTTTTAATTGAATATATCGGCATAACACCATAAACATTCAGAGATTCAGGTTTACCATAAATAATTTTGTGATATTACTATGAAAATATTTTAAAAGATGCTTCGGATGGGTATATCAAATACTACGCCTCTACAGATGACATTAACCTAAATGCAATTTACAAGTAATATGTAACATATAGGTTGGTATTTTTTGGCAGAATATTTGTTTTTGAATTCCTGCTGCTAATTAAAATATCGTAACGTGATACGTAAATAAATAGTTATGGACATACCAATTAGGTGAGGTTATTTTTTTATTTTTTACAAATTTTTGTCGAATTCTCATATCAGGTGTTCAACTGAGTGACTAGTAAACTCAGTGAGTGGTTCAAACTTGAATGACGAAGATAATTTGAAATTATGTTACTCAAATAGTGCAAGGGGTGATATTCTTTGAAGTAATCATTCTAGGGATATAGAAATATGAATTACTTCGTTATGTAAAGTAATAATTCGAATGATAATTATACCTTATTAAATTTTTAACTCTTATATCGAAACTGTTCACACATCATTCATTAAATTAATCCATTTTAAATTACTTCGGCTGTAAACTGCTATGATTTCAGAAGTATCTATGTAAAAGTACAAACTCAATCGTCTCTAGGAATCAAGGAGAAATTGCCTGATGGTACTCCCCAACTTATAAGCATTTCAATGGTTTTTGTACCGAAACGTAATCGAACGAAAGCAAAGACCCACTAACACATATTGCAACCGATGCCGATGTCACAATAAAAACGATCCCACAACCTGGTATCACACAGTCAAACTAAACTGAACTTACCACTATCAATATCATCATTATTACGCCATTCGTAAGAATATGCTACTGAATTTGGAACATATGATTATTGTGAATGGATATGCAGATGTATACAGTAATCCCAAAATCGTTCTACTTATATTTCATTTTCCTCAACTGAAAATGTATGTGATTATGTTAGGATAGCTACTCCACGATCTATTCAATATTTAAAAAAATATTACCTTCATTACTTACAGGGAATGATTGAGTTAGTGATTGGAAGGAAACTATTCAAATTGCTCTAGATTCTAACCTATATCATTTACCGATAATTTCGACAGAAAACGATGCACATATGGAAAAGTTTCATATGTGCATGAGTTGGAACTCAACTTCGACCAGGTATTTTCCTCCATGGAATTTTTGTAGTTGAAGTCGTGTTAATTCTGGAACGTTAAAAGACTTATTTTTCGCCTATTCAGAGCACGAGACTAATGACCATAGCAATCGATGCCGTTGACACCGAAAGAAAAATCTTCAATAGAATCATTCTCAACCACAGTTTTGCTTTCATTTCATGATTCGAAACCTTTCCCAAATTCACATGGGTAAAGTGGTGTTTTAGTTACCACTGTTAGAGGTTTATCATTACTGCTCCATCTACAATAATGTTTGCCACCGACTTCATTCATGTGAACTATAGAGTATAACAAATTCAACCGCGAAGAACCCGATCCTGAAGGGATATCGAGATAAAAAAATTACCTACCCAAGTTAGTTCTGGGTAAATTATCTTTATAACGGTGAAATAAGTATTGAATTAAGTTCAGTGTTTTTTTAGTTTATTCGAGTCAAAGAGACATACAAAAAATTAAATCTCTATAATTATCAACGTACTCAAAACAAGCATTTTTCTAATCACTCAATGTTTAGTTTTCTTCATTTCTAACTTGGTTAAGAAACACGTGTCGAGAAGAGTATTGCATTGTTGTGACTGGTAAAGTGCTCGTTTTGGATTTATTCTACGCCAGAGGTTCCAGATTTACATTCCAATAATAAAGAAGATGAAAAATGTTCATTCATATCCGAATCGAAATTTGTATTTAGGAAGGTTCAAGAAGCTCATTCCATTTCTGCGGCTTCAAACACAAATTGAATAATACTGTAAGCTGTTATCTAGTAAACTGTCAATGATGATAGCATATCTAATCATTTCTGAAAACACTAATTGATCATATTAATAATGGAAAGAATATTGAGCTATTTTATGGTGTATGGTTTATATCCAGGTTCACGCGTCAAAAATATCTTCAACGTTCAGTTAAAAAATCTATACGTTCCCAGAATTCTTGAATAAATGAAAAATAGAAGTTAATAATGACTTTGTATAGAAACTTTAGAAAGTTGGAGTGTATATAGTACAAAGAGCATAAAACTTTTGATAATTTTTTTCTTAAATCATAATTCAACATTCAAAAGTAATTATATTTCGGTGAAAATGAGTACAAAATCATGATACAATACAACAAAAAATATACATGAACGTCACTAACATCCATTTCCATAGAATCGATATGAAATGTATGTCCATACTTTGATATATATGTTATGTTGAGATATGTGTTGCCTGAATATTTTTCATATCAATTTTTTTTATTCTTAATCTGTTTTTTCCTTGACTTTAAAAATATAATTTTTGATTTACTCGTTATAAGTGAGTTACGCCCCTATATATTTCCGTAGGCATACTAGAATAACTTGGTAGATATTCAAATTTATCAGGTATATTATTTCATTTTATGATCAGTAGCTAAATTGGTCTGAGAGCTAATATTCATTGGAGTGAACATTCTTGAGATAACGAAATATAAACAAGATTTCTATGGCTGAGATTTAATACAATAAGCGAATGAATGCTATTTATGTACTGTTATCGATGACATCGGTAGATTCAACCCATTCCGTGTCAAAAAATCGTAATCATGAACGAATTGGATGTTTTTTCTTATAATGTTTTTTGTTATAATGTTATCCGTGTTTGCTACTGAAGAGCCGATAAGTCGAAACACCGGATGTCTAGCAGTGAAGATGACAATGTTCCATGTAAGTGAAATTTCACTTCTTTCATCAATTATATTGTGTAGGAATCCTGTGAATGATGTCTGATTCGATCCCATTACGAATGTTTAGAATACAAACGGAATAGAAAAAAGTGTTGGTCGTATAATTCAGCGTTCATATGAGAGAATTTATTTGGAAAGTATTATTCTTTCGTGTAATTCAATGTTAATATGGAAATAGCTGTTTAGAAAGAACTTTTTCTTCCAGTTTGTATCTGAAAGTTACTTCTTTGCATGATCTAGATATCTTTGTATAGGGTTTTTAAAGTTGATTGCTTCCTTCTTCACTTTGGAAGATTCCGACATTTTTTGTATCAAGATGGAGAGGTAGAAGGCCAAAACTTTTTTTCCCAAAAATTATTCTCTCATTGAAATATACCCTTTCAATTGAAATATAAATTATTTTGTAATAAAAAATCAGCAATTAATTGATGAAGACGACATATGAGATAAATTATTTTATATCACAAATTATTCGTCAAATAATACTTCAACTCTCCCATATCAATATAAATCCCAAGCCTCAATAAGGAAATATTTCATTTTACCATCATTTATCAATAGTACTTAAATCGATTCTAGAACTGTTTACACATCATACATTTAATAATTCGATTTTATTACTTTATTTGTATCTACTGAGAATGATTAGTCAACTCCTGATTCTGGAATTCAAAAAAGAGAAATATTTAATTCGTCCAAATTTCTGTCCATGGATTTCACAGGAAAAATTAATTCGACATTGTACTACAACGACTTGAGAGGTAATTGTGGAAAAGTGCCAGCTCAATTGTCCTTGAAAATAACTTGTAACAATTGAGGTAATTGCCTGGTGGTGACCCTAAACTCAAAACCAAATTAATGATTTTTGTAAAGGAACGTTTTCGGACTACAGCAAAAACTCACTTTCCTTATTAAAACACATATTTAACCGACGCCACAAGTGCAACCCCACCGCACAAAAATTATAGCAAACAAACTGGTACCACACCGTCGCTTTTCTACAATCACACTAAAATGAACTTACCATTATCAATCCCAATACCAATACCATCACTGTTACGCTAGACGCCACTCTCGACGCCACTCAGTCTACTCACTATCTGTGCCGTCTCGGCCGTCGTGACGCCCTGTCCGTACTCCACCCCATGCGCAGATATTCACCCCTTTCCGCCCCTCGTGCATCCCCTCTCCGAAACGCACCCCGGGCCGCGATTCGTCATTGCATTTGTTTTACCAGATATACAACCAGAAAATTTCTATATATTTTTTTCGTCTGTTTAATCACTTCGTCAGAACTTTTTTTATTTTCCTTTTCTAGTTTCGCCTAATAATACAATATAATAACGTTTCTACTTGCGTGCTAGTTGTTGAAATTCAGGGAAGGTCGCCGAATATTTTGAACAAACTATTTGGGACTAGAGTGAAGGTAACTTTTCTTTGTTGGCGACAGGGAAAACTGATAGTTTTTAGCTGAGGGGTGGTTTGGTTTCGTACCGACATATGCACTAATCGATTAATGTCGCGCGCATGTACCAGGGATTCGGCAAGCGGGAATTTGAAATGGAACTATTGAGTTATATACAGGGGGTGAAGTATTTTCAGAGTTATATCGAATTGATATTTTCCTGGAGATTGCAATAACATCAGGGTGCAAAGCCTCATGCCTCGCAAGTATCAACGGCAAAAGCACCTACACAGCAGCACATAAAATAATTTCAAAATTGAAGGGGTTATATTTTCAGGAGTGACTAATTTTTTTACACAAAAAAATGTGGGAAAGAAAGGAAGTTATCAATTTGAAAATAAGTAACTCTATACACGGATGTGTAGATCATGCAAAGAAGTAACTTTCTGACACAAACTGGAAGAAACACCTCCTGAAACAGCTACTTTCATATAAACATTGAATTACACGAAGGAAAAAAAATCTTTGGAAACAAATACTTTTATATGAACACTGAATTATACAGAAGATAGTTTTATCTACTCAGCTTGTATTCCAAACATTCGTTATGGAATAAAATCAGATATCATTCACAGGAGTTCTACTTTAAATGAATGGTAACAAATTGCACTTACATGGAACACTGCCATCCTCATTGGTAGACATCGATGTTTCGCCGTAAGACACTTGCCTTAAAGCTCTTCAGTACCAAATTGGATAACATTGTAGAAAATACACACAATTTATTCATGAATTACGATTTTTATTGCCACGGACATTAACTCGGGCGGGTCGAAAACTGAACATGGGACGGAAGCTGGAATTTACTTCACAGGGAAAAATTTACATTTCAGTTATCTGCTGGGTACAGAACAAGATCAAGTCAAAAGAATTGTAGGACTACAGTCACGAAACAGGGCTGTACAACGGTGATCTTAACTACAGACAATTCAACAAAGGAAAACAGCTCGTCACATTTCACAAAAAATTGATGCACTGGATCAGAGGAGGGAAGCAAAGCATTGCAACCTACAGTATTTCCAGTGGAATATGACAAAACATCCAACAAGGGACCTGTACAAATCAATACAGGTAACCAGATTTTTTAAATGGATAGGAGGAAAGACGCAATATGCCCCTGAGGCTGCAGTATTTTCTGGAATCTTGGAAAAAATGGACGGCTCCCAAGAGCAGATAAAATCGAATGCAGCTGAATTTCCACAAATATATGATTTCGCAGTATTGAAATCTCTCACTATTTCGAGTAGTTCGTTTTTTCTTATTTGTGTGAATATACATAAACATCTCAGTTCAAACGTATCATCTGATGAAGACGTAAACGATTCATGGGAATTTCTAAGCGACCAACTTGATTTTTCGAACCAGTTTATTAAAAAAAAAAACGTTTTGATAACGGGAAACCTTGGATCAATACAGGGTCTTTCACGACGAACGTTCGTTGGGAATAAATGAAGAACGATTCAAAATAAAAACTTGAAATTTTGTGGTAGGTAGTGGGTTTTGCAAAATGACCTTCTCAACTAAAATACAACACTCTGTGTTTTATTACATTTTTTCATTTCTCAGCACATTTTAGGCCCACTTTATATAACAATGCCTATACCCAAATTTGTTAGTTTTCGAAATATTAATTTTTTTCTGAAAAATTTTACAGTTACAGCACCACTCCGAAAAAATCATAACTCATAGACAGTAACAGTTGAAAATGTGAAATTTCACAGAATCAAGTCATGAACAGGTCCATCAAATTTTCGAAAATATTCTACAGGAATGTCGAAATTTCCACCTAAAACATAACTGATGAAACACGATTTTTTCAAATGGAAACCATACACTATTCTATTATTTTTGGGTACTGTGAAAGAAAAGATATCAATTTCATGAAGAATGTCATATACCTAAAATAACCCCTGGCAAAATATATCCGATTTTGGGAAAAATTTGAAATGTAAATCATTCGAAGCCAGACCAAACTAAGAAAGCTTTGAAAACAATTGAACTAATATTAACTCTGTCGTTGGTAAAAAGTAACTCAACATGAAAATGGATGGATTGAAATAAAATACTATCAGAGAGATGAATTTTATCTTTGTTTATTGATATCGAATACAGTAATTTTATTTTGTTTATATTTGTTAAGGTTAGATTTTACTTTAATTTTAGAATTTAACTTAATTTCTTAGAATTCAAATAATATTGTAGTTCATTTCAACAGATGTTCAAAGACATTGCAGGATCCGCATAAACATTTTTTTTAATATCCCCAGATGAAAAAGTCCATTGGCGTCAGGTCTGGAGAGCGAGAAGAAAATTTAAATGGCCCATTGTAGCAAACCCACTGATCTTCGAACATCACATTCAACAATCCAACAACAGTATCGGTACTAAGTGCAGGGGCTCCATCCATCTGATACCATAATTTGAAACAGTATTGTTCAGAAACATGCCTTATGGACTCACCAACCACATTCCTAGTTATATGCGAGTATCTGTCGCTATTCAAATTCTCTTTATGAAGATATAAACATAATATTCGGTCTTCCTTTAATAAAATACAGGGTATTCCATTTGAAATTAAGAAGTTGCCTTCAACTTCCGGTATAACGGAAAGAGACCGGAAGTTGAAAATATTGCAGTTGAGAAGGTCATTTTGTGAAACCCACTACCATAAAATTTTAAGTTTTTATTTTGAATCTTTCTCCATATATTCCTAACGAACGCTCGTCATGAAAGACCCTGTATAAATAACAGAACAGAATACAGGTATGTGTATCTGCTCCGATTATTATAACGAATTTGAGTGATTTCAAGTGTGAGTTTGAAACGGAATTTTTCTACATAGCTGGCTAAAGGTATTTGCATCTAAATATTTTTGTCAAAAATTTCAAAATTTGCCTCAGTGCGCGGAAATCGCATCGATTATACTGATTTTTAGCAATCATTTTGCATTTCAAATAACGTAAAAAGCCTACTTGTCGCAGAATTTCTTTTTATGTTTGGTATTTATCTGGCATATTCCTCTACCACCAAAGGAGTCTCGACTTAGTGAAGAGTGCTCATAAGAATTTCTCTTGATATGAATAATTTGACTGCCGATGAACTCTTTGTCCTCAGCCAAAAAGCTAACAATGAGCAAACAACTAGGTTAGAGAAAGTTTGTGAGGCTCAAACTAAATATTTGGAAAGTCAAATATCAAAAAGTATCTCAGATATTAACTTAAAAATTGAGGCTACCACTGCTGATGTTGAAAAGTTGAAAACCTTTGGATGCAAAGGAAATTAAGAAAAAATAATACTGCAGTTTTTGATCTTGATATAGAAAAGGATTCCTTAATAGAAAGTACATTGTCGCAGTTGAACTTGGCACTAGACTTGAACCTTGAGCCTGGTTGTGCAGGAGGCAGGAAAAAAAAGAAGAAGAAACTAGCAATTCTTCTGTACCTAGTGACGCAACTTCAAACGGAAAGGATGAAGGAAATCTAAAACGGAGGAAGATTACTTTTTGCCCGAACAAAATTACCAGTGGTGAAAGCAGAATTACACGCAGTCAGAAAAAGAATTGATAGTAGGCTGATTTATTTATTTATTTTTGTCATCCTTCACTTTGAAATACATAAATTTTCTAGTTAATAAGTTTGATCTACTCGTAACTGTTTAATTTTCTTTTTTTTATATATTATGGTTAACAATATAATACAGAATGTCAATAAAATTTTGCCATATTGATGCTGGATCAATTTTGTTCAACTTTACTGGTTTCAAAAATTCAGTATATAATAGATATGATGTCATAGATGTCTCAGAAACGTGGCTTCAGGCTGATATACTGGACTCAACTATAGAATTACTAGGGTATAAGTTATATCGTCGTGACAGACTTGTAAAGAGAGGAGGTGTCTTGGCATTGTATATTAAAAACACTCTGAAATCAAGGTGTATAAGTTATAACTACGTAGAAATAGAGCAAATTTGGATAACCTTTGATTTTAAAAATAAAAAAACTGCTTTAGGTTGTCTTTATAAACCATTTGACATCTCCAACACATTTTTTCCTTACAATTCCTCGTTTCAAAACGTCTCTTTTGAAGATATCTTTTTCCTACAATATGTTCAACGTTTATAATTGTATACCTATAGTAATGAGAAATGTTTCTCCATTTGCATTCAAAAAATCAGTCACCACTCTTATTACAACTGACAAATTGATTATAGATTAGTTTGTGTGGTCTGATATATTGTATTTTTCTTTATAGTAATTATAATTTTTACTAAATATATATTGTATATCATACATAAAATTTTCAGTTTCCCTGTATGATCTGAGAAAACCTTTGGAAAATCATTCGTTTCCAAGTTGAGTGGAAGACCGCGTCTTTTCGATAACTCACCTTACTGTCAAGACCGAACTCTGCCTTTTGCCGGATTACCATATAAGTTTGTATTTTAAGTTTGTATTCTATTTCATAATTCTATTTTGTAGTCTGAGGCAATAAAATCTATTATTATTATTATTAATATTGAGACATCAACACTGATAACGACGACAGGAAATTCTGAAATCAACTCGCCATAAAAAACTTGTCGATGCAAAAAGCAACAAACAGTTTTTTATATATAGTAAAGGGACTCTTGACTAGAACTTTTTTTTTTATAAATAAGAGCAATGAAGAGGTGTCTAACCCTACTAGCAGGAATCACACGTTAAGAGATAAGACCTCGTTAGTCCTTAGCTCGTACAAGTTTCGACTTTTGAGAGTTGTCGTGCGTAGGTTGGAGACAGCTGGTTAACGGAAAAACATATTATAACAGATTTTGCCCAAGATTTTGAGGAATCATTTTCATCTGAATTAGTTGTCAATCTTCTCTTCCTCAAAATCTAGAAGGGAACAGAGCATTAGAGATATAAAATTTGCCGAAGAGAAGATGTATATCTCAATACAAATAATAAAAATGAATAGCAGTGCTGATCCCGATAACATTTCTCCTACATTTATGAAGCAATGCCAATCAACATAAGTTCATCACCTTTTTACAAAATTGATGAGTGCATCCTTGAATCAAAGAAAATTTAGGAAAATGGCCCCTAGCATGGAATAACTCCACAATGATATATATTTTCTTGAAAATAAAGACAAGTTGGATCCTTCGAACTACCATTAAATTAGCTTAACAACCCTTTCCTGCAAATGCATGGAGAGAATAATAACCAAAGAACTAACTAATTTTTTTCTTTGTGACTGGAGTACTCATAAACCAGCAACATGGATTTCTCCTTGTTTGATCCATCATTTCTAATTCACTACACTGTGTCAACCATTGGACTTCTGAAGTCGACGTGAGTTGTTCTGGTATCTACTTTGACTTCTAAAAAGTATTTGACAAGAGTCCCACAGGAGAGGCTACTATATAAACTTCAATATTTTGTGTTACTGAGCCCATACTACAATGGACTCGACATTTTCTATCAAATAGATATTGCTGTGTTCGAATAGATGACCAACTTTCCAAACCATACCGAACCTGAATGGGCAATGGGCAATGATATTCAGCGAATAAAAAAGGGATTCTACAAGTGGCTCGTGGATCTGAATGAGCAACTTGGTTGTAATAACCAAGAAGAGCAATATTTCATTAAGGACCTTCCACTGAAATCCGTTAAGCACCAAAAAGACTTCGGTGTTATGATAAGCCATGATTTAAAATGGGAAACACACACTGGAAAAACTATAAAAAAATTCAACTGTATATTTTACTCGATAAGTATTTCCTTCAGAAATATATCTCCTGAACTGTTATCCAAACTTTAAAAAATTAGAATCCTCACTTTGCCAAAAACATATATGCGTTTGAGCAAACCCAAAAACGTATCACCAAGTTGTCCCACAAATACAATACCTATCATTTAATTGTTGCCTTGAATTAACTTCGATATCCGATCGTCGATTACGAGGTGATCTTATTGAAACATTCAAAATCCTCCACAGACAGTACTCAGTAGATTTTAACTTTTTTGTGCGAAGTAATAATGAAAAACAGAGGATATTCGAAATAGTCAGGGAAATATTACTAAACCTCTGTCGCCAATATTTTCTGTGAAGTCGTGTTTTCTTCCACTGGAACGGCCTACCTGAACATCCTTCCTCTGTTCCATCAATTAATACCTTTAATAAAGCTCTGGATAATTCCTGGAATTGTAAAAACTGATTTTTAATTTCCTTTTTTGGTTGTGTACATTCTACTATTTTCCTTTCTCTGTTCTGAATTTGATATGTTCAAACGGCTATGCTGCGTAACATTTATTGAACAATAATAATAATGAAAATAAAACTATGGAGCTGTCTGACTTGTCCGTTTCTCCCAAGTCTCCAGTACTAGTTTGTAGAGATCCTCCACTGGATGCATGTTACATTCTTCTGGACATAATTTGGGTTGCCCTTAAATTGTTAGCCTTCTGTGATCCAATATGACGAGCTGTCTATGTCCCTTTTTTGCATTGCCTGCAGTGAAGATCTTCGCTGTACATCCCCATTTTGTTCAGGTGCTGCTTTGTTGAAGCAGTTCTTCAGTTCTCCTCTCGGATGATTCTATTATGGAAGTTTTACCGTGTGTGTACCTTCTCTGTTTCTTATACACCTATTTTTCGAACGTATACTTTGGTACACCCACAGCCGGCGTTGTTGTTGGATTTGCGATGATTATGGAATCTGTATTTGTAGTTTATTGCTTTCACCTACTTTTCTGAGCTATTTTTCTACAAACGAACATCTCACAATACCGTTTTTGACATTGGCGTGATGATTAGATATGTAGTGGAGATATCTATCAGAATCAGTTTTCTTTCTATAAACATTTCCATTCAGATTGTGGAAGATAAATATCAAGAAACATCAAAGAACATTCACTTCTTCACAAAAAATATAATGCAATTTAAACTTTCCAAAAAAGTATATACGCTTCCAAATTTCATTTTCTAGAACAAATAAATATTACATAATCAATTGTTTTTTGTTTGTCACATCTTGATGAGTGAAAAAATGCAACTAGTTTCACCAATTTATATGATTTTTGTTCTCCATAATAACATAAAAAATGCTACAAGTTCCACCAATTTATGTGATTTCATATCTCCATGGATAACAAATTCGTCAATGGAGCGAACTTAATTACCTAAGCTTGTATAACTAGCCCTACTACGTGAACATCTTCGAGAGAAGGTCGCAATTGATCCATTTTCATTATTTTGATAGCTGAAGTTACCGAAAAATATATATCGTTTTATGTCCTCTTTTGATTTGTCACGAATGAAAATGTTTTGTATACCTAGTACAAATTTTATCAAAATACTAAATTTCAATCCACTAAATGGTATACCTACAAAAATATCGGAAGTTCTAAATCTTCAATATGTTGTCTTGGATGGTTACTATTTGAAATGTACAATTCTCCCTGATCATTGCTCGCCACAGTCAGAAAAAAAAATTGTCACCTCCTTCAGACTTTCGCTTATCTTATTCTTGGTATAGTGCAGCTACAAAACTATTCTTAATATTGTAGAGAATGGAAGTTGCAACAATGTATATTCCTGAAATTTTGCTAGCTTAAATGAAATCGTTTAACATATTTGTTTTATTTGATTTCAGATGGCGGCGGGCACGGTTAGAAGGACTTGTTCATTTCACATTTAAACAAAAAACGTAAACCACTTATTGAAAAATTTAAAACTGCCAGGACTTTCGTAAGTAGACCCCCTTCTATGCAATGACATGAATGCAATTAGTCTAATTTAAAATATGATTGATCAATAGTGGGTACATATCGTTTTATTAAAATTTATATAAGCAAGATATAAATGAAAGTTTTCAACATTAATGATTGCTGAAATAGTTTTTCATTTCTTTTTTAATTAGTTTAACATTTTTTTTATTTCCAAACGGGAACAGATTTACCTCCATGGAAAGAATGATAATTCTTTGATTTGCAGATCTGTCAGAAGAAAAAAGGGATCCAGCATTGCGTGTCTTCCATAACGAATGCGTTTCAAAGGATATGAAATTCCTTTATCTGGTGAACCTCGCCCCACCTCGCTAACCTTGATCGCCCGAGGCAGGAACGAGGATACAATCCGTTTTCGTCGCCCTAGCAACCTATTCCGGGCTCTGGATCCAAACTTTCTTTTGAAGACGGATGAGTGGCAACGTATTTTATCATTTCCATGACTGCGGGACTGAAACTGTAATTCGATTTATTGAAGACCACTGCAACCTGCAGGATTTGCAGGTGCTGAATATTGAAATTGGTTTTTACAAAATGATTTGTGTATTGATATGGTTAGGGAATATTTACAGTGTTTGCTTCGCTTTCCATTCACGGGATTTTTGAATTACTTGGTAGTTAAGCGTATTATACAGTTTGGAGTCGTTATAACATCGTTCGATTATTTAAAAAAAATTGTTTATTTGAGAAGGGTTTCGATATGCTATTTCCTTCCCAGATAAGGAATTCTTAGTTATTTCCACATTCTACTACACATTGAGTTAATCACGAACTTGCTTCGACTGTTTTCACAATAGTACATCAAATATATAATAATTATTATAAAGTTTATTTTATTCATATAATACAATTTCAAGAAACCTATTACTTATACATTACTGAGAAAAAATAAATAAGGCACCACGGAAGAAATTTCAAAAGAGTTTCTTGTGTGTGTTATAGCCAACCTATTGAAAATGGAACTGAATATATAAAATTAGCTCAATTCATTCTTGGTGATGTAAACATAAAACAAAGTACAATATTGAATCAACACGTGGATAGACAGTTGAACAGAAGAAAGAAAAAAAGAAAATATACAAATAACATTGTGCGGAAAAATTCAATCTGTCAATTTTGAAAATAATTGGCAAGTTAACAGGCAAGTGTTGTGTTGTTTCAATTTCACTAGTTGATGGTTTTACGGAATATATCATCATAATAGTTTCTCAACCTGTTTTCAATCTGTTTTTTGAATTGATTTTCATTTCTTATGCTTTTTATCGTATCTGTTCCTAATACTATATGTGTGTTGAAATTTGTTTAGTAATATTTTGCCCTCATGAATTTTGGAAATGATTTTCAAGTAAAATAACTGTTTGATGTGAAAAACCCTGCTCTCCATAAACAAATTTATACTGGAATAAGTCCTTTTCTTACTATATCGAGTGGTTCAACGAAAAGTATGCACCTTGCTTTTCTCCTTTTTTTGTAATTTAACACAAAAATGCTCGGACAGGTCAATTTTGCTTTTGAGCGGGACACATTTTAGATGTATTTTTCTACCTGTGCCTTCAACCCCCTAGCGAGGGTGAGTAACAACCCTAAAATTTTAAATGGAAAGTGGGGTCGAGTGATATATCATTTGAAAGGGCACAAAATTCTCTTTCCAATGATACCTTAGTTGTTGTGTTTACTTGAATAGTTATAAAAAAAGAACATTTACTCGATATTTTTGGTGTTAATGAAAATGCGAAAAAAACGGCATTTTTATCACTACTACATTCCTAAATTTCTCTCGTGCGTTTTTTGGTTCAAATAACTACAGCAGATAAGTGTACAAAAAGAATTTAGGCGAACGTTCATTGATTTAATTCGGTTGCTTTTGAAATGATTTCAACTTTACTGTGAAAATGGTTTATTCCATTCCTGAACGAGTTGAAATTGTTAAACTTTATTATCAACATAATAGTTGTGCTAGACTTACAGCTCGCCTCTTTGATAACAGTCATCCCGGGAAAAATGTGAATGATTCGTACGTTGCCAAGTTAGTCCAAAAGTGTGTCGATACCGGATCTGTCTGTAATGTGAAACACCAGCCACGGAAACCGATCAGAAATGAAGCAGTGGAAGTCGCTGTTTTGGGACATGTTGAATTGGATCATACTCAAAGTACCCGTCAGCTTGCTGCAGCCTCAGGTGTCTCCCGTTCATCCATAATACGGATATTAAAAGCCTATAAATTTCATCCGTACAAAATTAAATCAGTACAGGAACTCAATGAAGATGATCCTGATAGAAGACTGCAATTTTGTGAACAACTGAGCCAGCTACTAATTGATGATCCGCACCTATCATTCAACACGTGCTTTTCCGATGAGAGTACATTTTTTTGAATGTAGCTGTGAATAGACATAATTGCCGTTACTGGGATGACAGTAACCCACACTTATTCCGAGAGGTCCATACCCAGTACCCTCTAAAAATCAATGTCTGGTGTGGCATATTAGGTAGTCATATCGTAGGGCCACTTTCTATTCCTGGGAATTTAACTGGAGAGGTCTACCTTAACATGCTTGAAGATACAATTGATCCTCTCATAACAGAAATAATTGAAAATGACCAAAATCATAATGATGATCGGCTTCATTTCCAGCAAGATGGAGTACCTCCTCACTATGTTGCTCCGGTAAGAGAGTTTTTAGATGACCGGTTTCCTGGACGGTGGATTGGAAGGAGAGGCCCCATCGAATGGCCTGCCAGGTCACCTGATTTATCGCCTTTAGACTTTTTCCTTTGGGGACACTTGAAAAATAAATGTTTTGCTACACAGCCCGAGTCCATAGAAGATCTTCGTCAACGAATTACAGCAGAGTGCAGAAGTATAACACCTGATATGCTACAGAATGTTAGGAATAGATTTGAACAAAATCTGTATTATTGTATGGGAGCAAATGGGTCACATTTCCAGTACTTGCTGAAGTAGGATTCTACTAAATCAATTACACATTTCAAAGTACTGGGTTGTAGTTATTTTTCTTCATAATACCTACATGTTTGAGTGAAATACAACAAATTAGGTATCATTGGAAAGATAATTTTGTGCCCTTTCAAATGATATATCACTCGACCCCACTTTCCATTTAAAATTGTAGGGTTGTTACTCACCCTCGCTAGGGGTTGAAGGCACAGGTAGAAAAATACATCTAAAATGTGTCCCCCTCAAAAGCAAAATTGGCCTGTCCGAGCATTTTTGCGTTAATTTACCAAAAAAAGGAGAAAAGCAAGGTGCATACTTTTCGTTGGACCACTCTGTATATAATTTTCAAGATATGTTTCTGCAATACGTTCAGGCTGTTTGAGTATTTATCGTTCACACCTCCCCATGCTATAATTCCATAATTAAGTTGAGGTTGTACTAATTTCTTTCAATAATTTGAAACATGATAGAAATCCACGTAATTTTCTGGTTAAATGTGACATATGTAAATCCCATTGCATATTATAGAATTACTCCCAAGTATTTGATTGTAGTGGCCTCCGGTATTGAAGTTTTTTCGTTTATTTTTAAAGGACCCATGTTTGGAAGGTTATTAGTGTAGGAGGTGACTCTGACAAGTATTTTGTTTTGTCCCCATTTAATGTTAATTTGTTATGTTCAAACCACCTGACAATTGTCTTCATAACAACTTCAGCTTTTATTTTGCGTTATTCCCACGTGTTTGACTTATATATTACAACTGTAATATATAAATGCATTTTCAATATACGAACCTACTCCTATATGATTAGGTTTTTTGTCCTCTATCTTCAAGTATTCTTAACATACAAATAATGCAAATTGTACAATTTTGGTATTAGTTTGATATGGGTTAATTGCTCCGTTGTGGGGAACGAGAAGTGCCGAATTTATTGGAACTATTAGTTCCCCCACCCTCAGGCTCATACAAGCTAATAAGCCTGATGTAGTCCTTCTCTACCACCAGAGCAACACGATATTTATCGTGGAAAAGACGAGAAAAAACGGATAAAATATCGAGATTTCCTCTTTTAACTCCGCAGACTCTATCCAGACCTTTCTGTCAAGATGGTTGTTCTGATTAGTGAAATGATGCCCTCTCTTCTCTCGAATCTCAAAATCATACGAGCTTGCCTCACTAAGGCAGAAATCTTAGCCGGACAAATGCAGAAGGCTGTAATTGTTGGTTCACTGCGCCTACTCAGGGCACATGATTCTGGAACCCAATGATCCCCACGGTGTGAGGAGAGGTCGTTGATTGATAATACTGGCGCGGTTTTCCGAATGTATCGGGGCTTCGAGGGATAGGGCCTGACCAGCGCAAACTTTGGTGATAAAAATTATAATAATGAAAATTATAATTTCAACTGCCTCCACGTGTTGTTAATAATCCGCCGACCGCTGAACAGGTAGAATTATACTGGAAGGACATTTATAAACACCTGCAGTCACCCAATTTAGACACTCCAGCCCTAGTGCCGTTCGAAGCTTTTAGCAGAGAGTTTTGACTGCCTGAACTCAATGAATTGCACAACCTAATAGCCCCGGATGACGCTCGAAGAGCGCTTGTAGGTTCCGAAAACGTCACTGCTCCAGGCTCAGAAGGGCTGAACACAGGTGGAGAAAACTACCAGGGCCAGGGTTTTCAATTCATAGGTGGATGGAGAGCAGCCGATTCCAGATTGGTTTATTGAGAGATAGACCGTTCTTATCCCAAAATAAGCATGTGTCGATTCTTAAGAATTACAGATCGATAACATGCTCAAATTCGTGTTATAAGTTGTTCATGAGCATTTCATACACACTAATACCGCATTTCACCAAGAATTTGAACAGATATATGAGCAGAGAGGACCGAAGAGAAGAGTCGCTAGATGTAAAGAAAACCTGCTCGTTGGATGAATGTGTAACGTAGGACTTGATATAGTAAACGCGTAACCTCTTATGGCCTGGATCGATTACCGCAAGACATAGCATGAGCTCATCTTGCATTTGCTCGGATGCATTGCTGTACCCGACAAAATAATGACATCCTTTGAACAACTGATACTATTCCAACGGACTCGCTTCACCATAATATCTGGTCAGGTTAGAGTCCAAACAGAGTGGGCTACTTTCAGGAGAGGTGTGTTTCAGGGCAATTCCTTCAACCCCCTTCTTTTTTGAATCTCAGTATTGCCATTATTCGTTGCACTCAGAAGTATTCGAGGATATAACTGGGGCGCCCTCGAAAACCTTTGGCATAAGGTAACTCATTTATTTCATGTAGATCATCTCAAACTTCATACCTCTGGAGAGAACGATCTGCATAAGTCCTTGAGGGTGATGAAAGAGTACACCCATGCTATCGGTATGAAATTCTGGAAAGATAAAAAATGTGCAACGGTCTATTTTAAAAAAGGACGATGCGGGGATTACGGAGTGGATGTGCAGTTCGTAGGTGGAAGTATCTTGCACCATTTGAATACCGGAGTGACGTATACCTACTCACCTCGGGGTGGAACAACGCCACTCACGGCAGTGAAGAACTTTTTTCGCGGCAAGTATCAGCACAAACTCTGAAAGATCTGGTCATCGGAACTGCCGGGGAGAACAATGTTGCATCGTCATAGGAGTTTGCATCCCAAATTTTCCGTTCCACGGAGGTACTTCCCCCGACAATAGGAAGGCCGTGGATCCTGTAAAGTCATCAGTAGTTCAGATCATTTTTTCAGTGTGGTCGGTGGGCATGAGAGATCAGGAGTTGGAGCATTTCACTTTAGGGCAGCTGCCCGAGCGGCTGATAAACTCAGATTAGTTTTCGACACTGAACGACGTAATCACAACTCTGTCACCGAGTTCGAACCCATTCAGCAAAGGGTCCACATAAAAGCCGCAGATATCACCTCCTGCGATAACACAAGGATAAGTCAATGCATGGTGTCTTCTTCAACAACATTGAAGACCTTGGCTTATCAAAGCGCCTGACTTTCGCTTTCCTCACTCTAGTGGGCTAAAGTCGGAAACTGAGGGGCTCATCATGGCCTGCTAGGATGGTGTTTTCAACACCTTGATCTACCGCAGTCGAGTGATGTGTTTAGAGGTTCCTTACACAAGTCGCAGGGGTACTGTAATAACACCTAACGGACATGTATCGAATGATATTTCATTTCATTCTGCCTATATAATATTTTATGAATAAATTAAATTACAAATTTTCTTTGGAAAGTGAAAGACCTCAAGATTAATAATATGTATCAATAGATATTTATAAAGTCCAATAAAATAAAAATTACCAATTTTTTTGAAGCAAAATATTGACAAATGATAAATAGGAGTCCATTCCATAGTTTTTCGATATTTTTCATCAACTAAATTGACAAGTAAAAGTGACTAAACTTCATCAATAGGTATAGGTTCAGATATAGAATAAAAGCTACAAATTTTAGTTAAACTGAGTAGTATACAAAACGTAATTTGGCGTCTATTTTATATATTTATATTTTATAATTACATGACATTCTTCATTTACTAGGGTTAAAGTTGAAGAGTAGTTGAGTATATGTATAGCAGTGGACGTTTGGATGTACGAAGACGTACAGTATATATTTGTAAGATATTACAAATTATTATGAATTATGATAATTACTTTCATAATGATTGTATATGGTTATTATTATAATATTATTTTTTATCAATATGGCAGAATAATCGTACACAGTTTCTACATTTTGTACAGATTTTAGTGAAATTTCCAATTATCATTTTTTATTGAGAACTGATCAAGAATGAAACGTCATTGCTTTCAAAAACAAAAAGTGTTGCTAGGCATCATTTTCCGTTATCAGATAATTTAATATTCAAGTGAGTGGAAGGAAAGTTGATTCACGGGACAGAATGAAATTAGAAGATTTATTCGTCACATCTCACGAAGTCCAAACTGTAAGAGATAACCTAAAGTGCAGGCTGAATGTACGTAACGGACTAAGTAAAAACCGCAAATCAATAACCCCAGCATCCAGCACCGGAAATATATAACTTTTCCAATTCATGCTACAACGAATTTATGGAGTTTGCAATATCGAGCATAAATCAGGGAGTAATATTCTTTTTTCTGAGCGTGTTCAATCAACGATTTTGTTTGCTCATGCTTGTAGCTTGCGCCGCCGACTAGTTCACTTTGCCAATTAGCCATTCCGACCCCTAACGTGCTGCCCTGACAACGCCCCTCGCATCCCCTTCAAATTCAAAATTTCATTCGTTTCGAATTATTATGAGTTTCATATAAAAATCACTTTTTACCGCTCTGTCTAGACGCGTGTGTCAATAGGAGGCAATAATTTTGCCATTAATAATTAATGGAAGAACTATATACAGGCAGGTATAAAACAAAAAATGTCATGATATAATTTTTCTGGTATTTTGTTTCGCAGGGATTCTCGCGAATGTATTAATTCAGCGAAATGTATATGTTTTTGTGAAAATGTATTATTCAAAAGTCAAGAATGTTATGACAGACCAACAACACATGTTTATATGATTGAAACGAACTAAAAAACATTACACCAAATTTTTCAGTATAAAATTATTAGGGGGTATAATTGATGCAATACAATTACACCTATTTCAGTAAAGAATTCAACAGCTTGGATTATCCCAATCTCAAAGAAAACATATTCTTAAATAATATGAGTTTATCACAAATATACAAAATAGATTCGGCCCTATATAACAGAAAGGAAACAAAAAGTAATCATACTCGTATGAGGATTCGAATCGAGATCAATTATTTTGGTCCCTTACTATTTATGTTTCAAAAATACAGGGTGAGTCAACAAGATTCTCTCGGCCCATATCAGGGAAAACAATTTTACGAATTTCTCAATTTTTTTCGCAGTCATATCGATAAATATCATCTTTCAACATTATTTTCTCGCTTACTGCGTAATTCAGCCGAGCGTGGCCAACCAAAGTTATATTTTTTCAAATACGTAATTCGATTCCATACTTTTGTAGCTCTCTAAGGAATTTTTGTATTCGAATTTCTATTGTGGCATTGCCAAGTTGTTCCAGAAAAACCTATTTTGCAGACAATATTTTTTTATTCACCACCCGCATGTCTACAGCAATTAAGTGGATTTTTTTAGGAATGGTTAGTCAACATCACCCTGATAATTTCGGGATTCTCAACTTTCGAAAACAATATATAGGGTGCTCTGTAAAACCAGTCAAGTTTCAATCATTTTCATTTGTATGAAATGTATACGAAAAACAAATAGTTTACAAATCAAACCCAGTTTTATTATTTGTTGTAACCACAAAAATTTCATTTATTTACGTTCACTTACTCAAAATGTTTTCAGTATGAACAATGAATAACGCCTACATTTTTTTTAATAGAGGAGTCCAAAAGATGTTCGAAGTGGCGACCATTTGATATACTCCGATAAAAAAATCCATTTTGGTCAGGTGAGGTGATCTGGGTTGCCACGCTTCAGGCCCTATCTATTTTTGATTGAAATGATCGTTGAGGTATTCCTGTACCTCAGTTTTAAAATGTGGTGGTGCACCGTTTTGTTTTAGCCACATTCTAAGTCTTGTTACATATGGAATCCCGTTCAATAAATTCGAAAACTAAAGCCGAGAAATCTTACATATTTTCTTTCGGTGAGATGCCGACCAGAAAATATTTTTTTTCCGAGAATTTCACCCCAAACATTCAGTGACCAACGCTGTTGATGGTTCAGGAAACGAACAAAACGGGGGTTTTCCGTTTGCATAATAATGCATGTTATGCCGATCCACAGTTCCATTTTTATGAAAAGTCGCTTCATCAGAAAACAACACGAAATCGAAAAAATAATTTTCCTGATTGATCTTTTCTAAGCCCCATCGGCAAAATTGAACACGTTTTTGCATGTGGTAAGGGTGAAATTTGCTTGCTCGTATCATTCGAGACACGCTGGTTTGAGAAAATCCTAGTTCTCTGCTCAGGTCTCGGGTACTCACATGGGGATTTTGAACAAGGTGAAGAACAATTTGGAATTTATTCTCTTCATTTTTTACAGGGCAGACACGTTCGAACTTACGTATTCTAAAAACACTTTATTTTGTGATTTTCACTAGAGTTCTTTCAAATCTTGTTTTTAGAACCTGAAATGCCCTTCCATCTGGTTGTCTTCTTTCGGAGAACTTCTCTTTGTACATCCTAGATGCAAGGAGGCAGTTTCCGTCACTTTCCTTCAAAGCATAGACCATTTGCACCTTATCTTCCAATACATAATTCATAATGAAACTGATTCAATCTACACGCGACAAATTCTGAAATTCATTTTTTGATGTCAGTCATGGATAGAAGAAAAAAGCAGTATAAATATTCTTTAGGTTTTTAACGTATTTTTTACCGTTGAAACCGCTTATAAATATCACTAGATGATATGAAAAATAGTAATTTACTAGCGATTAGTTTGAATATTCGAAAAACAAATTTGAGTAAGTGAAAGTAAGAAAATACATTTTTTTGTTACAACAATTATTAAAACTTGGTATATTTTGTAAAATATCTGTTTTTCGTACAGTATACCTCTGATTAGAAATGTAGTGAAATGTTGAAACATTTCATACAAATGAAAAAATACAGGGTGTTCCATTTGAAAAATGTCATTGAGTGTAAAACATTGAAAGTCAAATTTAGAAACATCAAAGACAAAGCCTATTATGATAAGAATTTAGTTTTTTCAATATCTCTAATTTTTCGAAAAAGAATGATAACTTATGATGAATCATTGAAAAGATAACACTGTTTCTATTCAAAACAGAAAGAATCCAATGTAACGCCCATTTGAAAAAAAAACTGATTATGGTGGTCTGAAGACAAAACGTCGGATAGCAAATCTGAAAACATCATTATATAGCTGAGAAAAAGTGACAATGTGGTAGTGTAATTTATTTTAGAATCCTTCGAAAAATAAAGCCAGAAAAAAATTAAAACCATTTTCCGAAATTTCTGTTTTTTCCGATATCTCTGGATATATTCGGAATTTCAGAACTTTCTCAACGGCATATTGCTAGTCATGTAAATGCACAATTTGCCCCTATTTAACCATCTTCGTATCTCTCATAGCTTATGAGATCTCAATGGTGAGGATCGAATTTGATACACCCTGTATATATGATAATGTGAAGTAAAGGTTGAACCGCGTTTTGTATTTTTTAAAAGTTCAACGTTTCGGCTTCGATTTTGATGCCATTCTCAATAAGTCATCACTACACTGAGGTCTCAATCTGCCTACTCTGCAGTTAGTGACACGCTACAAGGGTTTTGTGACCCGACGACGCGGTCTCAATCTGCCTACCAACAAGCGTCGTCTGAAGGCAGATTGGGGGGAAGTAGTAAACTTCCTTTTAGTACCCCCTTCATTGAGAGAAATGTACATGATTTGATTTTATGTGTTGCCCCAATTAAAATAAATATTACTGGAGTTTTTTTTCCAACCTTTTTTTTTATCTCCCTCTTTGAAGATGATCACTTGGTGATCGAAACACGTGTCGAGGTGTTAAAAATAACGATTTGATGTTAAAGACTAAAAAAAACAGTTTTAATCTTCCTCTTTGAAGATGATCACTTGGTGATCGAAGCACGTGTCGAGGTGTTAAAAATAACGATTTGGTGTTGGGAAAAAACTCCAGTAATATTCATTACTACACCAACGGTTCCAAACAGTGCATCATAAAAAATATCCAATTTATTCCTGAAAAGACAATTAATCAATATAGCATTTCTAGACTTGAGTCTTCTGAGAACAGAATATCATGAAATTATAATTAGTCGATGCTGAGACTTCGGGATACTACCTTCATTTTCGACCTGAACGCTGATAACGCTGAGAATGTCTGTCGCAGTAGCAAATAAATCTTCCTTTCTGTCAGAAGCTGCTTGCTAGCCGTGTTTTTTTTTCAATGACAATATTCTACTTTAATATGTGCTATATCATTTCAATGATAATTGAGCTGAGCTTTGATCAACGTCATTATACTTTACTCTACTTTACTCCAGTCCCGTATTTTATCAACATATGGTTTTTTTGGTATGTCGGCGGCATCGTCTACAGTGGTTCTGTGTAGGTATTGTTAATAACTCCCCGAGCCATCATGGATTTTCGCAGTTCATCAGCCATGTAACGTTGCAGAATCATCCCAACTAGATAAATTACCTCGAGAAAAATATCTGATCGTGGTTAGATATATATTGTTAACTTTTTTGAATACCTCTTCACAACTTGTGATATACTGTTTGGAACCTTTGGTGTAGTAATGAATATTACCAAAGTTTTTTTCCCCAACACCAAATCGTTATTTTTACACCTCGACACGTGTTTCGATCACCAAGTGATCATCTTCAAGAGGAAGATAAAACTCTTCACAAACTCTTCACAAAGAGAAGTTTACTCCAGCACTTTCACCTATAGAGTCATAACGAATAAGTTATGGGGTTTTCGAAATTGCAATTTTTCACTACACGCATATTGAGATGTTTGAAATACTTCTTCCCAAAGAGAAGTATACCCCAGTAGCTTCATCTTTAGAGCCATAACGTGTAAGTTTTTCGTAATTTCCTTTGAACATCATGATTGAAAATAATTATAATTACATGATATTTTGTTTCTTAAGAATGAAATCCAACATTCGATGAATAATTTGCTCTTTTTTTAATGAAAAAACGAAGTTGCGCCGCTGCTTGGCACCTTCTGTGTGAGTCGACGTCATAGTCCTGGAGCGTAACTATGGAAACCATCTAGGGATGCTGCAATCCATCTTGTTCCTTCCTGATCGAGCTCTCTCTTTCCTGTAATTTATTTCATTCATCTGTCTCTTTCCAACTCGGCGTGTCGATAATCTATCGTCCTGCTTGTCCGGTTCAATCTATAATTTATTTTCGGCAAAGCTCTTTCGCCTATTATACACAGAATAAAATATTAATTTTTACATTTTACTTATTATGAGAATAGTGAGTCAGGAGAGGCGGATGTATACCAATATTCATTAGTATCATGAATATTTTAACTGTTTACTCATTCAAAAAGATTCGCATTTCCAAATATTCGCGTAAAATCTCTGAAATTGTTGACATTTTTTGACATTCTTCAGCTTATTCACAACGTATGTTTTGTTTTCTGAGCTTTTTTTTTTCTTCATTAAATTATATGAACGCTGTAAGGAAGATGATATCAATCCCTAGAATCTTGAATAAAAAGAAGAGTTAAGTGACAACAAATTACTATTGATTCATTCAATGACCCTTGTTATGCAAGGTCATGATTCGTTGAATTGCATATGAAAACATTAGCATTGCTGATAAGAAGTACCCATCTCCTGATGATGCTAACTTGGTTAGTACTTTTGTTTTGGTGAGGAAACAGTACTGACAAATATTGCCCTTAATGCTTTAGTAGTTTTCATAAGGATTCAATTCCCAAATATAATTGATTTTGTAGTCTATGATTTTTTCAAATAGAGATTTGAAAAGACTTCACTTGATAATTTTCTTGATTTTAAGGAAATCTACAACAAACTGTTGATTCTTCTAGATACCATGTATCTACTACCTAACAAAACAAATCAAGGATTTTCATCAATTGTGTTTGTTAACTTGCCCAATGAGAAAACCATAGAAACCATAGAAAAATATTCACAGCTGATAGCATTGATATGAGAACAAAATATCAATATTTAAATTAAATTCATTTTATTACCTGGATAACGAGAAATTTCCAAACAAACATTTGTTTGAAAGTACAATGAATGAAAACACATTGTTCGAAAATATGAACAGAGTACGTAAATAACTAAACTCGTAATATTCAATAATAGGATTTTATCAATGAATTTTAATTTTTCTCAAAATATATTTCTATTTTGTCCCCTTGTCATTTGTATTTCTTTCTTTTGGTAACCAAGTGTTGCCCGTCCTTACACTTGGCTACACCATACTGATGATGGGCCAAAAGTCCGAAACACATGTTTGCCACTTTCTAGAGTGCTAAAAATGGTTACTACAGTCGAGCTGCCATTAAAATCAAAATATAAATAGATAAGCACTGTTCTGATCACTCTCATATTGATTCCAATGTAAGAGCCACCGGTAGACAGCTGTTTCAGCCTATTGGGCATCGTCAGTACCGAGCATGCGGTCCTCGATTGAAGACAAGATGTGAATAACCAAGAAAAGTACGTAATGAAAATAACTGCGTAAACGAAAGCGAGACATAAGTGGAACCACCTACTGGTGTGATAACCAAGTCAACTTGCCAAGTTTTTATGTCAGTGTTGGTGGTTTGACCAAGCAACCGACAACTACGGTAGTAGAAATTTGGGTGGTTCCACCCAATCACTAACTTTTGAAACGGAAATATCTGATTTTTATTGAGAATTTGTCTACTTGATTGTCCAGAAAAATATTTGATGGTAATGTTTTTTCTTGGAAGTCACCCAATGATTTTAAAAAATAACTGCAGAAATAATACAATTTTGTAAAGTTAAGAAAATTTTATTGCGCCATCAAAGTCAATTCAACATACTGAAGTTACAGGGTTGAGAAAAATTCAAAATGAAATATATCCAACTGCAAATAGTTGAAGACATGTATAAGTACCACTAATTTCAACAATCACGAAGTAAGTATAGAAGAAACGGAAAATTCTATATTGATTCGGATTCACAAAATTCAAATAACTGTTCCTTCAATGAGTCCTCTTACGAAAATGATACATTTTTCTATTCGTTTTCTATTATTCACAACCACTTTTCTTAGTTCCCCAGGTGTAACTTACTGGCATGCATCGATTATTCTCGTGTAGGATCTTCACGAGTAGTGGGCCTATTCCTATACACTTTATTTTTTAACGTTCCCCATAAGTAAAAGTCTGAGAGGTGAGACCAAGGGAACGTGGGGTCACATCACGAGAGGGCTATTAGATCCAATCCACTTCCTAGGTAGGTTCCTGTTGAGCCATTTCCTGCTTGTCCCATAATTGTGAACAGGTGAACCGCCCAACTGCAAAATTAATTTATTCCTTATAATCAGAGGCAATTCTTCCAGGAAGTCTGAGAATTCATTCTCCAGAAAATGAACGGATAATTCTCCATTCAGATTTCGTTCTATAAAAAAAGGTTCTACTAATCTTTCATTCAGTATCCCACATCACACATTCACTTTTTGGGATATTTGATTTCAACAATTCACCACCTTGTGCGAATTTTGGTCTGCCCAATATCTCAAATTCTGAGAAAGTACCACACCGTTTCACCGTTAGTGGTGAAAGTCGCCTCATCACTGAATAATATATTTTTCAAGAAATTACTCTACTTCGGGTAATTGCCTTGTGCCCACAAACAGTATGTCATTCTTCTTTGTTCGTCTCCACCGTGTAAACTGTGAAGAAATTCAGGCTTGAAGGCATGTCATTTGAAGCATCTCCAAATTTTACTTCGGCCTATATTGAGTTGGAGTAACAAAGTTCTCAAACTTATATGGGGATATTCACGATATGCTGTCAAAATGGTATTATCATCAAAATTATTTTTTTCGAATTTCATCACCTTCATTACTTGGCCGGTTCTCCTGAATTGGTTGAAAATTTTTTAAACTGCTCCAATCATCAGTATTATTTCAATTTTCTCTCGTATAGTTTGTCGGGAAATGTTTTAGACCAAATCGATATAAAAATGAATAGATATATATCAGAAAAGAAACTTACAGGAACACACAAACAACAGGATCAATAGAATCAACAGAAACAACAGTCACAACAAGACTGAATTTATTACGCTCTATCACCAATATTGTTGGTTGATATCACTCCTCATTTGTTTTCCACGGCAACGTCAGGACATCCCTTGATTTTTATTGAATACAAGAATTTGAATTCACGAAAGAAGATGGCAATGATATAATAGTGAACAAATATTGAGAGGTTATAAAATACAATAATTTTTATCCAACAAAACATTTTCAGTGGATATTTCCGTTGTCAATCTATTTCCTTATTTCTTCACATAATTTCTGAACTGAGAACCCTATAAGCTGACGCTCATATTATATTATTATTTTCCATCAGAAGGATTGGTTCAGGTGAAAAGTATTTTTGGTATATCCTTCAATTCTGCTAATTCCACAATTCTACGTCAACAATTACGGAAGATACGGGGGTGCTTCCAAGAAAAGTGAGACAAATTTGGATGAATTTGGATGTTTCCCCCCTAGTATGATTTACCGTAAAAATGGGTTCTTCCATCGCGACTGGCGCGGGCAGTGTACATCACTTAAGTTAGGCCAACCACCATTTAGCCGGTAAGTTTATTTTCAGCATTTTCATCAATACTGCGAGTTTCATCATTCATTATACAATATGTGGAATCGAAAAAACAGAAAGAGGTCAATTTCATTGTCAAGGAAGACACTTTCAAGAAGTATTCGTAGCCCTCGTGGTTCGTGGCTACGTGGTTCGTGAGAAGGGGGGTCAAGTAGCACATCATTTTGATTGTAGTGCAATTCTGCATCCAATGGTATCCTGACTTTTTTTGATGAGCATTTTCCGAAAAAAAGTATTCTAAACTAACAGAAGTAATTATTATTGCGCCTATACTGAGATACATGGTTTGACCAGAACTGGTAAGTATATTAGGTGGTACCGTTCCATCCCTTTATTAGGGGTAACATTAGCCATTAGCTCCAATTAATTTACATCAAAACGAGGATGGTAACAATGTTGTGTTTATTTAATGCTGAAATATTAATTCTCATTGCAGAAAGTGTACAGATAGCCGTCTTTTTTTAATTAATAGGATTTTATCAGCTTCACCTGTATGTATGTATGTATGTTTGTTTGTTAGTCTCAAACTCGGGATCTGTATTTGACAGAATTATCGACATTATTGCTTGATCTATTAGCGGGCAGATGGCGCTGTCGTAACCTCCTTGATATAATTCGAACTCACTTTACATTTTTTTTATTAACACGCGCGCCTGCTGCGTTACTTGTAACTCTGCTTTGCGCGCCTGCTGCCTTGGGCTTGGTAGCTGATTTTCAGGCTTCCTCTCAGGGATCGGAAAATATCAATCAATATAGTTTAAAAAGAATAAAAACACGCTTTTATAGCATACGAAACTAAATAATGAAAAATAAATATAGTTTAAAAAAATAAAAAACACGCTTTTAAAGAAAATCGAACTAAAAATTTAAAAAAAAACAAATAAGCTTAAAACAATAACGAACCTAAAATACTAGTATTATTGTGAAAAAAGCGTGGGCGCTTTGTGCCATATTTTTTGTATATCAAGCGACCGTCGCTTTTTTCACAATATTACTAGTATTTTTCGTTCGTTATTGTTTTAAGCTTATTCAAAAAAAAATTAACTTTTCAGTTCGATGTTCTTCAAAAGCGTGTTTTTTAGTTTTTCGAACTATATTTATTGCTACTTCTGCTGTGAAAAGTTTCTGTTTTCGAGCAAAAAATTGTACATACAATTGTACCTGTTTGGCTGTATAGTGATTACTTTAATAAGTATTTGAAAGTGTAGAAATGGTTTACATTCGTCAAGACAGAATTGAAATGATTGTAATTTATGGAGAAGTTGGAAAGCGAGCAAGAAGGGCGGCATGTCTTCTAACCGAAAGACATCCAAATTTTTTTGGAAAGAAAGTTTTTGACTTTCTAGTAATCCGTCTTGATACAGAAAAATGTGGGAATCTTCCAAACTGTAATGTAAGTCGCCGGTATGTGCATGATTTGGTAAATTAGTTTTACGAAACTAGTTCAGTGACAAATAAAAAATGAAATAACTCCAGAGTACTACATGAAGCCGTTCAAATAGATGTTTTGAGAACATTTGCTGCAGAGCCCACGAGCTCCTTACGATCAGTATCAGTACAAACGGGAATGTCACTCGAGACTGTAAGAAGAGCATTGAAAATGCATAAATTTCATCATTATAAAATGCACATTCTTCAAGAGCTATCGAGGATGATTATGATAGAAGAATAGAATTTTGTAAAATCATGTCTCATCGAGTCAGTACCATCCCTAATCGTCTGTTAAACATCTGTTTCAGCGATGAGTGTTCACTTTTTCTGAATGGCAATATTAATAGACCAAATTGTCGCTATTGGAGTGACGAATACCCACATTTTTTTCGGGAAAGGCATACACAACACCCACAAAAATTTAATGTTTGGGCTGGTATTCTTAGAAATATCATTATTGGTCCATTATTTCTAGACTGGCAATCTGTACCTTGAAATGCTTGAAAAGACTCTCTAAACTCACGAGCTAGAAACTCAAGTGGATGCAGGAGGTAACGAACTTTTGCAGGAGGATCTGTTACATTTCCAGCAAGACGGTGTTTCACCTCATTATTTTCTTCCCTGCCTATAGTGGTTAAACGAGAGATTTCCGGATAGATGGATTGGCAGAAGTAAAACAGTTTAATATTTAACACCCCTAGATTTCTTTCTTTGGGGGCATCTTGAATCAGTTGTTTATAAAACACAACGATCTGATATTGAAGAATATATATTCAGTATGTGTAAGTTTAGAACGCTATTTTCCGGAAACTGCTCATCAAAAAATAAAGCGTCAGGGTATCATTGGAAGCAGAACTGAAAGCCAATCAAAACGATGTGCCATTTAATACCCCTTCCCATTTAAGATTCTTAAGGGTAACATCTACCCCTCTTTGGGTGTTGAACCACGAAGGCTACCAATATTCCATGAAAGTGTCCCCCTTGACTATAAAATAGACCTGTTTTTTTGATTCCTCATATTATTTAATGGAAGGAAGATATTAAAGGTAGGAAGTTTTCGAATTGACGTCCTGTATATGTGTGTGTCTTTTAACCAAATTCATTAACAGATATTCTGATTCACGTTTATCAATGATTTTTTCAAATGATCAAATATCATGATTTGGAGAAAATTTTCATTTTTTAATTATGTTGGCATGTATGTATCTGAAGAAATACATTGATTGGTGAATATTTTTTCTTTGCAAATGATATTGCACTACATTGCTCCATAATATATATATATATATATATATATATATATATATATATATATATATATATGATGAGCTGTTTTCTCGGGTTTCGCTCCGTGTTCTGTGTATTTTCTCCCCATAAGGATTATTTTCACAACGTTTCGGCAAAGTCTCATTTGCCATCTTCTGGTGATGTCTGTTTTTTTCAACTAGACTGATTACTCTGTGTCTCAATTTATAGGGATGGATGTTTCCCTTTACCTGCGTTGCTGCCACTACCTGTGTTTGTTCGACGACAGCTCGCATTTCTCGATGTACTGATTATGAAAAAGCCAGACGGAACATTAGGTCACACGGTATATCGAAAGCCAACACACATCTTCTGGCACTCCTCAAACTCAAAAAGTTTGAGGAGTGCTAGAAGATGACAGTACTACCAACTGTCAAAAGCGCTCGCAGATAATTAATAGAAGATATAAAGCTTCAAATCCTTTTTGTAGAATTCAATATTGAAATACTGAAAATAGAGGAAAATTAGTTGCATCAATCAAAATATATATATATATATATATATATATATATATATATATATATATGTAGTATTAAGGTGTAAGGTTGTATGCTCACAGATATATAAATTTTTAAAATCATTCAAATAGATGAAATCACAAAACAAATCGGTGTTTTATTTTGTCGAGTCACCATATCAGTTTGATCCACATGAAATAAAAAAATTCAATATAACCGTAAACCAACAAGACAATAAAGGTAGAATTCTGAAAATGTATGTGTGTGTCTATTTTCAAATTAGCCAATGAAGTAAGAAACAATTTTAGAACTGACGATAACCGTTGAATATGCATTAGTATTCTTATTAGCAAACTCATCGCTTTGCGAAAGAAACTTCTTTTCAGCCCTTTCAACTGGATTATTCCAACTCATTCAAATTCCAAAAACGTAAGAACCCCACACTAATGTTTGTATCGAGAAGCCTGATGGAGTGGCTCCGCGCAAAAGAAAGTGACGCGTAACAGAAATGATTGATACATCTTCACTTGGCTTTTTGATGTCGTGAAGGCTCCAAGCAACTTAAAAGAAAAAGTGTATAAATATAAATATCTGGTGTGAGAATAACGAATAATATTTTCCATTTACTGGAATACGTTGAAAGTACAGAAGTCTGTGCTCACATTATGATCAAACTTTTCTATTTTATAGTTTCAGTAAATGTAGGAAACTCTAAAAGTGATTCTTCAGTTCTAGATAGAAAAATTATTGGATGTTAGTAAGTGCATCATCATCTCATCAATCACCTGCTTAATAAAAAAAGGAATATCGAAAATGATTTTGTACATATTATTTATGAAACTCATCCAAAATATTTGCTTCAACTAATCACCTACTCTCTAACTTCATATCCATTACTTATGAAATAGCTACAGAAAGTCAAATACCTTCTATATAAAGACTATTAGTAGTATTTCAACTGAAGTTTGATTCACGTGTAAACGATTTGCTACTTTACGCATAACTTGAGGTTGCTTTTATTCTTCGGATCAAGTCTATGTTGAGATATAAAGGTATTTCAGGTAGAAAGACTCACAAAAATAAAAACGGCATTCTTTGATCAAATACATTAAGTTATCAATTTGAATATATCAAATCATAATTTAAAATACCGAAATAGCATCATTCGAGTTGGTAATGCACTGTTTGGAACCTTTGGTGTAGTAATTAATATTACTGGAATTCATTACTGAATTACTGAATTTCATTCCGGTTCAATTAGACCAAAAAATAAGAGTAAAGCTACCTAAATTCCCACCAAGCTGAAAATCAGTAATATTATTTAAAGAGTGATTAAAAAAAATTGAAAGTTTCCCATCTTTCCCCTGTATGGAAAAAATTGTATTCGAGGTCAAAGGTCAAAAAAATTAGTTTTTCACGATTTTCAGCGAAACGGTAAGTTTTATCATGAAAATACTTCAGACAAAAATTGTAGTTCATAAAATTATCTACAAAAAATGTATGAATACTTTTTTTTCCTACGAGTCAACGTTTTTGAGATATAACGATTCAAAAAGTTGTAAAAGATGTAATCGTCATATAATACATAAGTACGCCACGAATATACACCTTTGTAGTTGTACTATATGTTAAAATATTTTTCTATCGGTCATTGTAACTTACACTTATAATATAAAATATACATAAGGCATAACTATAAAAATATCAGGTAAAATGAAACCCAGTCCCTTAATTTATACGCCACTGTAACCTTGAGGAGTTGTAAAATAACAGTTTTCAAAATGTTTGATAAACAAAATTTAGTTCAATGTGCTCAAGTTTTTGAAAATAGTAATTCAACTCGACAAGAAATCATCACTAACGGCATTCGCTTTCTTCTTTCTATGTACGGAGCTCCTAAAAAAGCTACCTGCTTACATAAGTATAGATATGCATGTTTCATTAAAAATTCCAAAAGTAAAAAACAAGTACGATTACCTTGTTTTTCTCCAACCTCAGTTGCTGCTCATCATATTTTTCGGGTATATTACCAAGTTCAAGTGTGGCTTGGTTATTAGCTAGACCCTACAGACTGGGGTTGGAAGTTGGTCAACAATTCATTAGAACCAGTCCAAACTTTACTTCCACCTGCGCCGGAAAAACTGCTGAAAACAGTTTTTTGCAACTGCAAAATGGGATGCAGTGCTAAATGTGCTTGTAAAAAAGCCTGACTGTTTTGTTCTCCGGCATGTACACATTGTCAAGGCCGGTCGTGATCTTATTGAATCACCAACAGTGGCGATACATCGCTATTAACGCAGTTTACATGTACTCAGGATGGAGATGAAGAAGAACAAGACGGACAAGAACAAGAAGATCAAGAAGAAGAATTTGAAAGTTACGACTCGGACGATTGAATTTCACTTTTCTTAACTTAAATTGCTTTTATCTTTCCAATCTCTGCTAATATCCATTATTTTGCAATAGTTTCAAATTAAACAAAATCACTACTGACCCGTAGAATAGGCCTACTTGTGAAACCAAGTTGAAAAAACGCGCTAAGTACACTTTCTCATAGGTGGCGTGGAAACGTGTGCATATTATGACGATTACGATATCTCAAAAACGGTGGCTCGTAGGAAAAAAGTATCAGTACATTTTTTTAAATAATTTTATGGTCTACAATTTTTGTCTGAAGTATTTTAATGACAAAATTTACTGTTTTGCTGAAAATTGCGAAAAACTCATTTTTTAGACCTTTGACCTTGAATATTTTTTTTCTATACAGAGGAAAGATGGGAAACTTTAAATTTTATTTCAATCATAATTTAAATAATCTTACTGATTTACAGCTTGGTGGAAATTTTGGTAGCTTCGAATGTCTAAATTGACCGGACTATTATGTACACAACCACTTCGTTACATACAACCAATTCTGATCTAATTCTTTTCCGTTGGATTTGTCAAAGAACCATCATCTACCGGCTAAAAAGGTTTTATCTTTACCAACTATTTCATGAGCAGAATATTGAAAATTGCATTCTCATAATTGCTCAATCACATTCAAATATAACCTCACTAAAAAAGCAAAAATGTTCTAACAACCACATGACCAGATAATTTGAGACAATTCCTGTCCAGAATCCATCAGAAGATTCAAATTGGTTAAATTTTCCAGGAAGCCAAGTGCACTGATTGAACCAATTAAAAATGGACTCTCCTCCATTGAAGCGCAAAGGGAAAACATCCCTTTCGAGGATACTGTCCCCTCGGGATACTAATAGGTTCAGATATGAATGCAGAGCTCACTATTTATCTATAAAATTCATTGTGTAACTCTTGGATTTGGTGATTAATTTAAAGAATTGTTCATGTTAGAAAACACGTTAAAACACTGAGAACGTTTTTTTTTTTCCAGATGAGGGGAAATACCGGGAAAGATTCGGATTGAGAATTTTCAGAGATATGGATGTATTAGACGCTATTTCAAACACTGAAGTTGAATCAAAAACCAAAACAAAAAAATAAACAAAAGGAGCAACTTCTTCCATGAGTGCGAGCAAGGTGAAAGAAGAATACAAAACGAAGAGAAGTTATTCTTTCAACAATCATTTCAACAACAAACAATATACAAACAAGAACAAACGAGGTAGTTTCAAGATGACGTCAAGAATGTCAAAAGAGAAATCCGGCAAGTTAGAAAGGACGTCAGGGAGGTATAAGATAGTTTCCCAAAAGTCCACTGTAGATTACAGAAAGTTGGTGATGGAATCCCCAGAATTAGTGAAAAAAATCCTAAGCATAAAAATGAATTGTTCAAGGTAACACATAGGGTGGAATGTAAATTGAACCAAGAACCAAGGATCTTTCTAAATATGCTAATAGAGAGGAAGGTTGGATGGTCACTACCTTGATTTTAAACCTCAATAGGGGAGCGTTGAGCATTTCAGTTAGCATGAAAAGCTATCACAAGATGATAATATAAGTTTTGAAATTCATATATAGAGAAAGATATCTGGAACAAATCAACCGAACCTATCTTGAGAGTCCAATTTCGCCAACCAATGAAACCCTGTTAGTATTCGAAGCAGATGTAAAACGACTCATCAGCTGTGGCTTTCACAACCAAGTAATTCATCAAAATGAAGACTTTCTCAACGGATTGAAAGATAAAGATATGTTATTGATAAGTTGAAGCACTCGAGCATGCTTCAAAGAGTTTGAGACCCAAACTTAGAGAAGTTCTTTTGTAGCAATACACTAGCAAACTGGTTTGATCTTTCTCTTGAATATAAACACTTGGTGATCGAAACACGTGTCAAGGTATTAAAATAACGGTTTGGTGTTGGGAGAAAACTCCAGTAATATTCTTTACTACAGCAAAGGTTCCAAACAGTGCATCACAATTACTAGGTTCCATATTAACAATTAACATTGACTCTATGTTCCGAAGAAACCCTATCAAGAAAGTGGTACATTATTGGTAGGCCACCTTCAACACTTGGAAATATCAAATTTCAAAAGTCCAAGAAGATGAAGATCTATAAATGACAAGAAAAAGCAAAGTAGATCCAGATCCCACAGCCAATATAAAAAATATGACCGTTTTTTTTTCAGGAAGACGTTTCAAAATATCTTCTGAAAGAAGATCATAAGATCATCAGCATCAAAATGAACTAAGTCAAGAGCTCTCCTTCGAAAGAAGGATTACGTTCAAAAGTCCAAAATTTAAATATCAACATAGAATAGCCTCCATGTCTATCTGAATGATCAAGAGTTATCTATGGATAGCTCGATAAAATAGTCATTCGCTCGGAGTTCTTCGAAATACATACGAAACGAACGACAAACTATATAGGTACTACCGTTCATGCATCTATTTTATTACTAATGGTCAATTCTGATGCTGCTTTTTGTTCTCCTACTATGTATGATCTTTCCTTCAATATCATGATGGTGGATCTTGAAGTTTGGAGTCAGTTTGTGAAAATGAATTTTTTATCACATTTGACTGGAAATATTTTTGCCATCATTATTTTTAGAAAAGTTTGTGTTATATGCAGATCTTATGATTCTGACTTTAGGTTGATTGATTGTCGAAAATCGAACATGAATCTGTTCTGCAGGACGACAAATTTTTTTTGAATAATGAATCTCCAATTTGCTTTGTTATTTTTTGGTGGAAAAATCCCAACTATATAGAAAATATTCAGTTTCATTTGATGTCTGTGGAATTGAAATGAAAACTAATTACAAATCATTTCCGTTCTCAGCTATAGTACCCGCAATGATATTAGGGGAGGATCTTGACTCTTTTCAAAAGTAGATCGTAGAACATGATAATTTCATGTATTATGTATGAAAATTCAATTGATGTATCAGAAAACCTGTCTTGGTGTCTCCTTGAATTTTTTTTTAAATAAAAAATATAAGAATATATTCCTACATAGACTTACTTACATTTTTGTAAAAAATTCCGGTACCGGGAATCGAACCCGAGCCTCCTGGGTGAAAGCCAGGTATCCTAGCCACTAGACCATACCGGATCTGATATGTTTAGTATTTTAGTTTGACATGAACGTTTTTACATATCCCTGTTATAATTCAAATTCATTTTTTTACTTAGAAGTAGTGAGCCACCTAGGCTTCGCACGGGTAACAGAGCAGAAAATTTCCAATGAGTTTTTGCAATTTCCACAAATACTTTTTTGATTTTATAAAGTACATTTTATGTCTCTAGGTGTTTCACCTAGTAATTATCCAGAACAAAGTTAGCAATTAGTCAAACCATGACTTGATCCAAATATTGAGATGGTGATTGGAAATAATAATTCCTCGTGAATTTATTAAAAAGAATAATTAGTCATTCAAAACGGACGGTAGCCGGTTGGTTTCGGTAGCCGTTACATGTTAAAAGGTAAGACCTCGTTAATCCTTAGCTCGCACAAACCAGTTTCGACTTCTGAGGGTTGTCGTTCGTTGGGGTGCGACAGCTGGTTAACGGAAAAACAGATTTTAAACAGATAAAAAACGACTATTTTACTTTTGAATTACTTTCACGACCAACCTAATTTTTTCAAGATGTCAATATTGCGAAAAAATAACGTTTGCATATCTGTATCTGCAACATTTCCTTTTTCTGAACACAAAAATAAAAAATTGAAACACCATCATTGGTAAGGATACTGGGATATAAAATAAAAATAGAAAATTACCAAATTTTTAGGAGTCGATATTCATGAGCACCTTCATTGGCATACACACATAATTAATCTAAGATAAAAATAAATAAAAATATGTTTCATGTTAAACAGTTTCATTGACACAAAAAGATAATAATGATAATAATAATAATAATTCGAGTTTATTCATGACATTTCATGGTCTAAACATCGGAAATAATAAACATAGGTATCTACTTCTCGATAATTTAATAATAACCTTGAGAAGTGAAACTTGTGCAAAGAAATGTAATAAAAACAGATACATCTTTATAAATATAATCTCACATATATTCATACTTATACAAAGTATACGAACATATGTGAAAAAAAAAATAAAATAACAAATGAATACATATTGTCTGAAAAAAATAAAATAACAAATTAATACAATATATACTGATAATACTTTCAAAATACAAATCATGAAATTATAAAACAACAACAAAAATCAATAATTGGCGCTTCGGGGCGACTTCATTGATTCCAGTGGCGCATTTACTTTTTCAGCTGCAGGAAAACCCGGAAAAACCTGCAGCACCACCTCACATATAATGAATACATAAATTCAAAGTATGTGCTTAATAACAGTATATGAATTAGATAAAATTATTCAGAAATGTAGTTGATGAAATGTATATCATGATTTATTGAAATTCATTATACCATGGAAAAAAAATTCGTGAAGTCCCTATTATCCATTCTTTATTTTTATTTTCATATGAAAAAAATATGCAATTATCAAATATACGTATAAGGAATTATATACATGTAATTTTTTTGTGATATCGTTTCCTTCCTTGTATTTTTTAAACAATATATGATAATTTATTTCTTGTATCATACTCATGATTGTTATATTGAACGATTGATTTATGTTTATACATATAAATCAACGAATTATAAAAAAATAATTGATATATATCCATTTTTTTACTAATTTTGAAAAGGCGTTCACTTGAAAAATAATATTTTTCATTATAGATTATTTTCAGAAAGATTTTTGAATAACTTCAAGTTTAGTCAAGTAGGTCCTACTCACTCCGCCCCAGTCTAATATTCCATATTGTAGATGATGTACAAAAAAGTAAAAAAATAATTCGGAGGGTCCTAGGAAGCAGTCATTACACCACGTTTCTCAGCAATCTACGGTATTGATCAGATAAAAAAATTATAAAATCGTTGGGCGTTGAGTAAATATGTAAATACTACGTCCAACGATTTTATTATATTTTATCCGATCAATACAGTACATTGCTGATGAGAGTGGTGTGATTCCTGCTACTCAGGACCTCCAGAATTATTTTTAAGTTTTTAGTACATTATCATCTTTTTTAATTTTTCAATAAAACCGTTTAACAGAAACATTTTTTTTTACTTATTTTATTTAAATTTGCTATCTTAATATTAGGACAAAAACTAATTCAAGACGCTAAATCTGATATTCCGGGAATACTTTTATTGAAACTTCTCTATCATTCTATGTTTTGAATATGATTTTAGAATCAACTCGACGATTAACAACTTTTTCGACACTGTAGGTAGATATACGTAAGCATTATTGGAATAGAAGAAAAAAATGTGTTTTGTGTGGGCATAGAATAACTTTTTTCCAAATCCATAAATACAAAAAACCCTATTGCGTAGTGGGTTCATACTGTATACCTATAGGCACTCTTTGTGTACAAAAAATGTGACCAAATACCTACATCGTGCGTGTTCTAAAATAATTGTCCTGAATTTCATTGATTAATGATTACTTTCCCCTATGCATGCAAACGTACACACAAAGTACCTGCACAGCTACTAGTGGATGCTGTATGAGGGTTTCCTAGCAACACGAGATCAATATAACAATCAAACGCGCACCGAAACGACTACGCCCTGATTCTTAAACACCCTCGAATCGCCGACCCAGAAACAGCCGAATAAACGACCGGTCTTAAGGACTGTTTATTCAGACGAGCACTCGTCCTCAATGCCATTGATCTCAGAGAAAATTATGCGGGGCATTTCTGGAGGAAGAGTGCCCGGAATGAAAATTTCGTGAAAGAGGTGGTTAATTTACTTTCATTCAGCTCTTTTTGCCATTTGTAATAATGAGGGTAAAAAAATAAAATGTTGTTTCCAAGCATCCCATATACCAGGTGACCCCTTGGGTATGTTATTTTTTCGTTAAACAGCCGTTATCCCATATGAAAGACTGTCCCCAAGATTAACGATGTCTTACGTTTTAACGTGTGATTGCTAGTATTCAGTGCGATAAATTGTCATTTCATAATGATAAAATGTATGAAATGTATTTAAACACAGTACATATTACAATCGTACATGAATATGACACAAACGAGTACACGAATACAATTACAAACAAATTATAGGTGAACGTGAACATACATAAAAGTCGAAACAGGAATGTGACTTGAAAACTCACGATCTTCCTAAGTTGCATCTATAGTCCGTTCATAATTTGTCGATAGCACAAAATGAGGGCCCAAGTCATAAAACGGTCGTAAAACTCGTAAAATCATAGGCGGAGGTTCCTGAGGTGTTTATTCATTAAATATAAAGCTCCAGTTTATATTCGAAACTTGCCTTGAAAGGGTGAAGTTGTTACGAACGAAAATAATTTTTGGTTTAGTACATTTTTTAATCGCATTTAATTTACGGCTCGTTGGTGTTTCGGCGTCTACGGCAGTAATTAACGTCTCTAATATTTATTTTGCGAATTTTGTGCAGTGCGTGAGTAACTTTTTTTCATATTCCTACAAACATATACGTACCTTTCGTTCCTGCTTGTTTTGTTTGATTGCTTGCGATGGCTTCGTCATCATCATCAACATCATCAAGTTTTACACCGGTACTGTTGCGTACAGTCAGTAAGTCTGTCTATTCACCAAGAGAGAAGACTATTGTTTTGAACGTTCACGATGCTCTGGTTTCTCAGAATCCCACAAACACTGTTCAGAACATAATCAAGAGTTGTGCCAACATGACGGGCGTAGGGGAGTCAACAATATATAGGTTCCTATCAGAAAGAAAAAAAAAGGTATAGCTAACCCAAATACAAACGAATACTTAAAGAGGGGGAGAAAACCTATTGAAATTGATGAATTTGCCAAAAATGGTATTCGAAGGAAAATTCACGAATTTTTTAACAAAAAAGAAATACCCAACTTAAACAAAATTTTACAAGAAGTTAGAGACGACCCGGATTTGCCTCATGTCGGACGAACCAAATTGTGGCAAGTTTTAAAAGAATTAAATTTCCGGTGGGAGAAATCAGACCGAAAATCACTTTTGATTGACCGGGAAGAGATAATATGTTGGAGAAGAAAGTATCTAAGATCTATACGAAAATTTCGGGCTGAAGGAAGGCCAATTTACTATCAGAACGAAACGTGGGTAAACGCAGGTCATACTCTCACAAAAATTTGGACAGATAAAAATATATCAAGCTCCAGGCAAGCCTTTATGGAAGGTTGGTCTACTGGTATTTCCCCACCCTCTGGTAAAGGCAGTAGATTAATAGTTTCTCACATTGGCAGCGAAAAAGGATTTGCTAAGCATGGTTTGTTGGAATTTGAATCCAAAAGTACAAAAGACTATCACGAGGAGATGACAGCTGATGTTTTCGAAGAGTATTTTGAGCAGATGATTGAACATATACCACCAAACTCAATTATAGTATTAGATAATGCACCTTATCATTCACGACTTCCAACGACTGCGTGGAAGAAACAGGATATCATTGACTGGCTGCGGAATAAGTCCCTGCCTTACGAAGATGGAATGGTTAAAGCAGAACTTTTAAAAATTGCCCGGCAACACAAATCTAAGTTCAAGAAATACGTAGTTGACAAAATGGCGGAAAGACGAAACATCACAGTCCTTAGACTTCCACCCTACCACTGCGAATTAAATCCAATTGAACTCATTTGGGCACAAATGAAAAGCTATGTGGCTAGAAAAAATACGTCATATAAAATACAAGCTGTACGTGAATTGTTATATGAGTCTTTACAACATATTACAGAACAAAATTGGCGAGATGCAGTAAGACATGCAATAGAAGAAGAACAAAAAATGTGGGATCTTGACAATATAATTGATGCGACTGTAGAGACACAACCGCTAATTATTAACCTGCAAGACGACTCGGATTCCGAAGATGATCCTGTTTATTTTGAATTTGAATAGTTTTGTAAGTAATCGTAGTTTATATCATTTTTAAAATAGGTATTAATTAAATAAATATATCTTTTACAAATTGCAAGTAACTTATTATTTTTGAATAGAATAAAGAATTTTTTTTAAAATAAAAATACAGTTTACAGTACCTACAGTTTAAGAATATTAATATATTTATTTATTTAAAGTAACCAATGTTTTAATCATATACTCTACGACACTGGTCACTCATTTCCACTCAAAATACCTACATAATCGGATTAAAAGTTTTATAGCTGTATTGTATTTCTTCAGATACAAGGTGGGTTAGTCGAAAACATCTTAAACTGCCAGTTTTAGTTTGGTTTTTGTTATTATATCATATTAGCTGTCCTCTCTGTATTTCAGTTCTCTAATGAGGGTCAAACTTGCAGTGAGCTATCAACAAATTATGAACGGACTATAGTCATATAAACTACTGGTGATACTTCTACTTACATAATCGACTCAAAAATTCAAATTCAGTGCGTGGTCGGTTATAGCTTCTAATACTTCGAGTCTTCTGAATGATATATTTTCGTATTATTCATAAAAACGTATATAGGATATTTCGTGGATTTTCTTGGAAAGAACTGAACTTGAACTGTTTCTCCGCATTGACTCTATCAGTTAATTGCTTTGACACTACGTCGAGAAATTACATTCAGTTCACTTTATCACATTCAGTGAAGTTCCAAAGGCTGTTAGGTTATTCAGAAATAGAAGTAACATCAGTAAAAAGAGCTATCGATGTAGTCCCGATATGTTATGACAAATCATTGTTATAAAGCAAAAACAGTAATGGTCTCGAGACTGAGCCTTTTGGTACTTCAGAGTCACAAGTATCCGAGTTCACATTATCCCATTCCACGTACATATACGAAATTTCATGAGAGACATAATTGCTTTGAATTTAAAATGTACTTATTTCATTTTTTTGAAAAACGTAAATAATGAAAAGATGACTACGAATGACATACAACATGTTGGTATCCCGGATAATTTCATGATAAACGCGAAGACAGACTGATACACAGGATAATCCATTTGAAAAAATTGCACAAACTTTAGTTGAAGTTGACTAAAATCCAAGTAACATTTAAGGTACCCTGTATGTTCCTCAGATCTGCACATAATATTTTGATGTTCTCTGAGCCATCTCATCAAACAACTTTCAGATCTTTGATAAAACAGACTAATTATAGTTATTTCATTCATAGCCGGATGCCATTCCAAATTTGACAAAAAATCAGTAATTTCGCATATAAAATATTTGTTCACCTTCTGTTGATAATATCATGTAAAAACATTCAATTTCCAAAAGTTTCAATTTATCGACAAAAATAGATTTTCATTGATTGAAAAAATATCTATTTTTCAATTCGTTGATATAAAACATAATGTTAACATTTCGTTGACGTTTTGCTATTACGAACGTAATTTTAGTAATATTTTGTTTTATGAAGAATTATGCATTTTTCATTGGTATTATATTGTTTGTTAATAAAAACACATAATGTATTTTTTATTTCGCGGATAGAAGATTGCGAAATGCAGATAAAGAATCGCAAGGCAAAACTTAAGCACTCATGCTATAATACATAATATTGATTTGGAAATAGAATATTCATTAGTAGGTATTTATTTTACTGGTTTTCTGCACATATCAATATCAGTACGACTTTACTGGACCAAAGAATGGGCTTTGTATTCTTTGACTGGATCAAAAATAGGTTTGTTCTAGCAGCGATTTCAAACGATACGGAATCGTACGAAGCATGCGCATACGAATATAGGCGTTCTAGCAAAGCAAATCCAGGATTCGAACTAATAGTCGCATGTTCTAGCGAAGACGAAATCCAGTTTGCAAACCGTATGAGAACTGTCGAAGTAGTCCAGAGGAATTCGTAAGGATTTTCAGTTTGTGACATGCGCAAATATTCGGAGTGATCGAGTGATCCGATATCACGTTTGTTATGATTTTGGAATATGGATTTGTTGGTTATGTTATGTACTAAAGAAATGAGAAACCAAAATAGAAATATTTAGTGGCCTGATAATTGGTTTAAAAATCTTGTTTTTTATAGAACGGCAATCCTCAAAACTGTCAATTTTTTCATATTTGCGTTTGGAAATTCAGGTGAGTAAAATGATTTTGTTTTTGAATGAAAATCAAGCAAGCATTTGGTGATTTTCAAGTAAGCATCAACTATTAAACTCCATTATTACAGGTAGGATTAGCCGAAATGTCATCAGAGTCATCAAGCTCTGAATCAAATTGGGGAAATAATTCTGAATCATCCAATGATGAGGAACTTATCGAAATGCTGTTTCATCACCATGAGGAAGAGGATGAAGATAATCACATCAATAGAGATGCTGCAGACCACAGAAATTTTGTAGCTTGACAAGTTTTAAGATAGCAATAAAATTGTAATATTTCTGTTTGTTGATGTTCATTTCATTGTTTGGCATAAGTTAAATAAAAATCCATTCAGGTAAAATAAGAATGATTTTCAAAACAGTATACAAATATAATTTGCTCAAGGGTGGGTACTTTACGACCGGATTAAGAGTCAATTAAAATAATCGGTGCTGAGAATGACACCACATCCTGTCATTTGCTAGAGAGACAGCACAGCCCCAGCACTGATTATTTTAACGGGCTGTTAATCAGGTCGGTAAGTACTCGTCCTAACACATAAACTAATAACTTCTTTCTACATAATATCACATAACAGGAATCCTATGTATGACATAAGATATCAAACTAAAAACCTCATACTAACATTGAATTCAGAATATTTATCAACATCTGAATTCTTAGTTTTGCTCATTTGTCTGAGCAAATTATTTCTTGTTTCTAATAATTCATTTCTCTTCTTTCTTATTTATAACTTTTCTTTTTCCAATTTTAACATTTCTTCTATTTTGAATTTTTCCATTTTGACCAAGTTGATGACTATTCAAGCCAATTCAATATGTTCATTTTTATCGGTTTTCACCTTCAATTTTCGCTGCACAAAATATAAATTTCAAATTTCCAACTAATAAGTCAGTTTAAATGACAATTTGACAATTGACATTTATCAACCCAAATAAGCGTTCTAGCAGGACATAAATCCCAAACTATTTGCAACCAGTCTCACGGCATACATGCGCAGTTGGCCAGTCCATAACACTAGCTTCAAACCATCCGAAATTTCTTGCTAGAACAAACCTAATAACTTCGCTGATGTGTTAGCCAATGCTGACATCTATTCGATGTATGCCCAAGTCTAGAGTTTCAATGAGCTGGTATAGATGACACTACAGGTTTCGACTTCATATTTACCAAAATAATCTAATCGATTTGTGGTGAATTAATGATAAAAAGGGCTTTATCTGTATACGAAGCATGGATGTGTTTCGAATCTACGTGTTTTCTTTAATTGATTGCACTAACTAAAACACAACACTTGAAATTTTCAAAAGTTACTACATATTAGATCATTCCTAACAAATATTGAATATATTTTTTTTATTTGAGTTCAAGTTACTATTCATAAATACTCTAACTAAAATAAACTCAACTGGTTATGAGATACGTAATATGAAATCAATATTTTAATTCATGACACTTATTCATTTCATAATTTTTCAACTGTCAGGATGGCCGAGCGGTCTAAGGCGCCAGACTCAAGGTTCCCTTGCCTGCATAGCAGGTTTGAGCGTTCTGGTCCACTCTGTGGGCGTGGGTTCGAATCCCACTTCTGACAGAATTTTTTTTCAAATTTATCTAGTAGTACAAATCACTTACTTAAAATAAAAATTTTTTTTCAATAATCTCAAGCCCTAAAAATGTTTGTCGTGCTGAAACAAGAGGTAGTCTCAATAAAAATCCTTTTTTTAATAAACAGTATAAAAATAAGAAATATATTTTCTCAAAAGTCCCAACAGTTTTAGATATTATATTTTTCATTATATTCACAGTTCAGAAGATTCATAATCTACAACAAATGAGCAAGTACCTCTAAAAATAATTTTAGGTTTGTCAAGTATACAGGGTGTTTGGTAGCTGGGTGCAAACCTTTAAGGGGGTGATACACTAGCCCATGTAGAACATATTCATACAAACATTTTTATTTTCTAGCGCGTTTTTGATTTTTAAGGGAACTTTTATGATTTTCAGTACAAAAACCCAAAATTGATCAATTAAATGCTAATAACTTCGAATCTTAACAGAAATGTCCGGTTTTTTAAATTTATTTTAGTAGTCTTATGTGTCCCCAAACGTACTAAAGTAGTTTGAAGTACCATTGTGTCCAAAAAAGTTATGTACAGAGCATTTAAACTTTACAAAAAGAGAAAGAAAATAAAAAATCTGAACTTTGATGCCAATTAAAAAAATAAATAAAATACATACAGGTGTTCAGACACCTTTGAAAACATGCTTAGTTATTGCTCTTTCGTTTGAGGTATCATTTACCTAGCTAAGTCTTAAACTTTTTTAATTAGGGTACCTGAACCAGTTAAAGGTCGTAAATATGGATTTTTGTGGAATTAAAGAAAAAAATGTTTTGTACTGTAAAAATTTATTGTTGGTGTTCAAAATGTCCTTCACCATTGCGTATACACTGTCTACAACGATTTCGTACTTCAGTTGTGGTTACTTTCATTTGCATTTCCTGTTTCATAATTTCAAACGCTGTCTCTATTCGCTGAAGTAATTCTTCTCTCGTGGTGATTTCTGTTGTGTATACGAGTTCTTTCACACGACCCCACACAAAAAAATCCAACGGAGTCAGGTTGGGCGATCTGGCAGGCCAGGGGATGGGTCCGTCTCTCCCGATCCAGTTGCCAGGAAAACAGCGGTTCAGGTGTTCGCGGACGCTTACAGCCCAATGTGCTGGGCATCCATCTTGCTGAAATGTGATCGGCCTGTCCGTGTCCAATATTGGACTTCGGCATCATAGAGTAACATTGGCAAGTCGTTTAACATGAATTCGAGGTAATTTTGTCCATTCAAATTGTCAGGCAAAATGTGTGGGCCAACCAATGTGCGTCCGATGACCCCAGCCCACACATTTATTGAAAATTGTCTTTGGAAAGAAATCTGAAACAAAAATGCAACAAAATTAGTCAATTTAGGTAATTAAACACGTGTTGAACATGGGTAATAAAATAATAATAATAAAAATCATTTATTTACCTGTTTTTTTCCAATTTGGATTGCTGTCCTTATCAGCCCATTCATGAAGGTTGTGGAAATTAGTAATTCCTTCCCTGGAGAACTTCGATTCGTCAGTCCAGAGGATGGACTTTAAGAACCACACGTCGTCAATATCTGCGTTTAGCAAAAAACGGCAGAACCGTATCCGTCTCGCCGGATCCGTTTCCTCCAAGCCTTGCACACCCGTGCCGTGAAATAGATATTTCTTTTCGATGTGCATCGTATTCCTCACTTTCCATATCGAAAGGTTTGAATCTCTCGCTACAACTCTGATGCTGGTGGTAGGATCCGCTTCGAAGGCTGCGAGAATTTGCTCCTCAACATTGACATTATGTCTTCCTGGATTTACTGCAGGTTCGGCATGATGAATACCAGATTCAGACAGCCTACGATATGTGTTGGAAAACACACGGACGTTAGGCACCCTGCAATAAAATAACTCATTTTCAACGTCTTTTGAAGGTGAAAATGGCAAAATTTAACTACCGCTACAATTAGAAATTAATTTACCTGCGGTTCGGCTAACGTTCTTGTTACAAACGTCGTGCCAGAGATGCGTTACCATCAGCTCTGCCATACATAAAAATGATATCGGCTTGTTCATGACTCGTAAACTCAGCCATGGCAGCACACACAACAAAAAGTTCGATAGTCCAAAATAAACAACACCTGCAGGGGCGAAAGGCTACAACTGAACACGGTGAATTACAAAAATGGGGAACACAAAACCAACGTCTACTCGCAACTCGAAAGGGCAAAGCAGTGACTAGAGAACTTGTTTGGCCAACCAAACCGACCCGGCGAGGGGTCCAAGATGATTACTCAACTCAGGTACCTAAAAATTGATAAACTCAAAAGCAAGTTTATGGCCCTAGCATAAGGTCTAAATCATAACAACAGAATGCATTCCAATTAATGACTAGCTTCAGGTCAAATTCTTTGTTGTAAAATGCCACCGGCACCGGCCTTTGTTCAGTTTTCTCTTCTTTCAAGTTGGGCTAAGTTTCTTATTATTCCATGTAAGTCTAAAAATAATATCGCATATTGCTTTAGGATTTTCGTTTGAAGGTTTTTGAGCTGAATTTCATTTAAATTACTTTTTTTTTTATTTTTCAAATATCCATATTTACGACCTAAAACTGGTTCAGGTACCCTAATTAAAAAAGTTTAAGACTTAGCTAGGTAAATGATACCTCAAACGAAAGAGCAATAACTAAACATGTTTTTAAAGGTGTCTGAATTGGCATCAAAGGTCAGATTTTTTATTTTCTTTCTTTTTTTGTAAAGTTTAAATGCTCTGTACATAACTTTTTTGGACATAATGGTGCTTCAAACTACTTTAGTACGATTGGGGACACATAAGGCTACTAAAATAAATTAAAAAAACCGGACATTTCTGTTAGGATTCGAAGTTATTAGCATTTAATTGACCAATTTTGGGTTTTTGTACTAAAAATCGTAAAAGTTCCCTTAAAAATAAAAAACTCGCTAGAAAATAAAAATGTTTGTATGAATATGTTCTACATGGGCTAGTGTATCACCCCCTTAAAGGTTTGCACCCAGCTACCAAAAACCCTGTATAGTTTCAATACCTAACCAAATGAGAAAATATTCAGGGGGAATGCCTTCAACACTTTTCGTCTGTCAAAATAATCTTCCATTGCCTCTTCTGTAGTCTGAGTTCGAACTTCCTCGAACAAGCCTGTCTTGAACAGGACGAGCAACTGGGTTGCAATTTTCTCCTGTTTAATCTGCACCTTCGAGAACCTTATTGGCGCTTGTGTTTACGAACCATTATTATCTGAAATAAAAAAATCACATCAATTGCTGCAAAAATAACACGAAAAAATTACCCCCAATTGCTATAGAAAGTGCTACGCCATCATATTTTTAATGCGATTTCTTATGATAAACTTTATACAGAATTAAGTTGTCGGTCGGTACCCGGACGGTTCGACGTGGGTGCTTTGTTCACTCTCTCCAATTGACCGCCGTGTTGGTCGGTGGTTCAAGCCCCAGGCTGCTGAACGATCGATTTTCACTTGCTATCGTCCAACTCGTGTTAGGAATCACACGTTAAAAGGTAAGACCTCGTTAATCCTTAGTTCGCACAAATTTCGACTTCTGAGGGTTGTTGTTCTGTTTAACGGAAAAACAGATTTTAAACAGATTTTTTTTAATAGATTATAGTCAAACTATTGAAAAAATGTAGTTTAAGAAAACTAAGTTCTTGAAGCATTAATTTTTTTTGAATTATTCAAAGTGCTTAACAGTTGCTCAATATAAATATTCAGTAATGCACATTTCTACTTATTTAAAAAAGTCGCACATACGATACTATCCCATTGAAGCCTAGGATGCAGCCAACTGGAAATCATGTGATTTGATCGGTCTAGAAGTTAGCAAACACATGTATCCATTTTATCTTCCAAGGTAGGAGATAATAAGGCGAAGTTACCCCTACGGCCAAAGTAACCCCACCTTACGGTACTAGAAACAGTACAGTACAGTAACTTTTGGCTTAGAATGAATCTAACACAATGCCATTAGGCATGATAGTTTTCCACGTATAAGTGAAATTTTATTTCGTAACATGATTCACATATTTTGGTAAAGAGTTCATTATGAACTTAATTACCATCTTCCTTCCTTTGGAAGTTTTCCACTAAGTTGGAGGAGTAGAAATTAAAAAGCCTTTTTCCCCAAAAAATGATGTAGATAGTTTTCAAACTCCTGGAAAAAATATGTATCTAGCAGATACATCATCTAGAGCTTATATAAATGCAGAGAAAAACAATGATATAGACGAGCAAGTATGTATTCTGAAAATGCAAAATTATTTTGAGTCTGAGTTTCTAAAAAAAACTGAAAGAGAAACGGAATCTGATTCCGATTGAATGAAAATGAAAAAATTGAAAAATGGTTAGCCACTCTAATTCGGGCTAATTCAGAAAGAAAACATTCACACTTGACTAATAAAATCTTTTGAATTTTTCCAGGTGTGCCTGCATATTTTCATTTCATAAAAACTGATACTATCCAGCATTGAAATTATTCTAAGATGAATGTTTGACATTTTTTATGAAATATTATTTCAGTGATGATTCATTCAATTGAAGAATTATGTTATGTTTGAATTATTCTTGCTAATGACAAAACAGGCAATAATTATATTATTTCAAAAATAGACACTTCTGAACATTTTCTATTCAGTACCTTACAAGGCCTATTTCACCTAATAATAAACTTTCACTTTTTAGTAGGTTATTATTGTTGAAATTACCTAGGAACTATAGAATATTTTCAAACGATTTCCAATTCGAAGTTAAGAATATTACATTGCCTTGTTCGAACGTGAATTTTTAATATCCCCATTGTAATTTCATTAAACGTTTACATCACAAGTTTTTACAATAATTTATTCATGTTCATCACACTTTGGAAAAAAGTTACGAAAGTAATTACACTTTTAGAATAATATTAAAGAGATATGTGAGAGGAGTGCTCGTGAAGATATTAGATGTTAATATCTATTACTAATGTTGCTAAGTTGGGCAAATTGATGATACTAGGTAATGCAATAAAAAACGTCTATCTACAGTCTACGGTCACTGGTAAAACAATCACATACTTTCTTATTGGAACAAAGACAGTTGTCATTTTAAGTTAAAATATGGACCTTAGACAAGCTGTCAAGTCTACATTTGAAAACAATTGACAAAGTGTGATGAGAGCCCATTCAAAATACTCATACAATTTTATCAAAATAAGCGCCATTAAAATCAGGGCACTTTTGCCAACGTAACACAAATCAATTAATTCTCTCAGTATAAAAATTTTGTACTCGGAATTTGATGAAGTCGACGAAACCAGATTTTTCTTGTATGGCGAAGGTTCTGCCGGTGAGAAAGTTATCGGAGTGCTTGAAAAGATGGAAATCGATTGGCGAGAAGTCTGGGGAGTATGGTGGGTGAGGCAAAAATTCTATATTCAATTCGTGTATTTTTTTTACGGTGATTCGTGCAACATGCAGACAGGCGTTGTTGTGGAGTAGGATCGGACCTCTTCTGTTGATCAGTGCCGGCTACTGCTGTGCAATTTTCGGTACATTTCTTCGATTTCCTTACAATTCGATGAGCTGTTGTCGTGGATAATCCACTTTTCATCATACATGATGATCAAATCCAAAAAGGATCGTTATGGTTGCGCAAAAGCAAAGAAGAACAGACCTCGAGACGTAAAAATTTCTGTCGATCGTTCAAATCGTGGGGACCTACTTTTCTAGCTTTTTGATATTTCCACTACGTTTTAAACCATCAAACTCCGCATGGGAGCTGACGCCCCGTTCTTCCAGTATCCCACGTTCCGTTTGTGATGAATCAGTCTCTATCAGTGTCCTCATATCTCCGTCCTGGATTACTGTAGGTCAACCACTCCGGGGTTCATCTTAAAAGACAAACCAACCTCACACTATCATTGCCAAATAGCTGGTTAATTTTTTGGGCTGGGAAAATCGCTCAACATCATATAGTAATGAGCTGAGAATATGCAAAAATTAAAATTTAGAAAAGAAATGAACAGCATCAATCTGTAGAGTACAAAATTCTCATTCCATCAGTATATATCACGATATAGTAGAATAAATATTTATTGAGAAATGGAGTTTCAAAAACACGTGACATTAAAACGGTCAAAAGTTTTGAAACAATGGAAATATTAAATTTTACTGGTAGTTAAATTACGTATACCTGACACAAAAAAACTGGGAAATATATATGTAGAAAATAATGGTTATCATTTTTTCTCAAATTAAATCTTTAGGAAATGAAAATTGAACTACTACTACTATTTGACAATTCAATGTATATTCGTTTGTAGAAACAAATGAGTTCGATATTTTCGAATGATTACAATTGATTTCCTTATTGGTTCTACAACTTTCAACTCAAGACCCCCACTATAGAAAAGGTAACAATGGATAATTTGTAAGGAACAGGGATAACGATAGATTCGTTAAGCCTCGATATTTTTCAACCATAACCCGAAAAAGATAATTTAATGATATGAGAAATCCTACTAGGTGAAATCGGAATAAATATACAGATGTCATGGATTTCAATTTTCAATACTCAGAAAATTGTTTGTGTTTGTGTTCGAGTGCCTTTCGATGTTAATTTGATTCAAAAAATATAGGATTCACTTTGTGAAAATACCTCTATCAGTCTTTGAAAATGATATATGTATGAAACCATCTTCTATTCAGAAGGCTAGCCTTTGTGCTGAAATTAATCTAAAAAGGAAATACAAGACAGATTATAATCCAGTCATTTTAGGTTTTTTAAACCTCAATCTGCGGAAAAATTCCTACTGAGCTGAATTTTGGTATACACTTTCATTATGGCGTTTTAATGAAGATGTGAAAAATCGACATTGATATCGTGCCGGCTAAAAAAGTTATAAGGGTAAAAAAATCACGAAAATCAGTTTTTCGCGAATATCTCGCGACCTATAGCTCGGAGGTCAATAATGTTCATTCTACAAAATTATTCCTCATACGATTATCTACAAAAAATGTCTCTTGCATTTTTCTGTAAAGTCAATCGTTTTCGGACAAGAGCGCTGAGAAAGCGAGTAGAATACACTCACATAGGGTATTTATACCGTATACATATAAGGCGTCAACTCTATTGTTTTTTATTGATGTATTTGATTTTTCTTAAAACTTCTAACTTCTACTCTGGCGTTTTGTGACTTATATTATATAGGTTTCGTTAATAGTTAATAGTTGACACAGCAATTGAAAAATCAATAAATAATACTACAATTATCGTTGGCGAAAACATAGATCTATTGGTACTTCTCATAGCACGCACACAAATGCTTGATCAACCTACATCCATTTTTATTAAGAAACCAGGGAAAAACAATGTTGAAACAAAAATGTACTCGACTGAGAGCCTCAACAAGTATCCACACTGCAAGAAAAATATTCTGTTTCTACATGCTATGATCGGATGTGACACAACTTCAACATTTTTTGGGAACGGAAAAATTAAATTCATGAAGATGTTTGAAAAAAGACCCGACTTACACAATTCTGCAGAAATATTCCAACAAGAAAATTGCGCTCCAGATGCCCTTCTCAATGCTGGAATACATTTTCTACTAGCAATGTACGGTGCTCCAAAATCAGAAAATTCAATTGACAATTTTAGATACTGCAGCTTTGCCTAAACTAACAAGACAAAGGACAGCTGTGAAATTTTAAATAATATTACCACCCACTTCTTCAGCAGCTCAACAGCATATTTATCGAGTCTATTATCAAATACAAACCTGGCTAGGAAAGAAATTGATCCAGAACAGTGAGGTTGGGAGTTGAAAAATAATATATTACAACCAATGACGATTTTATTGCCACCAGCACCCGATGATCTACTAAACACAATCTTTTGTAATTGTACAAAAGGTTGTGGCGGCAAATGTGGACATTGTCGAGGTCAGTCATGCTTAAATGCAGAGTCCAGTAGTGAAAAAAATGATGAAGATGAAGATGATTTAAATACAGCAATAAGTCCACTCGATGTTGTGTCAGCAACTTTTGATGAAGTTGAAATTGGGGATATCGACGACGAATGAATATAAAAGAAAATTATATACAAAATTATTTTTCCCTATTTTTCAATGTACAAATAAAAAATTATTGAGCATGAAATAAAAAAAACCTTTCATTACAGTTCATGGATTATGCCTATGATGAAAACCATGTAAAAAAACCCGCTTTGGATTCTACCTGAAAGGTGGTGCGGAAACGAGTGCATCATCATAATGTAGTCACTTTCTCAGCGCTCTAGTTCGAAAACGGTTGACTCTACAGAAAAATGCAAGGAACATGTTTTGTAGATAATCGTATGAGAAATAATTTTTATTATAAACTTTATTGGCCTCCGAGCCATAGGTCGCGAGATATTCCTGCAAAACTGATTCTCGTGACCTTTTGACCCTTATAACTATTTTAGCCGGCACGTTATCATTGTCAATTTTGCACATTTTTATTAAAAAGCCATAATGAAGGTGTATACCGAAATTCAGCTCAGTAGGAATTTTTCCTCAGATGAAACCTTAAATGACTGGACTGTACTTAATATGGAGTCGAATCAGAAAAGCTAATATCGTCAAGAAGAATAAGGAATATAACTCAGTCAGGTGTTTAATGTCATTTGTTTTTGTTCAAGCAAGTATTCGACTGGGAATTGAAGGCCATTTCCAGGAACAATCACTATGGTTGCAGTCAATAGTTGGGGCTCTTTGTTTTTGACATGTTTTCAGTATTGTTCACCATCATTAACTACAAATGATTGATCTACGATTTGTTCTTGGGAAAGAAAGGCTTTGGATTTCCACTTCTTCATCTTCATACAAAAAAATATTGCAATAACTTTCAGACACAATCTGGAAGAGAAGTCCTCACGAAACAGCTAGTTTCATATAAACATTGAATTATACGAAAGAAAAAACTTTCCAAACAAATACTTTTATATGAACACTTCTCTCTTTTCAGTTTGTATAACAAACATTCCCAATGAAATTGAATCAGATATCATTCACAGGATTGCTACACAATATAGTGAATGAAAAAGGTAAAAATTCACTTACATGGAACACTGTCATCCTCACTTGTGCATATCCGATGTTTCGGCATAAGACACTGAGTCTTATCGAGATTTAGTGCTGAAGAGATGAAGTTTTCATATAAAAGTATTTGTTTCGAAAGTATTTTTCTTTCCTGTAATTCAATGTCTAGATGAAATTAGATGTTTCGAGAAGACTTTTCTTCAGTTTGTATAGCGTTAATTTTTTTAAATTGACTGCTTCTTTCCTTTTTTAGAAGATTCCTATATTTTCTTGTACAAAGATGGAAAATACCCCTTTCAATTTGAATCAGATTTGTTCTTATTACAACACAAACTACTAATGTGAAGTTAATCACACAACTTGAAATCTTAAATGAGAAGGAAAAATGAATAATGAACTTGATGGAAATTAGTAAAAATATGAGGTTATTTATTTATTTAGCGTATTGATTCTTTACAATACGATAAAAATAAACTATAATTAAAAATAGAAATATAACAATGTAAGGTATCACGCCTGAGAAAAGGGTCTAAACTAACCAGCCAATCCAGCCATACTATTGTTAATGATAATAATAATAATAATTTATTAAATCCTTCATGATCACAAGTTGATATCGGATACGTCGACATTATACATACATAAAAATCTTTACAAAACGCGAGATACAACAAATAAATACATGAAAGTGTCACACAAACTCAAGGAAAAAAAGAAGAGAAAATAAAGTATATTAAATATTTATACAATACACTCTCATCGACTTAGATATTCAGCTACATTGTAAAAATAACCGTTGATTAGGCATTTTTTTAGGGTTTGTTTGAAATTCATTTCTTTATTTTCCCTTTTTATGTAATTGGGAAGATTATTAAAAAGTTTTGCTCCTACATAGGATGAACTGTTCTCATATAAATTAGTTGAATGTTTTCCCAACCTAATGAAGTTACCATTTCTTCATAATAACCACAGTTCACTTTCTTTCTGACCTGACTCACAGCTGACTCCCAAGTCATGTTACTATCAACATAGGTACCAAGGAATTTAGTATTGTCTGACGAAATCACATCACGACTACTTACTCTGACTCGAAAATCGGTAATTTTCCTGACAGTTCTAGAGGAGAACTGCATTAAAACAGTCTTACTGGTTTTACATCCAAGGAGTTTTTGCGGCACCAATCTGTAAATGCGACAGACAGCTCATTGAGTTCAACTTGGAGTTCCTCCGGGCCTTTAGCATCTGCAGCAAGTGTTGTGTCGTCTGCATATAAAATTATTCGGTTTGTATTCACATGTTTTGGCATATCATTGATGAAAAGTAGGAACATCAGAGGTCCCAAAATGGATCCCTGAGGGACTCCATATTCATTACTGTATGATTGTGATTGGCAGTCATCATATTTCACTCACATCTTTCTGAGACTCTAATATGACTCCAGCCGTGAAAGTACATTTCCTCTAAATCTTAGCGAGAATAACTTACTCAGGATTATATCATGATTGATGATATCAAATGCCTTGGATAGGTCGAAAAAAAGAGCACCCACGTACTTTTTTTTATCAAGGGCATCATAGACATAACCAAAAAACTCGTTTAAAGCACTTTCGGTTGACTTACCTGGTCAAAAACCGTGTTGAAACCTGGTTATTACGTTGAACTTGTCCAGAAAATTAAACATCTTATTATACACACATTTCTCAAACACCTTACACAATACCGTGGGTACTGTTATGGGTCGGTAGTTTTCCATGATGCTGGGGTCTCCATATTTTGAAATTGGTGAGAGGAGACCAATTTTTAGTTTATCAGGAAATTCACCGAGTTCGATAGAGTGATTAATTAAAAAACTATTGGTTCGCTAATATATAAACAAATGCTTTTCAAGATTTTCGTAGAGATGCAATCAATTCCTACTGAGTTAGTATTTTTTAAAGATAAAATGATTTCTCAAATATCGCTTGAGTGAACAGGGGAAAAATAGAAGGTTTGACTTCCAAACATTGTTGTATAGCTACTGAAAGACGTGGAACCAAAGTGTATTTCATACATAGGAACATATTTGAATTTTTTTTTTTCATTATTCCAAATCCGAAATTACATGTTCAAAATCGAAATTACTGTAGTTTTTTCCCAACACCAAACCGTTATTTTAACACCTCTACACATGTCAAGACCAGTTTGATCTTCCTCTTGAAGGTGATCACTTGATGATCGAAACACGTGTCGAAGTTTTGAAATAACGGTATGGTATTGGAAAAAACTCCAGTAATATTTCAAGAATAATGTCAAAATTCCGATTATGAATTCGAAATTTCGAGATAACTTCGAATTTTTGAGTAAAAATTTGAGAAATATAAACCTTCAAAGTTGAATTTTAGCGCCTCCAAAAAGATCAATCAAAAGGTAATTTATTTATCTTTTCGTATGATTCACAATGACAAACCTGAGCTCATGTTTATTCTATATACATATTTCTAAATATAACTTTCATAGATTTGGTTTGATCATAGATTTTTAATTTGAAGTCATTGCCCTGAGGCTCTACAAAATCCTTGCAAATTCCAACTTCCCTTTGCCGTGTTCCAGATTTCTGGTGCGTACTCCCGGAGAAAGTGCTAGTATAATTAAATTCCGCTAAACGGCAGCACTCCGCAACTGCTCGACTTCACCCCTCGTTGCCATAACGACAGCTTCCACTTTTGTTCTCCTCAGCACTCGTGTTTTGGTTAGGGGTGTTTCGTAATAAAACCGATGAATAGGCCACATTGGCGTAACTATAGTGGTTCACAAATACATTACAGGGCATTGCTAAAGTTAAAAAAACAAAAATAGTCTATGAATAGGAATAATAAGAGTAATATTATTCATTCCTTTTAATTTAAATGCATCAAAAAGAAAAATTCATTAATATACAAACCATATTGGCAGTAACTGAAAATCATGATTGAAGAATCATGCGAAAAAAAATTTGAAGCGCATTTATTGATCTTACTGGATCTGAAAACTTAATTGCTTGGTGAAGTTGTAATTAGTAACTCCAGTAAAATGAAATTCCTATAAGGCTTCAGTTTTGTGGTCATTCGATATCAAAATACTTTAGAATATGTCACATATGTACATCTATTATTTACGGAACAAAAAATGTATGAATTTATTCATGGCAGCATCAATTGTCATCGAATTTCCTATTTTACATTCGATAATAATTTCATGAATGAAACATTTCAAATTCAACAAAAAAACAAACAAGTTCCTGGTGGATTTGAACTGTACTACTATCTAAGTAGAAACAAAAGAAACTATATCTAAGGAAAATTCAAAATATAATCATTATATGAAAACATACATGAATGACAACAGACAATAATTTTTTGTCTTGTTGGCAATAATGCTATTACCAACATTATATACTAGACTCTCTTTGCATTACAATTCTCGTTTCTTGAATGTAATCGTCATTACCATAGTCCTTAATCTCAAACTATTTTCTCTCAGTAGAAAAAGACTATTTTCAACAAAACATTGACATTTTAGATCATAAGTTATGAGGTTAAATGGTTATTTTCCATTGAATTGAAAATTATTGAATGAAACACGTAAATAATTCCAACGTTTTTCACCGTTTTCCATAAATTTGTCAATTATTTCATGAATTAATAATATGAATTTGTAGTACAAGAAATTGAATGATGTAACATTGCTTTCTCATCCATAAATCTATAAAACTATCATATACACATTTCCAACTTGATGAATAATTGATACAATAACTGCTGAAATTATATATATTTCTGCTGAAATTATTATATGATTTCTTATAGAATGTTGACGTCTAGATCTGTGAATTTAAAGGACATTCTTGTTCTTATGTATAAACAATGTTTTTTTGTGAATGTGAATATTAGTGGATGTGAGTTTCTTATATACTCTGAAATAATATCTGCAACATATTCTATATCTGAGACCAAGCAATGTTAAAATGGACACCAATATGTCTTGGCAATTTGGAGTTGAGTTGATTGATAATTTCAGCCACGATAATTTAAATGACAAAACCTAAGAACTTTGTGTCACGTGCGCATTTACTTGTTTTTCAATAATGACAAGTTCTACATTCAATGCGTTGAGGTAGAGGTTGAATGGTAGTTTATTTGATGCGAATCAGTCACAATGCTTCATGCAGCAGATACTAAGTACTATAATTCGCTTTTTATTCTTGAATTATTATACCAGTGGCATCTGTAAGCAGTGTAAATGGGACTGTCTTGAAATTGGAAAGGATATTTTTAACAGAAATAAAAAAGTAAGGGTCCTAGGATACAATCTTGTGGTGCACCTGCTCTCACAACACCGATTTTTGAGTAATGATAATGCACCAAATTTCTGTGTTGCTTCAATCCCAACTAATATCTTGCCCTCGTATACCACAATATTGTCATTTGGTCAACATTGAAGCGTCATCAAGAGAATCAAAGGTTCTGGATGAGATGCAAAATGTTCTAAGAAGATAATGTTGAATTAATTGAGTATAACCAATATTCTTCAAAAATTTAAAGATGACATTCATTGAATTTGATTTTTGGGGAAAGCCAAACTAGCAATCACATAATACTGCGAGTTAGAACATATAATTCAGGATTTGTCTATTAACTTTCCATTCCAGGAATTTTGAAAAACTAGGAAGCAAGAATCTATTTCAAATGATGGTAAGTATAATGATCTAATTGGCGTTTTGAATAGAATTGTTTGGCTGGTTGCGAGATGACAGGAATCGGTTCCAGAATCATTTCGAGTTTTGGCCGTATCAATTATTCCGTAATGTATATCACATTCGTCGGTTTGAATTGTTAGGTATGAATAATCATTGCGAAATGCATCATGATTCTTGGTTGATAAATATTCTCATTCCAGATCCAGAGTTGAGTTGTCCTCGTGACAAATAATAACTGTAAGCATTTTTTGTTTTAAATAAAAGTATTTTGATACATGTCCTACGACGTTAACTCAAGTGGCTTGACCAACTTTCGTTTTATCATCATAAAAATAAAATATTTTTCTCGACTTTTAGTGGAGGAGCCCTCGAAGCAGAAAACATGTTTATGTCTGTAATAGTATTTCTAATTTTTTCACAAATCTGTATTCTCACAAAGAAAAAACTGTCTAAAATATTTTTTCCGGAGAAAGGTTTACTGAATTTTTTCTCCTTGCTCTTAATATTTGAGTTATGAACATCAAATATATACATTTATTTTCCATTCAGATATTTTTTTTTATTACCTTCAGTCAAGATTGTTTCGGAACATTTTATATATAGAAGTTAACTTTGGATTATGTAGAAAATAGTTATCTGAAAAATATGTTTCATCCAGGAGTTTTCAATCTTTAACAATGTGAAAAATAAACAAAGCTAAATCAACAGATAATCTGCTAATACAGAGCAGTAACTGAAAAGACACTGCGAAATGTAAACCGCTGGAGTTATACGAGAATTACGAGTGTATAGAAATATTTCGCCTATATATTATATGAATAACGGAAAGTTGGACTATACATACTTGGCTTTCTTTAGGAAAGGTAACTTTTGGGAAAGTTCCGTTCCGAAAAACTAAAAGACTATTTCTGAAAAAACGCCTCAATTACTGTTTATTAAAATAAATATATCTATTTACATGATCCGATCACCATCTGCTAGCTGAATCTGTATAGATTACATTACATTCCATTGTATGGCGAAAAACGTGTTGCGTTTTTGTATAATTGTTTGGTGAAAATCCCACACTGAAGGGTTTTGAATACGTTAGAAACATTCAAACTAGTTCCGTAATATTTATTACTATGAATGTGTGGATTACATTGTATTGGAGTATTATTACAATTATTCATCAAGTTTTTCTTCGTGACAGATTTGAGATATGAGTTCAAAATGTATTTCAAGAAACTTCAACTGAAATATTCCAAATATTGGTTTTCGAGTTTCCTTTATGGGCAAATATGGTTTATGTTCGAAAATAAAGAGTATTGAATTAACTGTATCTGGATTGGTTGACAAGAATATTCCAGAGCGAAATATAAAAATCAGAGTTCTATAGATATTTCTGAAAATTCTCACCTCTCATAGTCTGAAACAAAAAAGTAAAATGGAGAAATTCATACAGGTGTAGAAACAGTGAACTTCTAGTTCCCCCTGATCACCCTGGAAAAAACATTGTATTTACGCAGTAACTTATTGAAAGTTTGCCCTCTCTATACCTGTATAAAGTTCTCCATTTAATTTTTTTTTCAGATTGTGCAAGGCGATAATTTTCAAAAATATTTATTCTGTCGAAATTTCTATTTCTTTTTTATTGTATGAATAATTTCGTCATATCAAATTATTATTTTTGCAGATACACACACACACATACTCCATTATCGGTATACCTGTTTTTGCGTTCTCTTTTGCGTTACATCACACCCCTTAAACTGGACGCTCATGTTTCCTAACCCCTAATATACTCCATGGGGTCGCATCTGTCAATTTTTCAAGTCTAGTTTCTCCTAGTGTTGTGGTGGTTTAGTTTGTGTATGAGATTAAAAATTTAAAGGTCCAAAAGTGACTCATGAAAGGACAAGAAGTTGTTATTTTCAATTGAAGACAATGATTAAGAATAACATAATCATAAGTAGTGAAAAAAGAAGCTAGTGAAAACCAAAAATGAAGAGGTTTGTGTGTCTGGATATATAATAAACAGGAATGAAATGAACAAAAATACCTAAAATTTGTGGTGTATGTTGGTAATAATCTTAATTTACAATTGCCTTCGTCCTGATGGAGTTTAGTAAACAGTTTGAAACGTCTGTGAAAATCGGTTTAGGAAATGACATTCAAAAATGTGACAGTTGAATTGATTACTAATATTAGTGTTTGTAGTGTTGATAATTGACAATGAAATCATTTGATTGCGAATCCTCATCTGAAGGTGATGAACCAACTCTTCACGCCATCTCTAGAGGAGCGGTTGAACCGCCTCAGTGGTTGAGAGGCGGCGTAGCTCCTGGCTGGGGGTGGCAGGGAGCTGTAAGTATACAACAATTATAGCGAAAAGGAGCCTACAGAACGAATAGCATTTTTTGAGACATTCTGGAAATTATATTGATACATAATAATTAACGTATTCATATAATACTGGGAGATTTCAGTTGATCGTTTACAAAATTGCAATATATGTTTCGCTAGATAACATTTTCTATCAGGTTTGTTCAATTTTGTGAACACATCTGAAAATCAAAGTATTTCAAATACGTGAATAGTGTCCTAGTGAAAAAATAATAGTGAAATTCACATTTTCTTTGTGCCTAATCTACTAAACTCACTTTGTGAATCTTCTTCAAATTAAATTATTATAAATATACCAAACCATACTCTGTTTTTTCAATGATAATAAATATATTCAAACAAGTACTCAGGTATATTATGAAGGTACGTTCATTAAGTTGAAATGAATGGACAGATACACGAGGAACAAAAAAAACCGCCTAAAAAATTCTTAATAAGAAGCATTTATATAACGGTAACCTTTACTGAAATATAATCCGGTAAGAGGAGGTTCACGATGTGGAGTGTACTCCAGATCACTAAGCCAAAGGATTAAGTGGGGAATGAGAAAAAATACCAGCGTGGTCCAAACAAACTGGCTGGTATCTCAATCACCACAAAAGAAATAACCAGGAAAGGAATTTCTGGTAAAAACATAACAATCTACACTGACAGCAGACAAGCCCTATTAGCATTGAACAGATAACGTGTAACCTCAGGGTTAGTACTAGTGTGTCACCAAGACTTGGTCATAGCCTTGGTAGATAATAACATCATCCTGAGGTGGGTTAAAGGACACGACCGGGGTAAAGGTAATCGCATTGCCGACTCTTTAGCCAAGGAAGCGGCTGGACTAAGAATTTTAGGGACCCAGTTGTACCTACGGCCTGATGACTTCGACAATTGCGGAACTAGCCAAATGTTACACCCATGCTCAGTCTTTGAAGAGATGGGATGGAATTAAAGGATGTAATCTTGCCAGGATCACCTTGGGCGACCCTGGAAGCTGGCGCCGAAGAAATATCTGGCGATGACCAGGAAAAAACTACGCTTAACAGTAGGATTTTTGACTGCCCACTGTCAACTAAAGAAACACCTCCATAATATGGGGCTAGTGGACACACCTCTATGCAGGATGTGTGAACAGGAAGATGAGACTGTCAGGCATGTCCTATATGCGAGTGCCGATATAAAGGAGATGTCTCCCAGTGACTTGTCCACCTTCCTGGAAAGGAGAGGATGGACGATGACCTAGGAGGCCAACTCCTCGGGAGGATGTTCAATGGGTCATATGTGGCCTAAATGCTGTGGGCTTACACTCACCATCCCTACTATACAGATACAGAGATAATCCGAAATAAGTCTATAATTTGAACTTAAATCAACCTTGAATTTGAATAACTTTCTCTAAACGCTAGAGAAAGTCGCCATGGTTATCTTTTGAGCATTCAGCAAAAACAGATACCAACCATAGGTTATTATCAATAATAATACAATCGATTCATATATAGAAATATTATATCATTTCGAGAAATTACGTCAAATATTTGTTGAAACTATTTTTATGATTTATGGAACGATATTGCCAAATACATGAGAACTTTTTGGTCTCAGCAAACGATGGAAATTGACATCAATAGCTATACAAAATATTTCGAAATATTTGTTTTTATTAATTAACACGCTTTTATTAACCTCACTTGTATATTAGTTTGAAATCGACTCTTTTGGACTCGATTTTGACTAATTTTAAATAGACAGATTTATTTTAAACATTGTACACTTATCAAGAATCGGTGAAAATTCAATAATTCCATAAGTTTATCTCATTATCCTGATCAGGATCGCCAGGAGTAAATAATTTCCTCACACAGTATCTGTGTGAGAGTAAGTGAGACAACCACACTGTCTGCGCATGCGTATATATTTTATATTAAAACAAAGGGGCTTGAAATAGCAAGCTGAACTAAAAAGTGGAAAATAAATAACACTTTAAAAAAACTAAAAAACCACGGTTTAATAGCAACGCAAAGTAAAAAATAATTCCAAACTAATTTAACATTGTGTTCAACATCGATAATAAGTCCTATGGCTTGATGTAACTAATTACTTTTAATAAGTCTGAAATCAGAATAAATCTATGTACAAAAAAATTATTTTCGTTGTAAAAATGCGTGCTAAATATCCATTGTCAGAAATACTTGAAGCCGTTTGCCAGATTTGAGCTATTATACAGTGTGTCTCACTTCTCATGGAAACACCCCTGTATTTTTCGTAATATTCGAGGTGGAACGATGAAACTCTCAGGACTGATGGAAATGCTCCAAATGCACCTACCACCTGAATAGGGTTGGCCAAAGTGATATACACTGTCCACCACTCGCGATGAAACACCCCATTTTTACGGTAAAACATATTAGGGGGCAAAATAGGCTCCAAATTCTTTCAGATTCGTGATCAGGACTACCAACTTACTACGATTATACTTTTTTCCTGAAAAAATTTCAATCCTGAGAAATCCGAATTTGTCTCACTTCTTATGGAAACACCCCCGTATTTTCCGTAATATTCGAGGTGGAACGATGAAACTCTCAGGACTGATGGAAATTCTCAAAATGCACCTACCACCTGAATGGGGTTGGCCAAAGTGATATACACTGTCCGCCACTCGCGATGGAACACCCTATTTTTAGGTAAAACATATTACGGCGCAAAATAGTTCTCTTCCAATACCTGAACTCCTTCATTCTATCTGGAGAGTACTCACAGGTATGAAAGATACAGATGCTATGAGATGCTATCATCCATTTTGAGCCTATCTGGGGAAAATGTCACAGCACCACATTCTCAGATTATCGAGATAGTGTGAAGCAGTGTATGAAAAATTATCGATGACGGCAGCTATTATAACTAAAGAAGATTATTCGTAAAACTAATTCTGGTTGCTGAACATCCAAATTCTATCCCAACCAGAAGTGAGAGCTCTCGATTGATGAGCAAAAACTGCAAAAAATGGAAAAAATCTATATTCAAAGGTTCACATCTCGAAAACTGTAGAATTCTGAGCTTTGGCTGTGGACACTTTCAATCAACACATCAAGAACTACAACATATCAAAATTTCGGCAAAATTCAAGGCAAGCCATTTCTCATAAGAAATGTGCGGGGTCCTTTATCAAAATATTGAGGAAACATTTTACCATCCGAAACAAAATTAATCTTCATACTCATTGCAACACCGAAACAACTGTTAATTTTAAACAAAAAATCGCACTCGGTGAACAGGTAGAATTTAGATTATTTTACCTACTTGCTGAATTGTTGTCTGAAATCATTTGAAGGGATTGAATTAAATCACTTTCATTGAATCATGCGGTGCCCTAAAATCACTATGAAAAACAGTTGCTCATTGATATTTACTGTCAACCTGACAATATTGTTGAAAGATCTTGTTGTATTAACCCCCAGACCAGTTTTCATTGCATTTGTTGTTTCTAGTATTGTTGTTCTTTGAATCACCGTTGTTCGTGTTGTTTCTACCGTGTTTTTGTTCCCATTGTGTTTATTGTTCCTGTATTTGTGTTGGATATTGTTCCTGTGTTCCAGTTGTTTTCTGTTCGTGAGTACCTGTTCATATTTTAATATTTCTGAAGTTCCCATTTTAACTGATATCAGCTCATTTTGATTGACAAAGTTCAACATGGCACGTCTGTCACTTCAAGTAAAAATTGAAATTGTTTTAATTGTTGGTGAAGGGGTGAGGTCTTATCGTGAAGCGGCCGCTGAATTTAATAAAAGACACCCGCTAGAGGTAGCTGTATACCCTGGAACTGGACATAAAATATATAATCTATTCGTGAGCACCGGCCAAGTAACAAAGGACAGAAAAATTGTAAAACATCATATTGATGATAATACGATATTGGCGGCTCATTAAGCTGATCCTGGAATTAGTTTAAGAAACTTATCGCTTCAACTCAATATAAGCCGCAGTAAAATATGGAGGTGTTTGAAGAGGCATAAAATGCATGCTTCCAAACCCAAATTTTTACATACTTTGCACGAAGGAGATGAAATCCGCCGTATGGAGTATTGTTTATGGATGCAGGAAAATTATCTCAATGACAGGAATTCTTTTAAGCATATCTTATACAATGATGAGGCTATCTTCACCACGAATGATGTTGTATCTTCCCAGAACATGAGGTTTTGGGCTGAACAAAATCCAAATTGGGTGGTGAATTGTAGAGACCAAATATCTCAGAAAGTTAATGTGTGGTGTGGTACCCTGAACAAAACTATTATCGGGCCATTTTTTTTCGATCAAAATTTAAACGGACGACTATTCGTTAATTTTCTCGAAAATGCATTTTCCGATGTGTTGGAAGAACTACCTTTGGATGTGAGACACATCATGATTTTTCAGTTAGATGGTTCACCAGTTCACAATAGTGGCATAACAAGGGTTTGGTTGACTAGGAATCTATCTAGGAATCTATCCTATCTATCTAGGAATCTATCTAGCCCTCTCGTAGTACGCCCACCACGATCCCCAGATTTAACTCCACTGGATTTTTATTTATGGGGAAACTTGAAAAATAAAGTTTATAAGGATAGGTCCACAAATAAGGAAGATCTCCGTGCAAGAATTATACAAGCGTGTAGAGAAATCACACGTAGAGAACTGAGAAGAGTTGGAGGAAATAATAGAAGGCGCATAGAAAAATGTGTTCGATTGGAGGGAAATTTAATAAAAGGCACGAAAATTTAAAATTGTGAACTGTTAAATCATTTGAAATTGATTGTTTTGTTTTTTAATTGAAAATGTGATTTTGAAAGTAGTACTTCGAAGAACATTTTTCGCCACAAAATATCCTTGTTTTTTTTAAATAATGAGAAAATAAAAAACCTCACTGATTACATGTTTCCGTTCCTCTTACAAAATTACCATTTTCTCTCTTATTGAGAAGGAATAACTTTGCTGACAACAAAATAAAAAATAATTATTTATGTGAAAACAAAAGTCGAGTTTCTCTTGAACAATTTCGTTCATGTTTTGATGTCAAAACAAAAAAAAAATCTACTTCAATTATTACGGAAGATACGGGGGTGTTTCCATAAGAAGTGAGCAAAATTCGGATTTTTCAGGACCGAATTTTTGTCAGGAAAAAAGTGTATTCGTAGTAAGTTGGTAGTCCTGATCACGAATCTGGAGGAATTTTGAGCCTATTTTGCCCCCTAATATGTTTTACCATAAAAATGGGGTGTTCCATCGGGAGTGGCGGACAGTGTATATGACTTTGGCAAACCCCATTCAGGTGATAGGTGCATTTTGAGCATTTTCATCAGTCCTGAGAGTTTCATCGTTCCACCTCGAATATTACGGAAGATACGGGGTGTTTCCTTAAGAAGTGAGACAAATTCGGATTTTTCAGGACTGACATTTTTTCAGGAAAAAAGTGTATTCGTAGTAAGTTGGTAGTCCTGATCACGAATCTGAAGGAACTTTGAGCCTATTTTACCCCCTAATATGTTTTACCATAAAAATGGGGTGTTCCTTCGCGAGTGGCGGACAGTGTATATGACTTTGGCAAACCCCATTCAGGTGATAGGTGCATTTTGAGCATTTCCATCAGTCCTGAGAGTTTAATCGTTCCACCTCGAATATCACGCATCACGCGTTGGGGATACCTTTCCTAATAGATGCGTCTGGCCTCGCTTGAATTTCCGTCAGCCAAGCCGTATGCAAAAACCATATCAGCAATTTCAGCATTCGTAAAGTCGGGCATGGTACCAAAAAATCACTTTATAAACTCCAAACTGTGAATTTGTCAGTTAATAGTTAAAAATGTGACAGCGAACTTCTATTTTTATAAACAAACTTTCATATCCTACTCGATTTAATTAACTTAATTTGCAAGCGAAGAGTGACAAAAATTATTGAAATCAAATTTGGCTATAAAGTAATATGCATCGATATAGAAAATTGTAAATATATCGAAACCGATCACCTCCAGCCAGGGCCGTAGCGAAAAGAAAAACCAGGGGGAGGAAATCCAAATTTTCCCAACTACACCAGCAAAATTTCACAACTTTCGAAGAAATGAAAGCCGAGGGATTGATTACTACTGTGATATATTAATCTTAATATTAATTTTATATAATTATTAATCCTAATAGTAATCTTAATATTAATCTTACTTAGCTATCCAAAGATTGGCTGAATGCTTGAATGCTTATGCCCGTTAGGGTAAGCACAAACAAAAATAAATTTTGGTGATTATAAAAATAATAATGGGAATTATTCTACTTTGGACCAAGGTCCTTGGTCTTCCACCATACCCACCATGTATAGGAATATTCAATACAAATGAAAGGACACAACACTCAAATAATATTGTGCTTATTGTTTTCTACTATTATTTTTTCTATCTTCACGGCCCAAAATTTCCCAACTTTTCCAAGTCGAAAAAACAGCGAAAATTTGGGAATTTTGTAAAATTGTCACTTCAAAATTTGTGAACTGTTCAGGACTGTTTTCTTACTTGGGAGCAATTAAAATTTTTTGAAGATTTCAAACAACTCAAAATTCTCTTCAAATTATGCATGTTGGGAAATCCCAACCTTCTCCTGGTTATTTCCCTTTTTTTTATTACTTCTCCTTTTCTTTTCTCTCATTTTTATTTTTTAATTTTTATTCATTTTTTTACTATTATTTTTTTCTATCTTCATGGCCCAAAACATAACAACTTTTTCCCAAGTCGAAAAAGCAGGGGATGGAGGCTTTCCCCATGGCAACAGCCCTGCCTCCAGCGTTGTTGAGGAGGTGTACCTTTCATACTTGGAAAAGGTGACAATTAGGTTTTTTCATGAAAAGTACCAAAAGTTTACTGTAAAAAAAGTTAGGGCAATTCGAAATAAATAATGACAGCGTACGCAGTGCCCTTTAGATGTTACATGAAAATTAATAGGAAATTATGATTTCCCACGTCAAAAAAAAACCGGTTATCGAATTTCTTGCAAATAACTCATTTTTTGCAAGAGTTACTTTCAATAAGCGAACAAAAAATTCAATTTCAACACCCCGTATCTCTGAAACGAAGCATTTTCGGACACAAATTCATATAGACTTTTTTCTTAAAATTGTCTCAGGAATACTCCTCAATATAGTTTGAGGAGTGCCTAGAAGATGACACTACTACCAACTGTCGAAAGCGCTCGCAGATAATTATTAGAAGACATAAAGCTTCAAATCCTTTTTGTAAAATTTAATATTGAAATACTGAAAATAAAGGAAAATTAGTTGCATCATTCAAAAAAAAAAATATATATATATATATATATATATATATATATATTGAATTTTCAAGATGAAGTATTTTCTCGTAATTTGACCCTCAACTCAGAAACTGTGAAATACTTTCTTTCACTCATCTTTTTTAATGCATCTTTTCTGTTCTAATGCTTGCGGTAGAAAGCATATCAAAGTTTTGGTGTAGAAAAAAGTTATTTTTGGTATATTCAATCTGAGGTTCTGCCACTCCCAAAAAGCTGCTCAAATGAGTAAAGTATCTGGTTGATTGAATTCAGCAATCAAATCCAAACAATTTTAATATGTGACTTCATTTTTTTTTGTATCATTGGAAGGCTCAAAATCAATACATATAAGAGTAACTGATCATTGTCTAAACATGGAAGATATTTGAGAAAAACTGCATTTGTGTGGCTTCATCGATTTGGTAAAGGTTTTCACTATCATATTAGTAAGCTTCACTTAACATTTAGTGTCTGATTCATTTCAATCGATATGTAAATAAAAGAGTTATGTAGTAGTCTTAATAATCACGTCAAATATTTGTTGGAAAGAAATATTATAAAAATAATGTATGCTTCATTTGGCTGAAAAATTGTTTGACTACATTTATAGTTTTTAAATAGATGTTCTCATTCATCAAAGATGGTAAGTATGAGAACATTTTGATGTTGGATAATCTGGGAATACCCAAAAATTAAATACCACGTGAACGAAATCATTTTTTATTTACAAACTTATGTTTCGATTGGTGTTATCTGCTCCTGACGTGATGCATTATTTTAAATATTTTATTACTGGAATTGTAGATAACAAAAATACCCAATTCACTGTTCATTATCGTAAATTTCTATTCTAATTTCATTGGAACTGTGTTGGAATTTTCTAACCTACAAGCATTATTCGACTTCTCCATTTCCTTCTCAACCACTTTTTTTTTGTACCCAGACGGCCAGCACAGCAACAGGAGCTGGTTCATCTCAATCTGCAGCTGCTTTGGATCAATCCAGCTTCACACAATTTCCGTCAAATACACCAGAAGATAGTCAGATTCCTGGTAGGAGAACCCCTCTGGGAGCAGTGGGACTTGGCGGATTCTACTTTCAGGGATGCCAACCAAATATTGCTAGTCATGGACCACCTTCAGATGAAAACAATCCTGATCCAGGATGTTCTACACAGGGATCTAGGTACGTATGTCTGTAGAGTATTTGCATCGATGATCCATTGAATGATTGGGATTCCTTGGTGGAAAATGGAACTATTTGAGAAAATAAATGTTTCTGTTGAAGTTGAGATACTTTCTCTAATTACACGGATTATAGGAAGGCAAATAAGACAATTATCTGAACTCTAATAGTTTAAATGGAAGATCAAAACATGTTTTGTTGTGATTGAATTTTTTTTCCGTTTTTAAGGAGTCAAGATTTACGGCTGCAAAATCCTCAAAATCCCCAATCTTCTAAAGGCAAAAACCGCCAAGGAAAAACTGTTCGCCTGAACATAAATGCAAGAGAACGAAGAAGAATGCACGATTTGAATGATGCTTTGGATGAACTTAGGTATGTTATAATAAATATCTACCATATTATCTTTAAAAACTATACCACACGTAAAATGGGAGGCAATGATGAAAAATACACTTGTTTAAAAGATATTTTTATGGGAATTGTTCTATCCGAACAACATGTACCATCCGAGTTCTTGGTGTCTTTATTCAAGGATTGGGGAAAACTTCAAAAGGCATCAGAAGCAATGAAATTATTGATAAAAAAGGGAAAGATGTTCAATTCCCTTCGGCTGTGTTGTAAAGTGTCGTAAAGGGTCGCAAATGAAACAAATGTTTCCACAAAAATCATAAATTTTTGTTGCTTTGCTTGTTTTTGTTATCAATGACGGACATTCAGACAAATAGGGGTTATAAAGTATACCATGCAGAAACTGTTAGGAGTAATTTTTGAGAAGCGAACTTTCACTAGCTTTCAGTCAGACAGAAAAAAAGTGTGAACCAATAAGCGGTACAATACTGGTAGACAGCCAAAGGCCGGAAAAAAGATATTCCTTCGCTTTGGGATCACTTGTTTCATGATTCTACTTATTTGTTTTTTATTTTCAAGCAAGGGTTCCACAGCCTACCATGTTGGGAAAGGTTTTGAAGCAATTACTTTTCAACAGTCACACAGCTTGTATTAAAGCAAGGTTTATTGTTAGGTTTTACTTTGGTGTATCTCCATGTCAATTGAAATGACGTCGGGTAAAGTCGTTGAAAAAATATATTTTTTCACAAGGAAAATATGAGAGAAACAATAGACTATCTCAGTTGACTAAAATGTTATGTTAAACATTGCTTGATAGTAATATGTTGACCGTTATCAAAGCTTGGCTTTGCATTGACCGCGCCTTTGGTAGCTTTGTTTTTAAACGATATTCGTGGATTAAGTCATTGGTCAATCGTGTAGACAACGTCTCTGTAAAAGGAGACATCCGTCCTTGCCTTTCAAAGAAAATTGAGTCCAACAATGCATTCGTGGTTCCATCATGACGGGTCGAAACAACATTGTCTGTGTTGTATGTTTTGTATCAAAGTCACGCCAAAAATCATTGCAATCATGATTCAATACCATAGAATGTTGTTTCTGCAGTAGGTAGTACTAAAATGGAGAAAGAATGCACACTTCAAACTCTTCTATCTTTGCCAGAACAATGCTTAATAATATGATACTGAGGTCTCCTCTCACAACAATTGGAGGAGAAATCGTGACAATTAATTTCGGTATCTCCCATGCTAAGCAAAATATCGAGAAATTGCTCTTTTCGCGAAATCGCAGTAGGCAGGGTTTAGGGCTGTTACTCATGCTAAGTATTTCGAAAAGTGCGGCCCATGAAGGTTTATGCCTCTACCAAAAATCAAGTGTCTGCTTTCAAAAATGACTAAAATACAGGGGTGTCTTTATCTTCAGTGTGTCACACTGTATATACAAACTCCAACATACAATATGGAAATAATATGGAATATAGACATATCGTTGATATGAATTAATATTATAACTTCATAGGTCCGTCATCCCATACGCCCATTCTCCGTCTGTGCGTAAGCTGTCCAAAATTGCAACCCTTCTTCTAGCCAAAAATTACATACTCATGCAAGCCAATGCTTTGGAAGAAATGAAGAGGCTCATCGCTTACCTCCAAGGAACTGCAGGTGCTGCAGTAGGGGCAGCAATAGTCGCACCTCCTGGATTCGACCTTCAAGGATTTCCTGCCGCTGCGAAGTTCCTACAGCAGCAACAAACCTTACAGGCCGAAATATCTAGGAATAATGGCGGGAATGGAAGTGGGTCAGGTTCTATGTGAAATAATTCATTAAGAAAAAATCATTGTATTGGTAGTAAATTGAAATGAACTCATTCCTGCCCAACAGGATACATAATTATACCTCACTAAGCAAAAATACAACTATAACTGGTAATATGATAAATACGAGAACACTAACACTACCGAAATCTATTTGGTTTTGATGTCATTTACTTCATACAATGATAATACTGGATGATATGTACTTGATACTGCCAAAGCTGTTATTCTGTTTGTTGGTCGTGGTCTGCAGGTTTTATACGTGACGTGTCCTCTACAACTACGATAGATATTATCAAAAGAGATTAGGGTATTGTTGTTCTTAAAGCATGCATTATAGAAGTATTTCAATTGGGATAGTTTTCTATGAACAAACAGATGGGTCCGCAATGGGTTCAGTGGTGGCAAACTTTTTCATAAAAAAATTGTGCCATAGTTGGCTGCGTTACATTAATGGCAGGTTCGTGGTATGGCACTACGGTGAGTAGCAACTGAATAAGTTTCTTGCATATCGGAACCCCACCAACTCGAAAATTCAATTCATAATAGAAGCCCAAGCAACCATCGCCTTTTCAGATGTACCAGTAAACAGACTTGAAGATAATAGGGCTTTAGGTCGTGAACTGTAAAGGAAACCAACCACGAACGAAAAGGAGGGTAACAAAAATTTTCCTTGAGACAGCCCACCGGATCGGAGTGTGAGAAGCAACTAAATAAGTTTCTTGCATATCTGAACCCCACCAACTCGAAAATTCAATTCACAATAGAAACCCAAGCAACCATCGCCTTTTCAGATGTACCAGTAAACAGACGTGAAGATAATAGGGCATTTGGTCGTGAACGGTTAAGGAAACCAACCACCAACTACGAACGAAAAGACTAGTAACAAAAACTTCCCTTGAGACAGCCCACCGGAAGTGTCCCCGAGCAACTCAATTTTTCGAAAAACGCAGAAGTGGGTATAGCGAAACTGATTTCGATCGCGCGATAGCTTTAGAAAAAAAAATTCCTTCACCTCTCCCAATAGTCACTCCTGTCAATGAAAGAGCTTTCTGAATGTTATCGACTGAATCAAAGGAGTTCTAGAGAAACACAACGTAAACTCTGTATTCACGCCAACTAAAATCATCGGAGAGATTCTAACGTCAACTAACAACACCATAGGGCCTTCAGCAACACCAGTGGTTTACTGAATTCCTTGTAGCTCTGGATCAGTTTACATCAGAAACACGAAAAGAAATGGAAAGTAGCGGAAGCGCTTAGAGAAGGTTCCGCGTTATCGCGTTTGAAGAGACCCATGTCCTCGAATCTCAGAGTTACTATTCAATAACAATAGGAAGGCGATAGAAATTCAGAGGCACAAAAACATTTTTACCCGAAACAACATCAATAAATTCTGGCTACCTGCAATCAGTTGCTCTCGTATCAAGTCATTCAATTCAACCAAAAGGAAATGAGTCATGAACACCAGCAATGGAATACATTCGGGAATCCGAACCAATTCTGTAGTATCTGCTTTAAGGACAACCAGAACACTTCGTCCGTCTTTTGTAGTATCCACCGTAGTCCTAGACGAAAAGCATAAAACCTGCAGAACACCTCAAAATAGCCCGGAAAATAGCTTTGACACAGTCTTGTTAGGTATGATATTTACTCGTATGTTATAATAAATTTGTTCATGTTAAATTCATTCACAACTGGTTAGGCGAATTCATAATAAGCAACTCATATCCGAATTGGAATCTATTTTATTCAGTTTGCGATGCCTAAGCAGACATGCGATTTGTCATTTATACCATTAGGAAACATGACTGGGAAATAATGATCTGAAATCTTAACTGATTCTGTTTTCAAAATATTTATTGTGTTGATGGTGAATACACTCGTGCATTTTATTGATTATATAAATTGTGAGTTGCTGGGTAATGTTAACTGTTCTTTTTATGATGTATATCTAACTAGGGCATGACATTTATGCCTTGAAATGATGACACAAAATTCCATAAAACAATTTTTAGTCTTCTAGTAGTTTTAACATAGCTCAGTACACTATTAAATATGGACATACTTTTCTGTTACTAGTTACAAAGTATTCTTTGATGAAAGGTTTTGGGAAAATATAGTACTAGCTGTTGAAATATAAATTTCACTTTTTTTATAAACTGGTACTGGTTTATGTCGATGAAAAACTATAAGAAGACCATGATCTAGTCAGAAGTTTAATGTAGAATAACATAATTTTATTGTAATAAAATAAGCAATATAATGAATTGGGCAATAAACAGTTTTCTCAGAAATTGTTGCTATAATACTCTAGTCAATTAGAATCATAAACTGGTATAGCAATGTATTTATTATAATATTTGTAGAAATAAAGTGTACTCTTAAATATTATTTTCTTATCGAGAGTATATTAATATTAGCTCCCAGAAAAGTGTATTATTCATTATTAAGTGTGTACATAAAACAAAACATTGACTGGAAAACAGTTCATAGTATTGTCAGTCGAAGTCAATCTTCCAGTTTCAACGTAACTAGTACGACTCTCAATTCATAAATTGATTTTTGAGACGTTCAACAGAGTTGAGTTAATTAAAAACTCATTTCAAAGGTGTCCTCGTTTGGGAATCCTGAAAATGATAAAAATACGTCAGAATCGGTAAAGTTCAATTGTTTGTTCAGGAACACCATGGAATGTTTGTGATGATAAATATATTTTGGAAAGTCAATAGAAAGACAGTTTCTATCTTTCACTTAAATACCCAAAGGATAAAAAATAAAGCAAGCAATTTTGAAAAATCGAGTCAAGCACTGAGACGAGCTGATGTATCAAACAACGAAAATAATGTATCAAAAACGAACTGGAACTCACTCAGATAAACTGTCTCCTTGTTGAAAATTAATGATTATTCACTTTGAAAAAAGTCAGATCTCAGAAACTCAGACAGCGTTGCTAGGAGAACTGAGAACCTTTCGGAAACGGAACTGATTGGAAAGCTCCGAAGAAAAAAATTATTGTTGAATAATACAATTCAAGACAAATATGTCATCACCCGAAATCAGAAAAAAGTTATTTAAGTAAGTAGTGGAAAAATTGACAGGGTAATCGATTTTTTTTCTACCCGCAGCACCGTCACTTCAACCCTTTCGTGTTATTTAACCCTTTCAATACGGCTATAAATAAAAAATATTGGTTGAAAATTACTATTGGGCTATATATGTTCCATTAAAAGCTTGTGGAATACTGTTAGCCTTTGAACGCATCATAATCCAGATTTGACACTGTCCCAACCGTTCTGAGAGTACCGACAATCAATGTGCGCGCGTAAAATTCGACTTTACTAACCTATAACATCAGTTATTCTCATTATTTGTTTTGGTGCACAGGAAGTTTTTATTTAAGGCATATAACATACATATTTTTGATTTTAGTCCTTTTCTTTACAGAATTTTTAGTTTACGGGTTTATGGGATACATATGTCCCATTCGTATTCTATTGTGGGCGTATTATGTCCCAGTAGTAATATCTATACAGAGTGTTCATTTTTGTTTCAGAAAACGTTTGGATGAAAAACAACTAAATTTCATAGCTGAACATTTATCAGATGTGGAGTCACTTGAGGATCCATTCCAAGATAGCGGTTCCGAGTATATTGATCACTGTCTGAGCCTGACTCAGACAGTGAGTCAGATATTGAAAGACCCAGAAAATTTCGAATTCTAGAGAAAACTAATACCGGAAAACCGAATGATTTATATTACTCCAGCTCTTCCGAGAGTAATGAGAGTGATATATCTGACGTACATGTACCTGATGATAATTCTTCCCCCGTTCCACACAAGAAAGATCCTGTTCTCATTGGATGGAAGAAGTTAGCGAAGGTTTTGTTCCGCGCATGAAAATTCCAATTGATAAATCATGTTTTGTCTTGGCAGATTGGAACCGTGGGTCATCCGAGTTGGATATTTTCATGAAATTGTTTCCAAATAGTTTATTCAACTACATTGCTCAGTGCACAAATGAGCGCTTAGAAATTGCGAATAAAGCTAGTAAGAACCTACATAAAAAATACAAACCAACCGATGCACGTCAAATAAAAATTGTCATAGGTTGTCTTTTTATTATGGCGTATAATAAAGTTCCTTCAATACATCATTATTGGTCTACGAATAAATCTTTAGGCAATGAAGCTATAAAACAGGCTATTTCCAGACAGATTTCAGCTTCTAGTAAGCAAACTATATTTTACCTCTCCGAATAAACCAGAAAACTGTAGCAAACTTTATTACATTGAAGATGTGGTTAATTGTCTGAAAAGTACATTCCGCAAGTCAAGAACAGAATCTACGCACCAATCTATTGACGAATCAATGACCTAATTCAAAGGCAGATCAGCTTTGAAACAATATCTACCATTGAAACCGATAAAACGTGGTATAAAAATTTGGCAACTTTGTGATGCAAAATCAGGCTATGTTTACGATTTCAACATTTATTGTGGAAAATAAAATGAACCAGCTGGTGGAACTCTAGGCGAACGAGTTGTAAAGAAACTTACTTCAACTGTAAAAGGTCCAGAAGTGTCCTTTTGTTTTGACCGATTTTTTACTCCTGTGAATCTGGTTGATACGTTACCATTTCCAGTAGTTGGAACATCTATATTCTCAAGAAAAAATATGCCAAAATTTGAAAAGAAGAAAAAAAAGAGAGGGGAAATGGAAAGCATGGCAAATGGTAATGGAACAATAGGATTTCTTTGGCAGGACACAAAGGAAGTTATGATCCTTAGCAACTGCCATACAGATAAAAGGGTTGTAATTAGCCGAAAGTCAAAAGATGGTTCTAAAATGAATTTACAATTCCCCGAAGCAATACAATTTTATAACGCTAACATGGGCGGAGTGACTTTGTCATACCAGTTTACCGGTCGATAGAAAATCCACAAAATGGTGGAAAAAAGTTTTTTACAAGCTTCTTTTGACCTCTGCTGTGAACGCTTGGATTATTTGTAAAGAACTGCGTAATAACCCAAAACTTCCATTTCTTAGTTTCCTCATAAATCTTGCCGAATCGCTAATTGCAACAGGCCGTAGAAATGCCAATGTTATCAGAAAACGCGTATAAAGTCGGTCGAATATTGCATCGAAAAATCTCATAAATGTTGGTGAACACTTACCTGTCGTTACAAAAACTAGAAAACGGTGTCGCAGCTGTTCCGAAAAAAAGAAAGAGAAACGCACAACTATTTGTTCCTAGTATGTTCCTTTATGTAGGTTATGTTTTGCATCCTACCATACATAAATTGCATTTGATTTCACAATAAAGCACTATGCATAAATGCTTAGGTATTTGTCCCAATCCATATTTTGCCTAGATGACCAGCTACTATTTCTTAGTTTGTAAAATTTTGCCAAGAAAGTAGCGTTAATCGATGATTCATTGGAAATAATTAATATTGAAAAAAAAAATAGTGCCGTATTTTTAAGAACTAAAACCTCATGGAACATATAAGACCCTTTAGTAGCGAAATGGTTAAATACATATCCCCCAGGAAATAATGACTTTTAATCTGATAATTTTGACTGAGGGGGTGTGTGAAACAAAGAGATGAGTATAATCTGGTTTTGTTCAAAACAACTTCAGCTTGGGTTGTTTTACAGGAATAAATCGAATAATGGGTTAGATGATAACACCATCATTCCAATTTATCAACACATTATTATTTTATTGAGTTAATCATAATTGCTTAACTGAAGGTGCGTGACATGGGAAATTTCAAATGTTTCACTTGATATACATCAATCAAATCTGGAATCAATTTGACTTCATAAAATTTAAAGGTTATCGATATGTTTGAGGGTACTTCTTATATTTTGATGAAACACCATGAACGAATGAAGATAGATAATATAGGTAATGATTTAAACTTATTACATTTGAATATTATGTTGTATCAAATACTTCGTAATTATATCTCGTGAGTCCTGACTCATCTCACACAATTTGTAGTAACCACATAAATAGGATATATAACAAGATGTATGCTACTTTCTTGATCTTTTGGTATTTTATGACATTTAAATTGCTCTCTTCCAGACTCGGCGTGCTTGCTTTCCTTTCGTTTTCCAAATCTGTTAGGACATCTCAACTCACTGCTCATCTGATAAAGGTTTCTTTCATCTTATAAGAAAACATTTCACTACATACTGCTCTTCATTTAGAGATCTACAAAGAAGCCCGCATCAATGGCATATGTCTATATTACAGCTTACTATACTCTACTCTACATGTGTTAGAGTATGTAATGTGGTAATTGGAAAGCTATGTAAGCAGATACAATACTAATGAATCATTACCAGATAAATATATTAGTTACCTTAGGCATTTCATGCACATAATAATTACCTACACCATTCTATCCAAATTAATATCTTAGGAATTACTGCAAAATTGAAATTATGGAGCGAAAAAATAAATTTAAGCGGTCTCACAAACCGATGTGGCATGCATAATTAAGAAAGGTTGAAATTACATTGGTTTGGGTTAAAAACGCTATTCAGTTTTCTGCTCCTCTTTCTTCATACAAAAAATTATCTCTCTTAAAAATATAACCCCTTTCAATTAACATTTTGTTTTATAACGTGAATCACCCCCTATCCGGGGATGGCGGAGCATATTCCAAAATTGACTATTGATCACGCTATATGATGGAGTGGAACTAAAAAATCATCACCAAGGAAACAGCTTTGTGAAAATGGATCTTACCTGGTTGCCACTAATAAGAATAGAGGTTGAAAACGAAAATATGAACCTCAACTGAATCCTCAAAAAACACCCAGTATAAGTATTCATGTAGAGTATCGCACATATTTGGACATTTCATTCTTTTGACGTATGTCGATTGTTTCTTTTTCTTTCGCAATTATTTTGACTTTATAATTTGATCACTAGACATTTTTGATTCATTGAACTGAACTCAATAAATACATATTTATCATAAAATAAGGCTACGGTTTAATAAATTATGAACTGAAAGGAGTACAAAAATATTCTTCGCATCATTGTCAATTGTTTCACGAAATTATTTATCTTAGTATTTCTCTTCTGATTTATAGAGCTTATGCATACTACCCCACTATGACAACGTGAATAATATCAATACTGTGAAATATATATTACTACATTTACTTATAATCGATTCTTTAAATCCAAGATTCAAAATTTCGCCCAGTTTGATCATCAGCTGAAACCAAAAAATCATTGGACCTATATTAAAAATTGATAACTCCGTGATTGTGAATAATTCTATAGATCAGCTGAAATTCACATTAATATGCACATGTCGCGATTTACTATTTACTGACCCTAGGTCAACTATATGATTGATATATTCAGATTTATCAATTGCAAATTAAGATAATAAGGAATGTGAAATATAATTTTTCCGTTATGCCTTATTGAAAGCTTTGAACAATAAATGAGTATTATTATTATCGTTACCATTGAACCTTTTTCTCATGATACATTCAGAACTGTTTTCCATAAATATTGGAATTATCTTCATTAAAAAACAATCGATTCGCAAAATATCGTAGAATCAGTACTTTCCTGATAAGATAATGTAGGATTATTAAAAAATTATCAGATGTTTTCGGCATATGGATTATAAACTGGGTAAATGATGAGTTACGATGTAACTCATACATTTGGAAAATAATTTGTTGAAATGAAATTTACTCAATATATTACAATTCACCATCTACCCAACACGAAAATATTTTTATCATATCGAAAATGGTTTTCCCCTATCAAATGATACCCTGTATGAATCTATATTGAGAGATTGTGATAAAAATTCGAAAAATGTTGATACTATATTAATGAATGTGTTGCTATTTATCTAACCATTTTATATTATAACTGCAATGATTTTAACCGAAAAGCATAAAGTCAAAAACTAACTGATGATTTATGGTGTTTTTGTTCATTAAAATCCACTTGGTTTATGGAATGAAGTGAATATCGACAATGAAATAAAGTCAATGTCCCTCACTCCAACTTATGACGATTTCTTAGACTAAAATTAATTTGTTTTCTATTTCAATTTCAATTAAAATCTAATATAGGATATGTTAATATGACCATTAAGGGAAACTTCAAATACATTTACTTACACATTACTAACAATATCTGTGATGTATGTAATGACGGTTGAAGGTTTCAGTCGTTCCATTTTCCAAAATATCAGACTTTCACTGAACACTTAAAGATGAATTCCATAAGATATGAGAGAGAGATGACCGATACCTAATGAAAATCCATGACAAAGCATTTAATTAACAATTTATTGTGAGATTTCAGTTCAGAAATCCGCGAGGCGTGTTTCACTTTACGTCTTTGTGTTGATGTAGTTTCCGTGAGTGCATTACACACCTTCTCGTCAACCATTGTGTATGGAACGCCGTTTTACTTTTTATTGTCACAAATATTCATTCCTCAATTTATTCAACTAACAATTTATTTGTTTGAATTTAATTGACTCATGCATTTGTTCGACACATTAAAAACGATTGTTCGCAAAATTTGTTCTATATTAAATGACACTTGATTTAAAATGTTACATGAATAAAATTGTTATTTGAATAAAAAAGTAATGAAATAACTTGAAGCTTTTATTGATTCCGAAGAAAAATATTGTTTCAGAGTATTGAAAAATGGAACGCCAATTTATTATATATTATGCTGAAAAATAATCTATATACATATAGTTCAACTCAGCAATAAACCAACATTTTAATTCAACAATCAATGGAATGTATTATTCGAGTAAATTCAACAAACGTTTCAATTCCGCATATAATTTTGACCTTTTAATAAAATGTTAGTTATTTATATGACTGTTGAATTACAATGGAACTTTAAATTCACTTTCTAAAAGTAAGTTTGGGAATGAAATTTCAATGAATATATTTGAATGACTGTCAAAGTTTTTCCATGAAACATTGTTGGTAATAAAAATAGGCTTTCGTTTGTCTGAAAATATAGCAAATTAACTTTCCATACTAAATATTTTTCTATGAATAATAAAGATTGTTATATTTCAATTTTATTGAAAGTGTTCAATATTTGCAACATTCACTTAAATTGCATTCAATTTAAAATTTGGTTACAACTTTTGTGCAAAACATTCTCAAGCAAGTATCATTTTATTTCATCAGTCTTTTTAAAAAGCTAATTTCTGACAAAAAATTAAATTTTTTGATGATTTAAAAAGTTTGTTGTATTTGAAAGATACATTTAAAACGATTGTTGATAATTTTAATTCGGCGCTGGTATCGAGCGGATTTATCAAGAACTTCAATTGTTACATATGGCAACATGCTAGTTCATTTATAGTACGACAACACGCCGTTCAACCGTGGCGCCGAATAGAAATTATCAACAATCAATTTAATTCATGTATCACTGAAATTCAACAAACAAAATAATTCAGATCATTTCAAAGGAATATTAATAAAAAGTAAAACGGCGTGGCACGCCGTTTTACTTTCTATTGGTATTTTGTGAAAATGAATTGTTTTGACTGTTGCATTTAGGTGATACATGAATTAAATTGATTGTTGATAATTTTTATTCGTCGCTGCGGTCTAACGGATTATTACCGTACTATAACCAACGCCATACATATATACACTTGAGTAGTTCCATACAAATACGCCCGACGACAGCGCCGAATAAAAATTATCAACAATCAATTCAATTCATGTATCACTGAAATTCGACAAACAAAATAATTCAGCTCATTTCAAATGAATATTAATAAAAAGCAAAACGGCGTGCCACGCCGTTTTACTTTTTATTATTATTCCTTTGGAAAGAATTGAATTAATTTGTTTGTTGCACTTCAGTGATACATGAATTAAATTGTTTGTTGATAATTTTTATTCGGCGCTGCGGTCGAACGGATTTTGGTCACACTAGTTCCTCTTACAGTTTTCTTGGTTGGTGTCTGTAAAATGTCATCAAGTTTTCGTTAATGTTACTATTCTGTGGTTAGTATATCTTGTTTGATTGTATAGATGGCAAATGTTATGCGACTTTTGAGTCGCATAACATTTGCGTCATAGTTAACGTAAACACAGCTTATAGTTATAGTCTAATACGCCTAATACTGACACTGACACCAAAAAATAGGTTACCCAACTGAACAGAAATTGATGGTTCAGGTTGTTCATAGTGAAAACATTACAATATTATATTTATCATGAGTGGTTTTAATGTGAAACGTAGGATTCGTCAAACTATACTAGAGGCAAATAGGTTTTTGGAAGAAGGAAACATATACAATGCGCTGACGTCGGGCGTATTTTTGCGGAACTACATAACTGCATATAATATGTATGTCATTGGTCATAGTACGGTAATAATCCATTCAACTGCAGCGCCGAATAAAAATTATCAACAAACAATTTAATTCATGTATCACTGAAATTCAACAAACAAAATAATTCAGATCATTTCAAAGGAATATTAAAAAAAGTAAAACGGTGTGATGCCGTTTTACTTTCTATTGGTATTTTGTAAAAATGAATTGTTTTGATTGTTGCTTTTAGCTGATACATGAATTAAATTGATTGTTGTAGTAACACAATATTCCATCCGGCGCTGCGGTCGGATGGAATATTGTGTTACTATCACTAAACTATCATGTTGCCAGATATAAAAATTCAGATTCTGCAAGAATCCGTTCGACGCTAGCGCCGAATTGAAATTATCAACAATCGTTTTAATTCATGTAACTATAATTATCAACAAACCATTTTATTCATGTTTCACAGAAATTGTAGTAAATTATTCGATAGTTACAAAAAAAGTATATATGACAAACATTTACTTCCAAAAATTTCAAACAATGAATCTATATTATAACTGTTCGCAACTTTTCATCAAACAAATTAATTCATGTAACATTTTAAATCAAATGTCATTTAAAATAGAACAAATTTTGGGAACAATCGTTTTTAATGTGTCGAACAAATGGATGAATCAATCAAATTCAAACAAATACATTGTTAGTTGAATAAATTGAGGAATGAATATTTGTGGCAATAAAAAGTAAAACGGCGTTCCATAATTGTGAGTAGCAATTTGAAATTTACCTCAATATGTGTGTTATTGAATTAATGTGTCAGTGGCCGCGATTGCTGTATTTGTGCATCTATATATTCTCTTTCCCGTCTGGATAATTCTTGGGTTTCATGTTGGAACTGAAATCTTATTGGTCTACAATATCGTGTAGAGGAACTTGTGTTCTGCCAAACAATAATTTCCTGTTGTTCTGAGGTTTTTTCCGATATCAGTCTTATAGGTACAAGAGAGGAAATGAAAATATTTGCATCTTTGGCATTTAGATCACTGACGAAATTTTGTTTATATTCTGCTTATCCTGATCCATCAAAACCCCACTTACAAATTAAAATCGATTTCTGAAAGGTCTTGGGTGTCTTGCTACTCAAAACTGCGTGCTGAGCATCCAGGAGGCGTGATGCGGTATGATTGAGAAGAGCTTGCAGTTGTACTTCGGCAGAAGTCTCTGTTACTATAATGCTGTCCTTATTGGGATAACATTCCTTTTTCGCAGCTTGAATCTTCTTATAGGATGGAAATCTCTCCTTATCTTGCTCTCTTATTATATTATATTGGTGTCTTGTCAGTTGGGCCTCGACATACATAGCCAGAGCCTCTGCTCCTTGAGTTGTCGCTTTTTGGGTACACTATAAGACTTGAAAGCAGTTTTATACTTCTTCCCTCGAGTCGAAGTTCTTTGAGTGACATCCTTCACCACACTTGCTGTTGCAACTCGACCAGAACATCGCAAACTCATATGAGAGGCGAAAGATAATTCTTCGGTGAGAAGGTTTTTCTTAGGGACTCCGTTTTTTGACGTTTCGTTCTCTCTGAAGATGCGCTGAAAGTAATTTGAGGTCTACCTGCTTTCTTAGATGAAATGATCAAATTCGGAAAACTTATTGAAGTATTCAGCCAGTTTTCGTATCTCCACGCTAGCTTGACTAAATGCGTTGTTGGACAACATATACGCGTCTTCCTTGAATTTTCTCCTAAACCAGTCTTCCTCTTTGTGGATGATATCAGCTTGAGCCCACTTGATATTATGTTGATGAGTCCAAACATGCTCTGCTATTCTGGATTTGCTGGTTTCTCCTCGCTGTGTGTGTTTCTTGTGCTCACAGCGAGGAGAAACTAGCAAATCCGGAATAGCAAACCACGTTTGGACTCATCATCATAACATAAAGTGGGCTCAAGCTGAAATCATTCACAAGGAAGAACACTTGTTCAGGAGAAAATTCAAAGAAGCCGTAACATATGGAAACCTCTTATCAAGCGAAAAACGACCAACTCCCGCCAAACGGTCATCTCTCGCTAAAACCAATGAAGCGGAAAGAGAGGATAGGTGAAAGGTGAAAGCACCCAAATGACCTACAAATAGTCAGATCTCGGAGGAATAAGTCCAGTTATCACCCGAAGACGATTGTGGATACTAACAATCGAAACGTCGTGACGTAACTTGGTTTGGAATCTTTTAATTTTCATTTTTATTTTCATTTTTCATTTTTGTTAATAATATTTTTTAATTTTCAGCTTTTATTAATATTTAAATTTTTTATTTTCTGGTTGTAGATTGTATGTTATTTCCTTGTAATTTCAGTTTTTGTTTTAATAAAATTGTTATTTTCAGTTAATTTTCTATTTTTGTGAGGGATTTCAAATCAATTTATATTATATTAGACAATGGAAGTCCGAACTGATGAAAAACACAAATTTACGATGCAATGGTTTGACAACTTACACACCTGCAAAAATAGCTAACCTCAAATCAAGTTGAACAGAACGCCTGCTAGATCTGGGCTCCAATACGTATTGTCCCGCATGCAGACACTATTCAACTTTACAATCGTGTGTTATTTGACTTCGATTGCTTGTTTTCCTTTTTGGTATCCTGCCAACAATTGGTATATTTGGCACCAGTGTGCATCGGCTACGGAGGTACATCTTCTCCGGCAGCAGGAAGTTGCATATTTTAATGAGGATCTAGAAATGGTTTCGAAATGATAAATGTCTCCGAATCGGATATAATAATGTCAGGTCAGACAATTCCGCTTTCTACTTCGATAAGTTTGTTGGGAGTTAGAATGGACACCAATATGTCTTGGCACAATCATGTCGCTGGAATTGCAAAGGCTGCTTCCCAAAAGCTTGGAATACTGTTCCGAACTAGACGCGAACATCACTTGCAACCTTGATAATCTGGAACATCAAAGAAAGGTTGGAGATTTATCTCTCTTCTATAGATACTTTCACGGGAAGTGTTCAAATGACTTGGCACATTTGATTCCAACCAAGAGTGGAACATATCAGAAATACGTGACGGACTGTGGCTGCTCATCGTTTTGAGGTTCAACTCAGTTCACCTCGAACTTCACTGTTCAAGAACTCTTTCATTTGGAGAACTGCGTTTATGTGGAATAAATTTCCTGAAAACGTTTTTTCAAATGGATTTAATCCACAGCGATTCAAATCCAATGTGAATCGCTACTCAGAGCTCTTAGAGCGCCTTGAGGATGTTCCTGTATAGCTTTTGTTTTGTCCTAAAAAAAGAGTTCAAGGCCGAACATGCCTGAAAAAAGTGCAGTGAAGTGAAATACATGTTTCGGTTTTACTAACTGTTAAATAGAAAACGCACAATAGTGTGTTACCTAAATACACGAATACTATAAGGAAGTATAGTCGGTGCGAGTTTCATAAAATTGTGAATGAAGTTATAAAATTATATATGTATGTGTGAGATATGCTGCTCATTGGGAGGTGATTAATAGCTTCCTGGCTGCACCACTTAACCTCTAAAGAAGGTGTCTCATAATATTTCCTCTTCGTTTTGTGTACTCCTTGGTATTTTTTCAAGGTTACTTATTGGAGAGTACTTTTTAAAGTCTAGCATATACTCGTAAATTCGTTTGTTGAAACTCTTCGCATTGTCTCCTCCTTGAGTCTATTAGATTTCCTCTGGGATTTGTTATAGTTAGTTAGGGACTTCTTAGATAGACCCTATATATCTGATTCCCTTGTACTTTCAAAGTAGAATAAGTTTAAATAATGATGCCAACTTGGTTACTGAACTAGTTTTTCTCATAGCGCTACCTCAGTTAGTGAAATGCGCTTCTAAGATAGTATTGCAGTTCTGGTATAGCAGTGTTTAGGTTCTATCATACCTTCCAATTTTATAAAACCAATCAATATAGTTTATTGCATGATTTTTCACTATTAAAGCATAAACTATGCTTGAAGAAGCTATTGTATAGCGAAACACGTGTCGCGGTTTTTGTAAAACCCTTTTATAGTGAAAATTATACAATAAAATATATCGATTAGTTTTTTAATATGGATTTTCATCAAGTATCGACCAGTTCTATTCAATTCTTCTAATTTTATTTTAACGTCAATATACCAATATTATCACGACTCTAATACATGAAAAATCCCTCAAAGGAACATGTTTTACATTCACTGTCATTCAACTCAGTATTTCATTTTGATGTTCGTAATTAATAAAATGATTTCCAATATTGAAACAAAATGTTCAATCTAATGTAGTATGTACCAAATCACAAAATTCCAAGGGTGAATTATTTCAATTTTTCAGTTGTATAATAGAATGTAGCTATTTTTATTTGCTTTCATGACAACTTCCAAAATCATGAAATTAGTAAACAACAACAAAAATTTATTGGCGCTTCGGGGCGACTTCATTGATTCCAGTGGCGCATTTGCTTTTTCAGCTGCAGGAAAACCTCGAAAAACCTGCTGCACCACATCATCTGAAGATCTTGATCTGCCAATGTCCTCTCTTTCATGAAACAAAATGTAGGGTGTTTCCAGAGGCTCTATTAAATTCATTACATCGCCTGAACACTTGGTGACACTATCGTCAAACTCAAATCAGTCCGTTTCGTTTTTGACCAAGGCGTAATAAGGACCAGATTCAACGCCAGAACCACAGTGACAAATGACTGCATGAAGATTATAATAGTGGTCTGCTAGATTGAAGTATTCATCTATTTCGAACCTTCGTAAAAGTTTAGGGGTTCCGTCAGAATTGAAGTCATGTTTGAAGATCATCAGAGTTATATTTAGATTACCTGGTGCCTCAGCTATACTTGTTTTCTTATAACAGTCAGTTAGATTGGCGGTTTAACAATAAGCTTTGCACGGACCGGTTAATAGTCATATTAGGAAACGCTAGTTGAAGTTTCAGAAATTCACATACATTTTTGCCACCTCTTGAACATTTAGTACAAAGTAAACAAGAGGGGAATTTTCCAGCAAAAGATTCACAAACAAAAGACGGGGTAGACTATAAGGAATAATTCAATTCAGAGCAGTCAGGAGTATTGATTATGCTATTTTTGTGATCACGAATGCATCTATATTCAATATGCACAGTTCAAAGATTTTCGAAATATTTTTCTTAACATGACTGGCACAATTGGAACCTCTGATTCTGAATCTGATGAAAACATTTTTCCATAAACGTGTTTCTCTAAACAAGTCAGCATCTTCAAAAGATGACAAATATTTAGTCAACTCCTAAAACTTTCATGTATCTCCTGATGATGCCATATTGGTTATCGTAAGTCGTGTGTATGGCAATAATGTTTCCTTTATATACTTTTTTTACTCCTATCGAATGATTTACAATAATATCTTGTGGCTCATAGATTACTTCGAATTGGTGAAGTCGTATGACTGAGTCATATACTGAGAAAGTTATTCCTGGCCACATTGGATTCTAGAAATAGTCGACCTGTACTGGTCGACTTGTACTGTAGTGGAAACTTCAAGTGTGATAAGTGAAATTGATCTGTGACTTCGTGATCTGTTTCGCTTTCTGAAAGACATTTCACAGATTTTCAATTACTTTATACATATTACTAGTGTTATTTCTATTTTCATTATCAAACTGGCTGAAATGCCAGCCAGTAAATTTTTTTCATGTTATTTTACTTGTTTATTTATCCATTTGTTGGTGGTTACAATTTACACACTTCAGAATTGCAGAATATATGATTATACATTGATAAAGATTTTCTTCATTTAAACAATCCCCAATTTTCCTTATCGCCTTGAAAACAGTTTTTGTCGCACAGTTTTTTCTCAGATCCTTGCAATAACTATTCAAAAAATACGGTGCTTATATTGTCTTGTTTTCTGACTTTATACAGTTGCCAAGTATAAGTCTCTATCGTCTTCACGAATAAAGGCAGATTTAGACGTATCCAGTAGCTGGCGACAGTCTCACTGGCCGCCAGCGCTGGCGTAGTAATTGGCTCCATGTAAATACTTTTTCGTGCCAGTCCAGCGATGTCCGACAGCGCTGTCTCGAATAGAGAACCCGTCTATTTTTGCTGCCAGCAGCCCTCACCCGCGTCCCCCCGAACACCTGAGCCAGTGTTACGGAAACGTCTAAACACTTGGTGACAGTCGTTGGCGCACCTCTGTAGAGTGAACAGTGGCTGCGGTGAAAAATGACACGGAAACTAAGTGAAATAGAAACTTTAAAGTTGGTTCAACTATCTGCGTTGATATGCGTATAAAAACAAAGAAAAGTGCACATCAGCGCTAAAACAAATTAAAGAAGATATGCAGATAGCAGGACTTACTATTGCAGAAGTAAAAACTGAATTCAAGAATATCCGGAGTACGTACTAATTAGAAATCAATAAAATTGAAAAATCAACAAGGTCTGGTGCTGGAGGCAACATTTATGTGCCGAAGGTGAAATGGTTTGATGCATTTATCAAGAATGCAGCAGTACGACGAACGACTATGGTAAGTAAGATATTATATGGTTTATTACCTCCATTCTCACAAAAAAACTACAAAATATGCATAACCGAAATAAAGAGGTAATTTTAAGGTAATTGCTACAACTGCTACTCTATGTTAACAATATAATAACATGAACATTCATTTCAGTCATTATTCTTTTGCTGTTTTATGAATTTGGTTTCGTTTGTCTATGTTTTCATTTGTTTTGAGGAATTATGCGGTGAGTTATATGAATTATCTCTATAAGAAAAAATCTTCTACCAGCATCATTTTTAATTCCAATTGAATGTAAGCTGTTGTTTTGCAATAATGTATCACATTCAAGAAAATGAATATATTTATACCAACATTAATAGTATTGTGGTATTGAAGATCAACTTATGCTTGTCAGTTGCCAAGGAACATTTCCGGTGGTGACGAAAAAAGTCTTGTACTCTTCTCTCTGCGCTCTGGCAATAAGTGCTGAATGATTGCTGCCTTGGTTTGCAATACTATGCAAGGACTGAATTTCGTTCCTCCATGAACCTGGCAGAACATGTCTTTGTTCATCTTCCCTATCTACACAAGTTGTAGTGATATAAGATGTTGACTTTTTCCGTAGCCAATTGTGTAGTACACAAGCTGCACACACGATTGAATCTACTGTGTCAACCTTTGTAGGTATTGGCTTTTCAAATTTTCGGAATCTACTAACTAAGATCCCAAAATCATTCTCTATTATACGTCTGGAACGTGATAACCTGTAGTTGAAAACTTTTTGTTCTAAATCGAGATTAGTTCCTGGATATGGCTTCATTAAATATGGCTTAAGTGGAAATGCCGCATCTTCGACAATAACTCCGTTTTCGGGCAATAAGCCATTTTCCAATGATTGGTAAAGTGAACAGTTCTTGAAAATGCCTCCATCAGATGCACTGCCACTTGCACCAACATTGATGTCTGAAAAGCAGTAATGGTGATCTGCAACAGCTAACAACACAATACTGTTTGTTTTTTCATAATTGAAAAATTGACTGCCAGCATTCGGAGGAGCTTTGATCAACACATGTTTTCCATCTATCGCTCCATAACATGTGGAAACATTCCATTTTGTTCTAAACCCACATTCCATAATTTTCCCTTCCTCTTCTGTAGAGGGAATCTGAAAAAAAAAAATGTCGTAATTAGTAATTACATTACTTTTCTGTCATTTTTTTTCTTCTGTTTCAGGACAATATACAGAAGAATAATAATGATAGTGACTTTTCCAACAATCAGGTTCGTTTGCCAGATGCACCGCGCCCAGAAAACGAGTCTCAGGTTGCTCAGCCAGGTACACCATACACCATGTACGGAAAATGAGTCTCCGGTTGCTCCGCAATGTACGACGCGCTCAGCATATGGGTCACCTGCAGAAAAACTGACACCGCCTATGAGATCTAAGCGCAGCAAATTATCTCAAATGGCTTCAATGATTAATGATTTAAAACATATAAACGATGACAATATACCGATAACCGAAGAAACTGAATACGATGTCTTTGGAAAGAGTGTTTCATCACAACTGAAAAAGCTGTCAGAGGAACAGGCCATTATCGTCCAGGAATAGATACAGAGCATATTAACGCAATGCAGACTTGCTCATCTGAGAGCCAATACGTTCAATACAGCAGCTACCCAAAATCCTCAACGTTCCCTATCGATGCATCAATTACAAAATACTCAGTTCTCCCAATGGATTCCAACACAATCTAATACAACTGACCAATATTACCAATCAAGCTTCCAGCCAACTCTAACTTGTCCACCGCCAGAAGTTAGTCCACCTAACACTTCAACTTCGTCTACTTTCAGTTTCCACCACGACGAGAACAGTCAGTTTGCACAGTCTCCTGAAGGTAGCTCCGATGACCACACAACATCTGTTAATATAATACAACTTGCTTTCAATACTGCAACTTGAAATGAAATAAAAACTCACCTTAATAAATCGTTTTAATGCTGTATAAATTGCTCGACAAACTTCGGGTATAAATTGTGACATAGAGGGTTTGGAAACACGGTACATATGACTCAGGCTTCGGTAAGACATACCAGTAGCTAGGTATGACAACGTTACTTCTAGTTTTATTTTTGCTGGTAATGCCTCTCTCATTACAGTATCTTGATGTTGAATCGAGCTTTCTATCAGTGATAGCAACTCGTCGAAATTTTCTGACGTAAGTCGTAACGCCAACCTGTACTCAGAGGGATCTTCTACTCTTAGTTGTTATAGCAAAGTCGAACCTCCCGTTATAGTTATATGGCAGATCCAGTTTCTTAACCATATTCTTTTTTTCTTTAATTTCTTCCTCCAACATATCAGTAAGCTCCTGTAATAATAGGGTGGACATTTTCTTACACATTTTCTTTTAAACCGTCGACTTGGCCCAACATTCATTTTCGTAACGCACCTGTTCACAGGCAAACATTCACGAAACACTGGACTCATGTAAACGACCTGGTTCAGCGCTAGCCGTGTCATAGCTGGCGTGACAGTGAGACTGTTGCCAGCTACTGGATACGTCTAAATCTACCTTAACCGACAAAACTTTATTCAATGTTGGTATTTCGTTTTTTATGTAAAAAGAGTATACTGTTCTCCTAATAGAATTCTCGACTTCTTTGTCAATAACTAAACACTTTCTGCCAGCGGATACTTTTGGCTCCAAAAAGCTGTTGTTTTCCTTGAGAAGTCCAAACTTGTACGAGCGTTGTGTGAACCGTGAACCACCAGTTCACACAGTAGTGATCGATTGAATGAGTGGAAAAAACCACTCATGCCACCGCATTTGGTTACCGTCCCGCCAACCAATCCAGCTACCTGTTTTTTTTCCTCAATGCAGGTGTTGTAACAGGTTTACATGAATACCGTTCCTTTACCTATCTATACATAAGAGGGTCACTTTCATTTTCAATCATACGCACAAATCGGTTTGAAATTCTCTCGAAAAAGTTTCGCTAATTTCAAGATAAGTTTAGAATGAAAGTTTTGTCTTCGTTTTATATACCCTTATTGAACAAACAAAAGACGATAACATGAAGATGCCTGCTGTGGAATCGACAGAAGACTCAATCCGTCTGTATTCTTGATGAAAAAGGTTCTCAAATACGATACAAATCGAAACAAATCTTCAATATGGACCGCTGAACGAGATTCGTCTTTTATCTTTTGCTGAACCACGAATGCATTATTTTTTTTGAGGACAAAACACAAGCACTACAGGAAAATCCTTAAAGCGCTCTCAGAACAGTAACTGTGCGAATTTAGCGATTCACATTGGATTTGAATCGCTGGAGATTAAATCCATTTGGTAAAACGTTCTCAGGAAGTTTATTTCACCTAAACACAACTCTCCAAATGAAAGAGTTCTTAAACAGTGAAGTTCGAGGTGTACTAAGTTGAACCTCAAAACGATGAGTAGCCATAGTCCGTCACGTCTTTCTGATATGTACCGCTCTTGGTGGAATCAAATGTAGCAAGTAACTCAAACACTTCTCTTGAAAGTATCTGTAGAAGAGAGACAAATCTCCAACCGACAAATCTCCAACCTTTCTTTGATGTTCCAGATTATCAAGGTTGCAAGTGATGTTCGCGTCTCCAATCAGGCGGATGGTTCTTTTCTGGATGGAATCCAACAACTTCAGGGCATGCTTAGAGACAAAGTTCCATACATGAAAACAATACTCCAAAGAAGGTCTGATCTGAGCTTCATAAAGCATCAAAAGTTGCTGAGGTGTGTACAGTTTTCTGGTTGGAAACAAGTGTTTCAAAGCTTCTGAGAAGCCGCCGTTGCAATTCCAGCTAGATGAGGGGTAGGCATAGTGGCCACCCTAAGGAACATCTAGTTTTTTCCACCCCTAAACTTTTTTGAACCATTTTATAAATCCCTTCAACATTTAGTATGGTTACTTAGGCCTGATCCAAAAATAAAAACGACTTGATTTTTTATTATTATTTATACAAAATTATTTGTACAAAATTTTGACTATACCAAAAGTTGTCAAAGTGGCCACTTTAGGCCACTAGGTAGGGCGAAGTGCCACTGCCTAAATGGATTTAGGTAGTATGGAAAAATAAAAGGCATTCAGTTTCAGAACTCAAAACGGGTTTTAAACAAAAATAGGCATTACTGAAAGTATGTGAAACTATGAAATCACTGGTATTTACATAAATCACAAACAAACTCAGCGTCCTCCTCTTCGGCTCTTGTGCAGGCTTCGTGAGCATATTTGAGGCACCCAGAACATCTAATCCAGCCTTCGTTGTCCTTGGATTTCGAGTAACAATCACCACAGAATAAACAATCGACGTCGCCGACGTTGCCTTCATCATTATAGAGATCGTCATTCTTTTTCTTAAACAATGCGCGTTTTCCTTTATTTTCAATTTTAGCCACCCTTTTCTTAGGAGCCTGCTGTTTCTTTTAGATTTCCCTTTTTTTTTGCTTCTAGTCTACGTTGTTTCGCATTCCCTTTATCTTTTTTTTCTTTCCTAATTGCCATAAGAGTGGCCTTATATGGACTGGATGTTAGAACTGTTGCTGTTACTTTCTTCCGCTTAGTTTCTCTTTTGATAATCCTATTGACCTTGGGTACAGGAACAATTTCACGTGGAATTACAGCAAATGAAGTGAACATCTTGTTTGGTGGACTGTTCAAATTTGAAGTTGTTTCTAGGGAACCAGCTGATGAAGTGCTGGAAATAGACGGATCAAATATGGCAGAAGGAAGCCCACTGCTAGACCTGATTGATCAACAGATTGATCAACAGAAGGTAGGGATACCATTATGAAGGCGGTATTGGGGTTTTCAGAACCACCAATGAGTTCTGTTGAGCTACTGTTGTTGACAGTCTGAGATGAAGATGCACAAACTTGTATGATGGTGTTCTCTTCTACTGGCGCAGGGTCTTCTTGTAGAGTTATTTCTGTTGTTTCAGCAGCTGCATAATCCAGTTCTGTAAACACATTTCTGTCGATTGGGCTGATTCCACATTTTCTAAAGCCTTTCATGGCGATAACTGGTGTAACTGCCTTCAAAAACGCTTCACCAAGTAGCCGGGAAACCTGGAATTGAGTCACTGCCCGTCCTGGATTATTTCTCAAGAACTTTTCAATGCTTTGTACAAAATACGTATTGAATGGTGCCATAAACGCAACATCGAGTGGCTGTATTTTATGACTGCAGTGGGGGGGAATGCACAAAACAGTGACATGATTATCTCTGGCTTTTTCAATGAAGTCTCAGTTGTTCCTGTGAGTTGCATGACCGTCTAGTACCAGAAGAATCGGGTCGTCTTTTGTTGGCTTTGAAAATTTTAAGAAGTGGTCAAACCATAAGGTGAATATTTCCATTTGCATCCAACCAGTAGAATGACATGCAGAAGCTGATCCAGGAGGTGCACCATCTTGCAGTTCAACTTTCATTCTACGACTTGGTAAAATCACAAAGGGTGGTATAAATGTCCCCCCAGCCGAAACACAGACTACAAAATTCGAAAGAACGCCTCGTTCAGCAGAAGTTAAAGAGCCGACTTGTCGCCGACCTTTTAGAGCAAAGACCTTGGACGACTTGGACTGGACTGTTTAGAGTCCAGTCTCATCAACATTGTACACCCTATGAGGTGGGAATACGTGATCTTTCTGAATGCCTTCCAAAATGTCAAAAAAAAATGATACATTAGTTTTGTTAAACGCTTGAGCTCGTGCAGCTGAAGTCGCCTCAGGCTTCCGTAATGCAATCATAGGTTGGGTTTTCTAAATCCCTGTACCCAATCTTTCCCAGCAGTTTTTTTTTCATGACTAAAGTTATGAGGTATGCAACTGTTACACCAAAAAACGGACTTCCATGTCCAAAAGATGGTTAACTATTTCTTTTTCCTGCCCCTCAGTAAATATGGGCCAAAAGTGACCAAGAACCTTTTTTGTGTTTACTGCTTGAACATTTTTGTCGAGTGCACGCCGTTTTAAAGTATTTCGAGGTACCTGTAACCTTTTAGCTGCGGTTTGCCAAGGCAACCCGTCCTTCTTCACTGCATCAATGGCCTTTTGCATAGCTTCAGAGTTCCAGGACTGATGAGCGGTTTTCCTTTAATACTTGGACACCATACTATTCTTCTTCTGTAAAAAAAACACGGAATTAGAATAACTGAAGTTTGCCGTAATCTTACTCTTGATATTATAGGCCTACTTAGTTTTTTTGTGATAAATGCAGTTTCAAAAATCAAGTTTTATGCAACATACATTGCGGGCAAAGTAGACACAGTGGACACATTCGCGGGGAAAGTGGCCACGGCTGTGGCCACTTTGCCCTCTAGCACGCCAGTTTCTAAATACAATATTTCACGTACAACCCGTTGTAGTATCTACTGTTGAGACATATGAATTCAAAGCTAGAAACATGTTGTTTTGCACGATTGATGTACGAAACATGTGATGCACTCACCTAACATCAGAGGGTCGAAAAAGTGGAAAATTTGCGATATCTAACACAATAACAACGGCTGCCGGGCGAGTAGTTGTGACTATTGCCGCGAGGCTGCAGCACTATACAGGGAAGAAAACTACAAGTGGCAACTTTGCCCGCACTATACCCACCCTTCCCCTACATGATTGTGACAGATTGATGTCCATTTTAACCCCCAACAAACTTATTGAACTAGAAAGCGAAATTATCTGACTTGACATTATTATATCCGATTCGGAGACATTTATTATTTTGGAGAAAACCGTTGCCTGAGTTTTTGTAGCATTGAATTGAACCTGGTTATTTTCAACACAATTCGAAATCACTTCTAGATCCTTATTGAGATACACAACCTCCTGCTGCCGGTAAAGATGTGCCGGTGAAGAAGGCACATAAAAAGAGAGTTGGAGACAATATGGATCTCTGGGGAACACCAGCGTTGATGGTGAAAGTACTCGAGAAATATCCATCGACGGCCACTTGCAGGGAACGTTTTTTCAGAAAGCTGAAGAGCCATACACAAAAATGATCGGACATGCCATAGCATCGAAATTTGGCCAGCAAACCCTCATGCCACACACGGTCGAAGACCTTAGAAATATCAATCTCCACAGATCTTGATTCTCCATGTTTCTCCATGCGTTATTCCAAATATGGGTGACATACGATAGAAGGTCGCCTGTTCCTTATTTCCGAAAGCCATATGTTGAAGCCCTCCAAATATTTGAGGATATGGTGGCTTACCACTCTCTCCATGATTTTTGATATCACTGATAGCAAAACGACTTTGGAAGATTTTTCTTGTTCTTTTTGAGAATATGCAGAACACGAGCCATCTTCCAACAATTAGGAAAAACCCATTTCTTGTAAGACAGGTTGAAAAGTCTGCAAAATACTGGTGCGAGTTTTGCGCACTTTTTGAGTACGATAACGGGCACTTCATCAGGGCCAAACGCCTTGTTGATATTGAGCTGTTTCAAAATTCGCCTAACTAGACGCTCTCGAAAAGTAATTTCCGGTATTGTGGATACCGTGTGGGAATAGTGGGTGTGGGATAGTGTGGGAATAGTGGGTGGTGCCTTTCCCAGAAAATCGACTGTAGAGTGGGACGCAAATTGTTCAGCTAGTAGATTCGCATTATCTATGGCTGTTGTTGCAATTGAACTATCCGCTTGTATAAATGGTGGAATTGTGAATTTTGTAGTCATGATTGACAGCTTCAACTACCGACCAGAAGGATCTAGGCTGCAAGGCAAACAGTTTGAACCTAATTCTCTAATTGTGAAGTTCTTTCATTTATCATAAGTTTGCAGCTGTTGCGAGCATTAACAAACCTAGTTCGATTTTCGGCACTGGGATTTATGCGCAACTGCTGGTAGGCGAGATTTTTGGAGGCGACACCTTGCTCACAATTTTTGTTGAACCCAAGTTTGCCGTTAGTAGGTCGTTTTATTGAAAAAGGAATATATGCATATATGTTGGTTTCATGTTTCCTTATAGAAAAAGGCGAAAACATCTACCTTTACGAAGACGGTAGAATCGGCGGAGGACTTCTTGAATATCATAAGTAAAACAGGCTCCCACCGAACGTTAATCGTCCTCTTGTCTTTCTTTGCAGCATGCACTGCAAGGCTACCAGTGGAAGCCATAGCCCAAAAAATCGTGATCTTTCGTGATCATCTTTGTTTCGGGCTTTGGTTTAAACTTCTCGTCTTGCATTGAAAACTGCAGATGAATGTAATTTTCGTATGGCGATCCACGGCTAAGATTGACTTTGCAACGGACGTTCTTTGATAGCATCCATCATCATTAATATTCATATGAAAATATGTTATCGTCCCTTCTTACTCAGACTTGTCCTTCAAGATCACTTGAATCAAACTATTCATACGTGGTTCAGCTCAGCAGCACTGCGCAACAGCACCTACGAATACTATTTCAACTAAGACATTCTTGCGATGAATGTTTTTAAAAAATATATGGAGTGTTTTGTATAGAAAGTTCCACAACTACAATAACTTTTAAAAAATCGCATCTGATTGAAAATGACCTTCTCTATCACCTCCTTTCATTCCCACTCTCACTTTTGGTATACCCTGTGTAATAATGAATATCCATCAACACTTTCATGACATTCATGTATTACTTCGATAGGCAATCCGATTGCCCCAACACTCCACCCCCACCGCCCTGACTATTCGCCGACACCATAGTAGTTCTTTGTGCGATTTCGATTCGAATTCGTCCTGTGTCCTGGTGAAATGCAGTCAACAAGAAAGCAGGTATCCAGTGCTTGTGCGCGAACCCTTAGGATCGGTAAATCGCTATCAGATATGCAGCATGCCACCGATGGCTTCAGTCACTTGTTTTGCCGCCCCCGAAGCCTGGATCGCTGATAAAACCACGGTATTCAGTAACGCGACGAGGCAGAGTGTGCGAAGATAAGGTGAGTGTTTTTTCAAGTTTTTCCATATTGTTGATTCATTGGTGGATCAATGGCTACGAAACAAGGTTGATTTCTCATATATGGCGTTAAAAAATGCTGAGATCGGTCTATTTCGAATTTGAGAGGAGAATCTTTCAAGCATATTGTCATCTTTATTATCTCCAATCCTCAGCGGTGGTTCATAAAATGGTGAACAATGGGCTAATTAGAATAGGACCTCTGTCAGTGTTTATGATTCTCATGCCTCTCGCGCCTTCTGTTGATCAATACTTTCGAAAACATCCAAATTTCTAGCTTTCTCCGGTTTTCGAATTCGAATATGCGTGGCGTGTTCTTTCAAACGTGCTTGGATAGTTTGTTTATTCTGACCAACATATTTTCTATTGAAGTCTTCACATGTCATTTCATAAATTATAGCCTTCCCAGTTTCCATCTCTCATCTTCTAGGTTACATTATTCGTGTTACAGTGAACAAATAGTGAAGGTAAACAATTTTTTTTCGAAAATTCAGTTCGACCCACTGGTGTATCCCGATTCATACGTCCAATGAGAATGGGATAACTTCAAAAATAAGATGGTGGATACTGAGTTGTTTGGGATTTATGAGAAAGATGAAAGGACTGCGGTAAAAAGTACGTTGGTCTGACTAAACAAGTTGTGGAACACAAGATTTTAGAAAAATCATCGCTTAGACCCCTCATTTTTTATTTTGGCAATCTTTCGCATCATAAGCGATGTGCATCCAACTATTGAATCGGAAATTGGATTGGGGGTCAGGCAATACATTTACTCGTAACCTAGTGCAATAGTTAAAATTTGTGATCAGACATAAAGCTCCCAAAAATATGAGCGATGGCTCATTGGATTCAGAATGAGATGTAGGAAATGTATTTCAGTGTATTTCACACAAAAGTTTGCAATCGTATTTCAAAAATAAAAATGAAATATTCTGAAAGAAGAGGAAACTATGCTGAAAGAAATTATTTTTATAGTAATTAATGTCAATATAAAAATTCAAATGAATTGCGTTGTTAGCTGAACACTAAACAACACGAATCAAATTTATCTTGATTTTCAAAGTAACATAATTGTTAACTGACAAATTTTTTTGACCTCAATTTTTCAAATTTCGACATGAAATTTTCAATAATAGGCTTAAAAAATGTTCACTTTTGAGAGCCCATTTTTCATTTGAAAATATCATGAAAGTTAATACAAAATATTTTGCTCATTATAATTTTTCAAAATAGAAAATTATTTAATTGTTCAAACAATGTTCAAACAATGACGGCAGTAACTGACGCTAGGTATAATTTTTTCACGTCATTAGTTAATATTCATTCATGAACAAACAGAGAAATCTAGAAAATGCAACGTAGCTCCATTACTCATCGAAATTATTTTGAGGAAGTTTATACAATCATTCAAATATTCTCCTCGAGCTCACAAACAAAATTCTAACCTTTTTCCTTCATTTCCCGGTATCAGAGTGTGTTCAATTTTTGGCTTGAATGGTTTGATTTTATTTCTTACAAGGCATCTCCTGATATTTTTTCTAGGGATATTTAGGTCAAACTAGCCGTTTGCAAGCATAAATGAGTATCATTATGAAAATATTGCAATATTCGCACACCATTTCTATTCTCACGATGTGGATTGTATTAGTTTTTGAGCATATGTCTCGATACACAACCTGTTTCGTTAAAAACAGAATTTATACAGTTTACCGTACTGCTGCTCACTGGAAGTTTATTAGGATGTCTGTTATGAAGTTATCTGGCAGCTTCTACTGCGGAATAAGCATTATCTCCGACAAGGCGCACAAGTTCTATTTTATCTCGCACACTGAGTTCTCACATGATAAATCACTAATAGAAAATATGTTTTTTGCTAATCTGGCATAATCTGCCGTTACTGTTTCAATACAGTTTTTGACAGCAGCAATAGTGAGCAACAATAGTCTTTTGTTTCCAGTACCAAATGAAAAGAGAGCGATTTTGCGTATCCGCGCGGTGTTTCACAGCCAACTCACCAAGCTTTAAAAATCATTTAAGAGGTGTGCAGTTAACATTCTATCGTGATACAATGTGAATGTTGATTCGACACCAGAATCAATAATATTGAATATTTTTTTATGAAATTTTATGTACCACCATTTGAGAGGGTGTCCAGTCCAATGGTGATTTGAAATTTTTCTTGAAAAAATCGCTAAAACAATTTCTTATATTTCAACCTATAAAAATATTCGCAGCAGACCTTGGTTTTTGTAGAAAGAAAATGATAATTGGTCCCAAAGTACAGTTTTTTGAGTTCTACAATTCAAAATAAAGTTCTTCTAAATCCGAAAAAAGATTCGAATTTCACAGCCTGGCCACGGGACACTCGGCCGATGCGAATATTCGCGCGGTGCAAATGGCGAAGCGTCTAGCGACTGAAACAAACGCATAGCAATGTACTTATGAAGCCACGCGCAACGGCGACCGGCGAAATGTACCAAGCGAACCGCATGGGCGACTTGCGGCGCGACGGGCGAGTAAAACAAATACATGAATCAGTACAGCGCGAGCCACAGAGTAGAGCGGTAGTTACGGAGAATAGTGCGGTGATCAAACGAGTTTAGTTGCTTTCGCCGCGAAAAATGAACACCGAGACTTTTATTGCTGAAATACTAGCTAGACCATCTATTTGGAAGACTGATTAAAAAGTTAGAAATTCATTATTCATTCTACCGTCAATTACAAGTTAGAAGTTGTTTTTTGTTTCAGTTGTACGAAAAATTACTGTCATTTAATTTAGATTTTTGCAATAAATAACATAATTATCTGAAAGTCTTTTTATTTCATGAAATATTAATATAGAGGGTATCATTTAATTAGCTGATAATATTTTGGGCAAAGATAGTTCCAAATAAATTTAGTTATCAAAAAATACGTTTGCGACCATTACTTCCTTGGGAAAAGTTGTTCATACTGATGGATACTATTGGTAATTCTCCAAAATATGATCAGCTAATTATTACCTCTATACATAGGTATAGAGATGAATACGTGATGTAGATTAATATAGATGGATTGATGGATATGTATAGATAGGTAAGTACATATCTTAATGTCAAAAACAATTTTTCAGCGGCACTTAAAATTCTATTTGCATTAAGTTTTTTCTCCAATTCTGGTTGAATATTCATAAGAATATAATCGAAGGTTTCAATACTCACCCTGGTATACTCAGAAAAAATTTCTGGATATAATCTGTATTTCTCGTACTTCTTGTGGAATTCTCCATCTACACCCCAAAAGGTAATTTTACTTGTTTTTTAATTTTGGTATTTTTAACGAAACATGCATATCTATATTTATTTAGGCAGGTAGTTTTTTAGGAGCTCCGTGCATAGAAAGAAGAAAGCGAATGCCGTTAGTGATAATTTCTTGTCGTGTTGAAATACTATTTTTAAAAACTTCAGCACATTGAACTAAATTTTGTTTTTGAAACATTTTGAAAATTGTTATTTTATCCTTCCTGTAAAATGCAGATGTCGTATCACAGTCAGTTATTGCGTGTAAAAATAGTACATGATTTTGACACTTTGCAAAAGTAGATAAACTTTTTGATGAATATATTTCGGATTGATGTTGAGCTTTTCCTGGTTTTAAAAAGAAAATAGTTTTTTCAGTTGCAGTTCGAGCAGTGAGTAATACGAGTAAGTCTACATCTTCACCAACAACAATAATTGTATTTGACAAATTCAATTGCTCTATTGCTGTTTCAATTATCAATACATCAGCATCATTATTAGCTTCTTTTACCAATACATTTTCAGCAGTAAATTTTTCTTTCAACATTAAAATGAATCGAGACTTGTGAGTATTTGTAAAAAATTTTTGTTCATTGGTTGGAACAATCATATTTTCATCAAATAAAAGATCAATTGATGTTGATGTTGCTGAAGTTCGACGACGTTGTTCTGCAGCTTTGGTATTTCTCGTGCAATCATTATAGCCATCAAATACGACAGTAACTCTGGAACCAAAATGTCGACGTACATACTGTACGTATTTATCTAATATAATTGTATCTAGTATCTATAATTGTATCTAGTATAATTGTAGAAATTTCACCAACATCAAAGCATTGAAACTACTGTATTTTTCTAATGTACGATCAAAACTTGAATATGCTAGTATTGTCTGGTCCCCTTTTTACGAGTGTCATAAAGCAGCCATTGAGGGCGTTCAAAAAAGATTTTTGAAATTTCTCATCTCCAAAATAGATGGTACATATCCTGAAAGGGGAACAAACAATGAGGAATTATGCATGAGGGTCAATATTGACAGCTTAGAGTGCAGAAGAAATTGTACATTTGTTATATTTTTGTATAAAATCTTGAATGGCCTTATTGACTCTCCCAGTCTGCTCAGCCTGATTAATATCAATGTTCCTTCATATTTTTCTCGAAATCATGCAACTTTCAAACTTCCAAGAATAAGAACAAATATGCAATTGAAATCTCCACTTTATATAATGTGTAGTGAATTCAATAAAATTAGCAATCGAATTGACATTCATTCGTGTTCCATCAAGGAACTCATCTCGGTGATGAAAAATTAAACAGCATTGTTATATCGATATTTCGTTAATTTTTGATATGTAATTTTAATTATTGTTTAGTCTACTAAATATTATTATTATTAATTTACTCATACACACCATTTTATGTTTTGTTATTCTTTAATATTGTCCTGTAAATGGGAAACTGTTGGACAATAAAGGCTATTATTATTATTATTATTATTATTTTTTTTTTTCACCGTAGTGTGCGCTGGTCAGGCCCTATCCCCCGAAGCCCCGATACATTCGGGAGGGCGCGCCAGCATAATCAACCAATGACCACTCCCCACACCGTGGGGTAAGTGATCATTGGGTCCGAGAATCATGTGCCCTGAGCAAACGCAGTGAGCCAAGAATGACAGCCTTCTGCATCTGTGCGGCTAAGATTTCTGCCTTAGTGCGGCAAGCCGGTATGATTTTGAGATTCGAGAGTAGAGAAGACATCATTCCACCAAGGACTCCAATAATCAGAACGACCATCTTGACAGAGTGATCTGGATAGAGTCTGCGGAGTTCGAAGAGAAAATCTCGATATTTTATCCGTTTTTCCTCCTCTTTTCTGACGATATTCGTGTCGCCCGGAGCTGAAAACTCCACGACAAATATCGTTTTGGTCTGGTGGTCGAGAAGGACTACATCAGGCTTATTAGCTTGTATGAGCCTGAGGGTGGGGAACGAATAGTTCCAATAAATTCGGCACTTCTCGTTCCCCACAACGGATTCAATATCCCCCGGAGCGTAGGGCAACACCGGTGTGTCGTCAATACCGTAAGAGTGCCGTAGATGGTAATATAGCACTCTTAGGGCCGCGTTATGTCGATGGATATAGGCCGAGACCGCATATGCTGGACATGCTGATAGCAAGTGCATTAGGGTCTCGGGCGCCTCGCGGCAGGCCCTGCACCTTGTGTCAGGAACCTCTATACCCATCACGCGACTGCGGTAGACTAAGGTGTTGAAGACACCATCCTGGCAAGCCATGATGAAACCCTCAGTTTCCGACTTCAGCCCACTCGACCTGAGAAAAGCGAACGTCAGGCGCTTCGATAAGCCAAGGTCTTCAATGTTATTGAAGAAGACCCCATGCATCGGCTTATCCCTGTGTCTCCGCAGAAGTAAGGTGATCTCTGCGGCTTTTATCTGAGCTTTTTGCTGAACGGGTTCCAACTCGGTGACAGAGTTGTAGTCACCTCGTTCAGAGTCGAGAACTATACCGAGTTCATCAGCTGCTCGAGCAGCTGCCCTAAGGAGAAATGCTCCAATTCCTGCTCTCTCATGGTCACGGACCATGCAGAGAAGGGGATCCGAACTCCTGACGACTTTACAGGCTGTATCCAGTACCATTCTGTCATGTAGATACTCCAAACTCAAAAGACCACGACCTCCCTGTTGTCGGGAGAAGTACAACCGTGGAACGGACGATTTGGGATGCAAACTCCTATAGAGATGCATCATTTTTCGGGTCCTTACGTCGAGTTGATACAGCTCCTCCCGAGTCCACTTCACTACTCCAAAGGAGTAGAGTAAGATTGGAACGGCAAGCATATTTGTTGCAGCTACTTTGTTCTTCCCCGACAGTTCCGATGACCAGATCTGTCGAAGTTTGTGCTGATACTTGCCGCGGAGAGAGTTTTTCACTGCAGTTACCTCTTGTGAGTGGCGTTGTTCCACCCCGAGGTAAGTATACGTCTCTCCGGCATCCAGATGGTGTAGGATGCTTCCATCTACGAGCTGCACATCCTCTCCGTAGTCCCCGCATCGTCCTCTTTTGAGATGAACCATTGCACATTTGTCTATCCCGAATTTCATACCGATAGCATGCGTGTACTCTTCCACCACCCTCAAGGACTGATAGAGATCCTTCTCTCCAGAGGCATAAAGTTTAAGATCATCCATATAAAACAGATGGGTGACCTTGTGCCTCCGGTTTCCGGGGGTGCCACAGTTATATCCTCGAGTCTTTCTGAGCGCAACGGATAATGGCAATAGTGAGATGCAGAATAGAAGGGGGCTGAGGGAATCACCCTGAAATACACCCTTCTGAAAGTGACCCACCCTGTTTGAACTCTTGCTTGACCAGATGTTATGGTGAAGCGAGTTCGCCAAAGTGGTGTCAGTTGTTCAATGCATCTCACTATGTTGTCGGGTACCGCAAGGCATCTGAGCAAATGCAAGATGAGCTCATGCGAAATTGTATCAAATGCCTTACGGTAATCGATCCAGGCCATAGAGAGGTTACGCTTATATTGTATCGAGTCCTGCGTTACACATCTATCGATGAGCAGGTTCTCTTTACATCCAGCGACTCCTCTCTTCGACCCTCTCTGCTCATATATCCGTTCTAACACTCGGTCAACTGCGGTGAGTATTCGTGTGTATAAGATGCTTGTAAACAACTTATAACACGAATTCAAGCATGTTATCGGTCTGTAATTCTTAGGAATCGACAAATCTCCGCTTTTGGGGATAAGAACGGTCCGCCCCTCGACAAACCAATCCGGAATCGGCTGCTCTCCATCGAGCCATGAGTTGAAAACTCTGGCCAGATGGTGGTGGGTACTTGGTAGTTTTTTCCACCAATAAGTGTTCAACCCATCTGGGCCTGGAGCAGCAAAGTTCTTAGAACCAACGAGGGCCCTTCGAACGTCATCCGGGGTTATCGGGTTGCGCAGTTCATTGGGCTCAGGCTGTCGAAGCTCTCTGTTGAAAGCTTCGAACTGCGCTAGGGCTGGAGTGTCTAAGTTGAGTGGCTGCGGGTGTTCATAGATATCCTTCCAGAAGGATTCCACCTGATCAGCGGTCGGCGGATTATCCACAACACGTGGAGGCTCTTGGAATAAGCGAGAAGGTTTCTCGCGGAACCTAAGGTTTTCCGCGATACTTCTCGCTCGCCTCACTAGTGACTTCTTAGCAGCCACTAGCATTCGTATCCTATCAAGGCAGTGCTATTTGGTGGTCAGCAGCACGCCTTGGCTCAAAGTGTGATGGATACGTCGTAGATTGGCGGCTATTCGCCGCACTGCGGGCGTGAAAGGCCTGTTGGCTGCCCTGTAATCCATCACACATTCTGCATCTGTGCGGCTAAGATTTCTGCCTTAGTGCGGCAAGCCGGTATGATTTTGAGATTCGAGAGTAGAGAAGACATCATTCCACCAAGGACTCCAATAATCAGAACGACCATCTTGACAGAGTGATCTGGATAGAGTCTGCAGAGTTCGAAGAGAAAATCTCGATATTTTATCCGTTTTTCCTCCTCTTTTCTGACGATATTCGTCTCGCCAGGAGCTGAAATCTCCACGACAAATATCGTTTTGGTCTGGTGGTCGAGAAGGACTACATCAGGCTTATTAGCTTGTATGAGCCTGAGGGTGGGGAACGAATAGTTCCAATAGATTCGACACTTCTCGTTCCCCACAACGGATTCAATATCCCCCGGAGCGTAGGGCAACACCGGTGTCTCGTCAATACCGTAAGAGTGCCGTAGATGGTAATATAGCACTCTTAGGGCCGCGTTATGTCGATGGATATAGGCCGAGACCGCATATGCTGGACATGCTGATAGCAAGTGCATTAGGGTCTCGGGCGCCTCGCGGCAGGCCCTGCATCTTGTGTCAGGAACCTCTATACCCATCACGCGACTGCGGTAGACTAAGGTGTTATTATTATTATTATTATTATTATTATTATTATTATTATTATTATTATTATAACGTTAAATGTTTCTTCGCTATCCCACACAGCGCGATGTATTGAGTATTCCCCGAAAATGATGTATGTCGCATTTGTGTTGTTAATATCAAAATCTATCTTTTCGAAACCATCATAAATGGCAGACTTCTGTCTTTTACGCATACCGATGTCATCAAACAACGATAAAGGGGAGGGAGATAATTCATATTAAAACTAGTTTTCTATTTCATTTTGAAATGGTGCAGTGATACTCTTGCATTGAAACAACAATGCAGGGTCAACAGGTATTTTTTTTCATGAACTTTTATGGTACTAGTCATAGCTAAAAATGAAACAACTTTATCAGTGCATTTTATTTTAATATTATTGAATGTCAGTCCTGTCATCTTTGCCATAGAAGCAAGCCCAACTTTACGAGCTTCATAACAATTAATCGCACCAATCGCAATAGAAACAATTTTGCTAACCTCTGGAAAAGGATCATGCGTTGAGAACCAACTTTTACATACAAGGGAAAGATAGGGAACTTTCAAATTTTATTTTCATTCATATTTTAAACAATCTTACTCATTTTCAGCATGGTGGGAATTTAGGTAGCTTTATACTTTTTTCTGGTCTAATTTGACCGGACTTATAAGGAACTTGGTGTTTTTTCCCATCATGTTTTTTTTGGCTGCCATTCCTCAAACTATTTTTCCAAATGTAATATTTACTTTCAAAATAACACCATGTCAGAATTATGCTGCGAGAGAGTGAACAGATGTTACATGAACTTTTACATTACATATATATTCTATTTAGTCAAATATATTCTTTTATCTTTTATACTGGAACGGTATAATTTGATTGCAACCATTGCCAAGGTTTGACATGCTAAGTTCAGATACAGCCTCATTACAAGGTAGAAGTATGAGATTGTTTCGATCAGTATTTATGTTATTAGGCGTTGCACATGCAAAAGATACACAGCCTGGACACACGAGGCGGTTTATGCCGAATCAGCCACAGAGTCGGCGCCGCTTTGATCGAAACACACCATGACGTAAAATCGCTTCTATACATTTATCTGAACACTGAATAATATATTTTATTATTGCCACTTCAGAGTTCAGTTGGAATACATATTCGATGAAAATAGTCGACATATCGCAGATAACGTGAAGTAAAGATATCAATGTTTGGACTAATTTCACTCTCCAAATTATATCTACCAAGATAATACTACAAGGAGCGAACCGCCTAGAAACTGTACAATATAAACAAATTGTAAAAACGAATAATCACATGGCTCTGACGAGCTAACGCCGTGGTTTTCCAGGCGGCCTATACTCGACAAAGGCGACTTTTATAAACTAAAGTTAAGAATTTTTGGGAAAGAAAGTTTTTGGCTTTCTACTACTCCATTTGATACAAAATAATGTATGAATCTTCCAAAGAAAGGAAAGAAATGATCAATTTTAAAATAAGTATTCTATACATGGATGTGTAGATCATGCAAAAAAGTAACTTTCAGACAGAAACTGGAAGAAAAAGCCCTCCTGAAACAGCTACTTTCATATAAACATAGAATTACATGAAAGAAAAAAATCTTTCGAAACAAATATTTTCATATCAACACTGAATTATACAAAAGACACTTTTCTCCACTCAGTTTGTATTCCAAACATTCGTTATGGAATAGAATCAGATATCATTCACAGGAGTTCTACATTAAATGATTGGTAACAAATTGCAGTTATATGGAACACTGATGTCATCCTCACTGGTAGACATCGATGTTTCGCCGTAAGACACTTGCCTTAGGGATCTTCAGTACCAATCTGGATAACATTATAGAAAATACACTTCAATTCAATTAAGTTAAGAAGTTAGAGCAATCTTGCGTATCTTTCATTTGTATTGGTTATAATTATAAGAGGTGTGTACCTGGCCAAGTTAAAAAATATCAACCTTTGGCAGATTACAGACATTTTTTTTAACTATTTTCTCTCATAATTTCAATTTACTTTCAGAAAATTTCATTGTTGAAAATCAACTTAATCTAGGCTACAAAATTAAACAGTATCGTATCCAGCATGGCCAGGTGAAGAGACTACTTCCACCGTATAGAAGTGATCACTGTACTTCTATACGGTACTACCTCTAAGAGTGGGATGATTCTAGGGAGAGATCTGAGAATTTTCACAACCAGCGTGTTTCCTGACAGAGTACGCATTAGAACAGAGGTGTCGAACTCAATTTTGCAGAGGGCCATATATTAAATTTAGAATTTTCAAATAAAAAAAATGTTAAAAATCATATCAAAGTTATAAAATGGGTGATTGTTTTAAGCTGAAGGATTCAGATACCTGACTTCTTTTATTTTTGACTAGCTTATTGATGGTAATAATAATAATACAGGCTCATACAAGCTAATAAGCCTGATGTAGTCCTTCTCGATCACCAGAGCAAAAAGATATTTGTCGTGGAGTTTTCAGAACTGGCGAGACGAATATCGTCAGAAAAGAGGAGGAAAAACGGATAAAATATAGAGATTTTCTCTTCGAACTCCGCAGACTCTATCCAGATCATTCTGTCGAAATGGTTGTTCTGATTATTGGAGTCCTTGGTGGAATGATGTCCTCTCTACTCTCGAATCTTAAAATCATACAGGCTTGCCGCCCTAAGGCAGAAATCTTAGCCGCACAGATGCAGAAGGCTGTCATTCTTGGCTCACTGCGCTTGCTCAGGGCACATGATTCTCGGACCCAATGATCACTTACCCCACGGTGTGGGGAGTGGTCATTGGTTGATAACGCTGGCTCGCCCTCCCGAATATATCGGTGCTTCGGGAGATAGGGCCTGACCAGGGCACACTACGGTGGAAAAAAAATGAGCTTTATTGTCATTTTTGTAGTTGATCTCGATTCTGGTAGAATTAGTTGTAAATGGTAGTGATTCTTATGGTATAATTTTCACGTGGAAGTTTCAAACTGGTAGAGTTATAATGCAACAGACTTTTGACTCGGTAGATTTTCTAATTGTTACATTAATGTTGATAGAAATATAAGTGGTATACTTGCAATTCATAGAAGGGTCTAGGGGTATATCTGGATATGGAAGAGTTGTCATAGGGGTAAATATATACCTGGTTGATTTATCAATATGCCCCCTCTGCCTCATTAGTTCCAGAGATTCGGCCACTCGAAACTTGTTCAGATTTTTACTTTCAATTATACAACCACTACCAGGAAAATTTTCATCTCTTGTGAAGAATTCAAGATATTTTGTCGAATTAGAATTATAGGCAATCGAAGTCACGGAGCAAGAGCAATTAATCAGTTTCGACGTGGAAAGCCTTTACACAAACGTTCCGGTGACCACAGAGGAAGCTATCTGAAGACGAGGACCTGGAAGAACCTGAACGAACTAACCTACAGAAGTAATCATGGAATTACTAGGGAGCTGTATATTCTGCTATTTCCAAATGGAGGACGAATTCTTTACACAAGTTGAGGATCTGCTAATGGGATCGTCACTTTCATCAGTTATAGCCATTCGATTTGAATGTCTGTGATTTGTCTGTCATGTGATTTGAAACTCTGGCCATTAAAGAACCCCTAGTCTGGTTAAGATACGTTGACAACACCTCCATGGTATGGAATCATGGTAATACAGAACTGGACTCCTTTCTGAAGCACATCAACAGCGTAAAACCTTCCATCACCTTTACAATGGAGAAAGAAGCCCACAATGAATTGTCATTCTTAGACGTATTGGTGAAGAAAACGGATACTAAGTGGGAAATATCCACTCACACGGAACACTAGCTGAATCACGAATCCAACCACCATCAAACTACCAAAAGAGGAATCATCAAGACTCTAGTGAATCGTGCTTTTGGGCTCTGTAATACGAAGGAAGGTCTCGAGAACGAACTAGGCATCATCAAAAAAAGATTTTCAACAGAATAGTTTCTCCAAAGTGATGGTGGAACAGATTTTGGCTAGAAGATAGTCAAACGACGTTTGGTATTGAACCTTAGTTTTAACGGATGCCAATAGATGGCAATGTAAAAGCTACAACCATATATAAGTCTATATAATTTAAAACCTATAAAAATATTTATACCTACATATACACATGCATATACATATGAAGATATGCTAAAAACAGATGTTTACCGCAATAATGAAAATGCCCACATGTGTAAAATGTGGTGATAAGACATAGAAATATGAAAATCAATAGGAAAATTACACAAAACATAAAATGGTGCGAGTTATTGCAGATGCTGTTTGACACTAACATTAACTTAGGGAACGATGTATTTCAGAGTAAGTGTTAGAGGAAGTTATCATTATAAAATTCGTCCAAATCATAATAGGGTCTACGGAAGCGTAGAAGGGCCACAGATTATTTGTTCATTTGATCCACAATAATTTCGACTTAAAAGTCGAAATTTCGACTTTTATCTCGTTATTTCGACTTTTATCTCGTAATTTCGACTTTTATCTTGTAATTTCGACTTTTATCTCGTAATTTCGACTTTTATCTCGTAATTTCGACTTTTATCTCATAATTTCGACTTTTTTCTCATAATTTCGACTTTTATCTCGAAATTTTGACCCTTTTTTCAAATCACTTCGACAGTGCTCCAATCTTCTCATAGTGCTATGTTTTTTCACGAAGAAATATGACAGAAACAGATTTTATTGAATACTCGAAGCCTACTCATTTTTTTATTGAACCTTCGGAAACCATTCTGCTCCAGTTAGTTTTTTTGCGTCATTAGATCTCTACGATTTTTCGAAACGAGGAGAGAAAACCCAAAATACCTAATAAATGAACATTGTATCTCTTCGAAGAACATACCGACAGTATTATTTGGTTGCCATTGCAAACTGTGTTTCTACATGACGTTTAAGATATGAATGTGTAGAGTATTCTTTCAAAATGTTTGTAAATTTCTACTAGGAATTTCTTCAGTTGTAGTGAAAAACTGAATTTTAGATAAGTTTTGATAATTAAGTGAGGATATTACTGATCAGATTGATTTACTATGATGAGAAACTAATATTTTGGCCAAATTCGACTTTTTCCTACTCGTGCGGAAAGCATTTACTTTTTCAAAAAGGTACTGAATAATATCAATGCATAATTTTCAGTCTAAAATTTATTCAAATAACATAATTAATTCACTTTTCAGGTTAATGTATAAATCAATTGTGGCATAAGGATCTAGCGACCTTGTGTAATTATTTTTTTCATAAAAATTGAACATAATTTCCAAAAATCTTCATCACAGGCTGTCCAGGGATATGTACACTCCGACGAAAAATGTTCAAAAGCGAATGATGGAATCTTGACGAGGTGATCTGTAACTCCATAAAGGGAAGGCATCGCACACTGATACGGCGATCGAAATCAAAACGATCGTCATTTGAGTGGACTGAATGTAATAAATCGACTTCAAAGTTTGTATAAAGACGCAACAGTTGGCTGGCAAGGTTACGGTATCAGTATTTTGAAATGAGCATGGTAAATTCATCGACTATTTTGAAAAAGGAAAAACCATCAATAGCGACCATTACATAACATTATTAGAGCGTTTGAAGGACGAAATCGCGAAAAACGTCCTCGTTTGAAGAAAAAGAAAGTGCTATTTCATCAAAACAATGCACCGTGCCACAAGTCAATGAAAACGATGGCAAAATTCCATGAATCGGGCTTCGAATTGCTTCCACGTCCACCGTATTCTCCAGATCTGGCATCCAACGACTTTTTCCTGTTCTCAGATCTCAAGAGATTGTTCGCTGGATGAAGAAGTAGTCATCGAAACTGTATCCTATTTTGGTGTCGAAACATGGTATTACCGCTATATCGCCCTCGAAAGCAAATATATTGAATTTTTAGAATTCTCAAGAAACTCAAGGAAAACAACAACTTTTTCGAGCCGAAAGTATTCACTGGTAGAAAGTGTTTGTTTATCGATGAAGAAGTGAAGAATTCTATTAGGAGAACAGTACACTCTTTTAACATAAAAAACGAAATACCTACATTAAATAAAGTTTTGTCAGTTATTCGTGAAGACAGTTTTTTTCCTGATATAAGAAGAACTCGATTATGGAAGATATTACATGAGCTGAATTTCACTTTTGGAAAACTGCATAGAAAGAGCATGTTAATAGAAAAATCAGAGATTGTACAATGGAGAAGAAACTATTTAAGAGAAATAAAGAAAGCTAGATCACTAGGTAAATCCAATTTTTATTTGGATGAAACATGGGTCAATGAGGGTCATACCATCTCGAAGGTTTGGCAAGATCAGAACATCAAAAGTGGAAGACAAAACTTCCGCAGGGATCCGTAATAGTAATGGATAACGCAAGTTACCACAGTAGACGAGTCGAGAAGCTGCCGACGTCGTGTTGGAAGAAAGCAGATATTACTGAGTGGTTACAAATGAAATCTATTCCTTTTGAATCGACCATGTTAAAAGCGGAACTCCTCAACTTGGCTAAACGTCATAAGTCAAAATTCGTCAGGTATGTCACCGATGAGATGGCGAAGACTAAAGGAATGTCGGTTCTTCGGTTGCCGCCTTATCACTGTGAATTGAATCCAATAAAGTTGTTTTGGGCTCAAGTTAAAGGAATAATAAGACCTTCGAGCTGTGTGAAGTGAAGAAATACCTAAACAGTGCTCTGAAAACAGTCGACAAGAAAGCTTGGGAAAACAATCAGAATCGAAACAGAGATGTGGTATCTGGATGATCGCATAAACTCATTATCAGAAACTGCGGAAATCTATTCTATTTGTATACTTATCTATTGATGTTTACAATACTTTATCCATCTTCATTATCATACCGACGATCAATTTGATATTATCAGTGTCAATGATAATAATAATATCAAATTTATTTACATCAAAAGATGAATCATAACTACAAATTATAATGTTTTGATTTAAATAGGTTGGATTAAGAAAATGGATAGAGTCTTTAAAACGTCACCAGATGATACATATTTCTTTAAATATGCAAAAAAAATTAAATTCATGTTAATGACAAATTTGATTTTTTTCCAAAAGCTAATTTATCAAATGCAGTAACTTCTGGCCCTTTCTACATTTGTATTTATTTTTAAATTCAATATTCTGATTATTTCATAGATCTGTAGAAGGTAACAATTCTAAATAATAAAAAACTATTTCAAATATAAATTGTCCTTCCCAAAATAAAATAATTAAACAAAATTAGTTTTCACCATATTTTAATTATCTTCTCATCATACAGAATATATCAATGGAAAATTTATATTAAGACCTCCAGTTCGACGTCTAATATATTACGCCACTTTTCAAAATTTTCATATTCATTTTGATATCGCTCTTGAGTTATTTTCGTCAGTAAATAAACACTAGCTGCACATGATTCCCCCAATATTTTTAAAGAAATTTTATTTTGTTTCATCAATTTCTTCAATTTCATCCATGGTCGTTGTTAAAGCGAACTCGCCAACTCGTTGTTTATAATATTGTTGTGATATTGTCAAGCTGTTCCATGACAACACAATTTTTGGATTTTTCTGTAGAATTACGAGGTATGTGGTTTGTTCTTTCCTCGAAATCAAAATGTAATCTTTCGGCGAGATCACGAATAGTCTTGAACGACACACGGCCGATACGCAAATAACGGATTCGGTTGATACAATATTCAACCTCATCCGTTATTTGCTACATATCAACCGTTACAAGGTCGATATGTAAGCAAATAACTATAAGAAGGTCCAATTTCATAACTCAATTCTTCTACTTTCAAGCAGCCTATAGAACATAAGTCATATATTACACAAAATTATCTAGTCACACCAAACTCATCATACAAAATATGTTTCCAACAGATAAGACCTTCAGGACATGTTCATATTAAATTTTTTTATCTCGAAACAGGCCTAAAAATAATCTCCCCAAGTATCAGCATATTATCAAGAAATACTTATTGTTCTTACGGATGAGCCTATAGTTCGTTCAGTATTATCTGAGAGTAAAAGAATTTCAAGAATGCAAACATGTCGCTACATCAAAGAAAGCAACATAGTCATCTCAAGCAAATGTCACTGCAATTCACCCACGACATCATTGAGATATGTCTACCCTCTATATCCCTTGAGGGCGCCGCTAACGAGCCATCAAAATAGGGATATTAAAAGAAATATGTATCATCTGGTGACGTTTTAAAGACTCAATCCATTTTCTTTATCTTACCTATTTAAATCAAAACATTATAATTTGTAGTTATAATTCGTCTCTTGATGTAAATAAATTTCATATTATTATTATCATTGACACTGATAATATCAAATTGATCGTCGGTATGATAATGAAGATGGATAAAGTATTGTAAACATCAATAGATAAGTATACAAATAGAATAGATTGCCATGGTTAGAAATTTGAATATCTGATTGCGAGTTGAACCGCGTTCAAAATTTTGCGTTGTTCGACGTTTCGGCTTCGACTTTGACATTTTCAGGAAGTAAAAAAGTGTGGCTGCACTGAGAGATACACTTTATATATCCTTGTTGGTTCGGAAATGAAGATTCATATTCCTTATTGGATTTTATAATTGATTCAGAAACAATTTTATAGATTTCATAGGAATACTTACTTCGAATAAGACATTGCGATAATTTCAATCTGAACTCTACAGGGATTCGTTGAGTGATTGTTCACTGGATGAATTAGTTTCATTAGGATTGATGACTACTGGAATAATTTTTTCTGATAATGAGTCTATCCGATCATCCAGATCCCACATCTCTGTTTCTGTTTCTGTTTCTGTTTCTGTTTCTGTTTCTGTTTCTGTTTTTCCGTTAACCAGCTGTCGCACCCCTACGAACGACAACCCTCAGAAGTAGAAACTTGTGCGAGCTAAGGATTAACGAGGTCTTACCTTTTAACGTGTGATTCCTAACACGTTAGGAATCACACGCTTCGATTCTGATTGTTTTGTGGATACATTTTTCCCAAGCTCTTTGGTCGACTGTTTTCAGAGCACTGTATAGGTATTTCTTTACTTCACACAGCTTGAAGGTCTTATTATTCTTTGCAATGAATCCTTTAACTTGAGTCCAAACCAACTCTATTGGATTCAATTCACAGTGATAAGGCGGAAACCGAAGAATCGACATTCCTTTAGTCTTCGCCATCTCATCGGTGACATACCTGACGAATTTTGACTTATGACGTTTAGCCAAGTTGAGGAGCTCCGCTTTTAACATGGTCGATTTAAAAGGAATAGATTTCATTTGTAACCACTCAGTAATTCCTGCTTTCTTCCAACACGACGTCGGCAGCTTCTCGACTCGTCTACTGTGGTAACTTGCGTTATCCATTACTACAGACATCGGAAAAGTCTAGGGATATTTTTATAACATACTAAATATCATAGAAATAAATGCATGAGGTCGTTTAATTTCGATTAAATTGGTACACTCGACCACCCTGTAGATTTCTTTGTGTTGAACAAAGCCTGCAAAAACGGTAACTAATCTTTCATCAAGTTTTTTACAAACTGTAGGTTTTCGGCTAAAATGAATAATCTGAAAGTGTCGAGTTTGTACATTCTATGCAGTTCTTGCTCAGCAATTAAACTGGAAATATTGTGCTTTAACATGGAACGCCATCACTTACCATTGGCTGAGATGAATAGAGCTGTAGGGCTTCTTCAAGGTGGCATGCGACAAAATGATGTAGCTCTTCGTTTGGGGGCTCCCAAAGTGTTATCAGTCGATTGTGGCGGCGTTTCCGTGAAACTGGCAGTCCAGCCGAACAACATCCAGGGCGAGGACGCGCTACAACTGCAGTTCAAGACCGATTTTTGGTCTTAACCGCAAGAAGACAACCGACAATCACAGCACCTGAGTTGGTTAACGTGTTGCAGCAGACGCACCAGGTAACCATTGGTCGTGATACTGTCAGAAATCGACTGCATGAAGCAGATTTCCACAACAGAAGGCCACTTAGATGTCCACCTTTGTCGAGAGGCAATCGCGGTAGAAGATTAGAGTGGTGTCAAGAACATCAAAACTGGGATGCAAATGATTGGGCCACAGTTTTGTTTACAGACGAATCCAGATTTGGATTTCATCCAGATTCTCGTCGAGTGAGACTGTGGAGACGACCTGGAAATAATGAACGATTGAGACACGTCCAGGAAGTCCACACATACAGAGGTGGTACAGTAATGCTATGGGCGGAATCATGATCGGCGGCATAACCGATCTCGTTTTTCCAAATCGCTCTCTCACAACTCGACAGTACCTCGACACCATTCTTCTACCTATCGTCCGTCCATTTGCTGGTGCTGTTGGTGAAAACTTCCACCTAATGCACGATAATGCTCGTCCACATGTTGCGCGTCTAGTGACTGACTGGCTCACCAACGAAGGAGTTGATGTATTGCCATGGCCAGCACAATCACCGGACCTGAATCCCATCGAGCATGTGTGGGACATGCTTCAACGAAGAATCACTTCGCATATGGGGAACATTCACACAACGTTTCAATTGAGAGAGCTTTTAATCGCTGAATGGGCAAATGTACCTCAACAAGACATTGACAATCTCATTTTGTCGATGCACGATAGATGTAGGGCCATAATAAACCAGCGTGGAGGCCATACTTTGTACTGATTCCAATTTTTTTTGTATTATGATTTTTTTTCGGGGTGCCAAAGAAGAGCCATAGTTTTTTTTAGTTTTGCTTATATGTGCACTCAGTATTTTTGACCATTTAATAAATTTTGTTGTAAGTTACATTCGTTTAATAATCACCCGTCAACTTTTTTTCCCTAAAGCGATCTAAAAAAAAATTATTGCCATTTTTAAAAATATCCCTAGACTTTTCCGATGTGTGTATTACGGATCCCTGCGGAAGTTTTACAAGTATGTTTTTAAACCATTCTTCGAATACTGTGGCATTCATTTCTTGATGAAAATCCCCATTTTTCTTCGATTCAAACACCATTAATCCATCTTCCACGAATCCTTCACTGCTGCCTATGTGAGTGATAATTAGACGATGACCTTTTCCAACTGGAATTTTCAAACCAGTAGACCAACCTTCCATAAAGGCTTGTCTTCCACTTTTGATGTTCTGATCTTGCCAAACCTTCGAGACGGTATTACTCTCATCGACCCATGTTTCATCCAAATAAAAAATAGATTTACCTAGTGCTCTAGCGTTCTTTATTTCTCTCAATAGTTTCTTCTTCATTGTACAATCTCTGATTTTTCTATCAACATACTCTTTCTATCTTGCTTTCCAAAAGTGAAATTCAGCTCATGTAATATCTTTCATAATCGAGTTCTTCTTATATCAGGAAAAAAACTGTCTTCACGAATAACTAACAAAACTTTATTTAATGTAGGTATTTCGTTTTTTATTTCAAGAGAGTGTACTGTTCTCCTAATAGAATTCTTCACTTCTTCATCGATAACCAAACATTTTCTACCAGTGGATGCTTTCGGCTCGAAAAAGTTGTTGTTTTCGTTGAGAATTTTAAAAATTGTCGATCTTTTGACACCGGTCATACTCGCGCATTTTCCCACTACTTCTTCCTTACTTTTTATTTCGGGCGGATATTGTATTCTTAAAGAATTATATACATTTATAACAATTGTTTTTTCATTTATATTTAATAGTGAAAATGTCGGACGCTTCACGATTCCAGAGCAACTAGCTTCCATGTTGTATAGCTGTTTATTCAACGCGCTCTCGAAGTGAACTGAAGAACGCAAGTTACCACAGTAGACGAGTCGAGAAGCTGCCGACGTCGTGTTGGAAGAAAGCAGGAATTACTGAGTGGTTACAAACGAAATCTATTTCTTTTAAATCGACCATATTAAAAGCGGAGCTCCTCAACTTGGCTAAACGTCATAAGTCAAAATTCGTCAGGTATGTCACCGATGAGATGGCGAAGACTAAAGGAATGTCGATTCTTCGGTTTCCGCCTTATCACTGTGAATTGAATCCAATAGAGTTGGTTTGGACTCAAGTTAAAGGATTCATTGCAAAGAATAATAAGACCTTCAAGCTGTGTGAAGTAAAGAAATACCTATACAGTGCTCTGAAAACAGTCGACCAAAGAGCTTGGGAAAAATGTATCCACAAAACAATCAGAATCGAAGCAGAGATGTGGGATCTGGATGATCGGATAGACTCATTATCAGAAAAAATTATTCCAGTTGTCATCAATCCTAATGAAACTAATTCATCCAGTGAACAATCACTCATATATATATATATATATATATATATATATATATATATATATATATATATATATATATATATATATATTGCTATGAATTATGCACATATTCTGCACGTACTAAGTGAAGGAAATATATTGTATGGAAACACTACTTTATGCGGATCATATCTGTGAATGAGAATTTTTGACCCGAATGAAAAATATTGTATACACCCAAAAACTCTTTGCCTATTGAACAAAGGAAAAATTGAAAACAATACTAACCTTAATTTTGTACAATCTCAAATGAAACGACAAGATTGGGTTTCCCAATGTCCATTAATCCTTTGAACACAATAGCATATTTTCCTGATGAAAATTATTCTAAGTGAGGACTATACGCCTCCGTCACTCGGTGGGGTAGAAATGATACTTTATCTCCCAAATCCAACAAGACCGCCTCACCAAATTTTCCTTTCACGATTTTGGCAGTGAATATCCTCTGCGGCATCTCCACAGGCAAATCTGCTACTTTGATACTTGGCTTTCTCTTCACGATCGAACTTGCATTCAACTTTTGTAAATCCACCTGCGAAAAATAAAAAATTAAAGCTTTATGTTTTGATTCACAATATATGCGAATACTATCTCAAACAAACCACGACATGTAAAACATTCGACTGAAATCATCCAACATATATATATCGAGAAAAATTTTGGAAATCAAAGAATTCAACAATTCTCAACAACTTTCAATTAAATTACATTTGAATAAATTCATCTGAGAAAAAAGTCAAACTTAAAACACTTACTTTCAAATAGAAATCGGTGCACTTGTCACTGCATGCATAACGTATTTATAGTTAAATAAGTGATGACATATTTCAAAATGAAACAAAGAGACTTTGTTTCGTCGCTTTTAGAACTGCATATCTTCGGATGCAGATTCGGCATTGGCAGTGATCAATGTCACCTTGGGTTTGAATATAAAAATTAGTGATGACATATTCTGAAATGAAACAAAAGAAAATCAAAGAGTCTTTGTTAGATACCTATTCAGCGTTGACATTGATCCATGTCACTTTGGATTTGAATAGCGCAACAAACACATGAATTCTGCTTTTTTTCCATTTTATTTGAAGTACTACATGTGATGATGCGACTATTATTAGTGAAGATACAACTTTGTGCCCTCTTGGCATCGTCTCCGTTTTTTTTCTCTGTCGATGAATTCTGCATTCGTTTCTCTTTCATTTGATGTGCTGCACGATGAGATCCAACTATCATTAACAAAGATGTTGCTTAGTGTCATTCTGACATACTGCGCCATCTTTGTTTTTTCTCTGTCGATGAATTTTGCATTTCTTTTCCTTTCATCTGACATGTTGCTTCAGATTTGTTTTTTCTCTGTCGATGAATTCTACATTCGTTTCCCTTTCATTTGATGTGCTGCACGTTGAGATTCAACAATCATCAATGAAGATGTGGGTTAGTGCCCTTCTGACATGTTGCACCTTATTTGTTTTTTCTTTATAGATGAATTCTGCAATTCTTCTTCTTTCATTTGACATGATGTACGTAACGATCCGAAGTTTTTTCAATGATTCTCTTTGCAATTCTTCCTATGCTGTTTCACATTAGGCGCTCGATATTATATTTTTTATAGTCTACAAATTGAATCATTTGAAATGAGTACCCACACCGGCCTGTTGCGACTAGTATAGCGAAAATAGATTACGAGGTCCTTTTGGCTTCGTAAAATGATTAACTATGTTTTTTGACATCTAAACGAATTCATTGATGTCAAAATCATCGGAATCGGACGACCGGAAGTAAAAACCGGAAGTGACCTGTTTTTGACGGATTCGAAACCTTCTCATCCTAAGGAATCCAAAAATACCATATGTTTCAGTATACGATGATTTTTCCATTTTTTTATCAACAAATTATGTGTTTTGAATGAAACTTTTGCAATTACATTACACTCGTAGTTGTTCATAAGCCAACAACTTTTAATTTCAAATATGTTCAATGATTTTCTTTAAATGTGCAATTCTTTCTATGCTATTTCACATTGGGCGCTGTATATTATACTTTTCATAATCTACAAATGAAATCATTTGAAATGAGTACCCACATCGGTCTGTTGCTGCTAGTATAATGAAAATAGGTTATAAGGCCCTTTTGGCTTCGACAAATGATTAATTATGTTTCATGACATCTAAACGAATCCATTGATGTTGAAATCATCGAAATCGGAGGACCGGAAGTGAAAACCGGAAGTGGTCGTATTTTGATGGATTTGAATCCTTCTCACCCTAAGGAATCCAAATATATCATATGTTTCAGTATACAAGGATTTTTTCATTTTCTTTGTCAATAAATTCTGCGTTTGGATCAAGCTTCTGCAATTGGAATAAACTTATAGTTGTTCATAACCCAACATTTTTCAATTACAAGTTTGTTGAATTTGCAATTCTTCCTATGTTATTTCACATTAAGCGTTGGATATTATATTCATTACGTCATATTTGTTTTTTCTCTGTCGATGAATTCTGCATTTCTTATCCTTTCATTTGACGTGCTGTATGCGACGATCCGATCATTATTAGTGAATATACAACTCAGTGCCCTTCTGACAGTTGCGCTATTGTTTTTTGTAATAACTCATTCATTTCCACAAATCCTCACACACGCCACGCTGACTACGTCACTTTCAAGCTTTTAATTATTATTCGACCCTCATTCTCCAGTTCAATTTCATCTAGCACAATCAATCGAGCGAAATTTGATTTCTCCATTCTGATTGGCTGACCGACACTACTCTGTAACAGAAGTTAGGTTGGGTGTTCCACAAGGTTCCGTTCAAGAGTCTGAAAATTCGCAAAATGAATCTTCATATGACAAAGCATGGACGTTAGTCATTTCCTGATGATGCTAACTTGGTTGGCGAAACGCGTTAAATGATAAATAACTGTCATATTGAAACACGAAAAACCGTTACGACAATAACGATGAAACGATAACGAATTAACGCACGGAAAACGGTCGAAAACGCACAAAAAACGATCGTAAACGCACGAAAAACGATCGAAAACGCATGGAAAACAACGTATTTTGAAATGTCATTGTCGAATACTTCGCTCCCCCATTGCCCTCACGTTGAATCCACAACGCTCAACCTCTCGACACCTTTGGATCTCCTCTTTCTCCTGATGATGCTAACTTGGTTAATAAAGATACGAGGCTTCCGACATGTTAGAACGCTAGACTTCTGTTGAATCGACATGTTTTTTTCTTAAATGATGTATTTTGAAACGCCCTGTATACACATTAATATCATATTTTAAACCGACATGTTTTTTTCCTTAAATGATATATTTTGACGCACCCTGTACACTTCGACGTCATATTTGTTTTTCAATGATGTATTTTGAGATACCTTGTACACATTGAGGGATCGCACGTTGAAAACTTACAGCCTCGTGGAACTGTTATGTTTTTTCTTAAATGATGTATTTTGACGCACCCTGTACACTTCGACGCCATGTTTGTTTTCAATGATGTATTTTGAAATACCTTGTAACATTGAGGGATCACACTTTGAAACGATACAGCCTCATTAATCTGTAATGTTTTTTGTTAAATCTGATTCATCATTATTAATATATCACTTTCGCGCTTCAAATTTTCGTCGAGTAGTTCACGAATAATTCAAAAACGGCAACTCTACATTGCCCCATAAACAATGATTTATTGTACAACTGGCAATGCCGAACCTGCCATGCTGGCATGTATTGACATTTGACAGATGCAGTCTTATGAGTCTAGTGTTTACAGTGTCCTTCTTCAACCAATAGATAGTTCAGCTAGTGACTCATAGATGACTCTGTGTGTTCCATAACTTTTGTTGTTTCCATATACTTTTGTATCGATGAATCGAGCGCCTATTTTTGTGCGGTTACTGATAACAGGACATGAAACAATTATGTACGATAAATTATTAAAATGAATCTCTCAATATACGCAAAGCCACGTAAATTTGTGCATCGATTACGTCACACGCGCCTCTCGCTCTTACACACACACATGCACATCTTTACATGAAATATTAATTATTTCCCAAATCTAAGTATATTTTCCTATCTTCAATATGATAATGACGATTACAATCTACGAAAATAAAAAAAAATGCTGTCAATTATAATGAATGAGTCAATTTCGGTACCGACAAAACTAACGCTATAAATACCCAACATTCGCAGTTAACTTCAATATCTTACGATGGTGTAGAGGCCAAGGACAATGTCTACCGCGCGGACGTCGTGGGTTCGAATCTCATAACTATAAACTTTTTTTAATCAAAACCACGTGACTGGAACGTGACAAGGGGGCTGAGGGAGCTGATAGGTTAGGTGGAGTACCAAGGGGGCCGATAGGTTAGGTGGAGTACCAAGGGGGCCGAGGGGCGGAGTTCCACGCTTATATCGCTACTATACTCGTTCCATCCTGCGTCGATTTTGATGACGTTTTCCCCCACTCCCAAGTGGTCCAGAATCCGCCTTGTTCATCTACTGTAATAACTTGGATTATAAAAAAAGGAACTTGAATCAAGGTAAAGTATCTGGCCTTTTAATAATAATGAACATCGAAGAATGAAACTTTGCCTTCCCCAAAACTTCCAATATTGAACTAAGAAAAATCAAAACTTTTAACAAAAACCTATCACAACAATATATATAGATATACTGCTGTAGTCTCTCTCATTTCTGAACGGATTATAACAAATGATATAAGAACAACAAATGCACAAAAGACAGTAGCGTCCAACTAAAACACTCCAAAATAATTGACGAAGTCTCGAACCATCTCGACGTGAGCCGAGAATCTACAGTTGATTATGGCGGCGCAATGAACACCAAATAACGTCTGTGCACTGCCGACGTTGTCATGGCGACATCCCTAGTTTGGTTCTTGGCAACAGCAAGCAGCTCGTCCCATTGATTTCACGTATAGACGAAATGCATGTATGGTATTGCTGTTAGGTAAACGTGGATCTATTATTGAGAGGAGATTAATATTTCAGAAAATATTATGGATCCAGATGATGTCGGTGTAGGTACTATAATCATACTCTATATTCAGTTTTAGATGTAGTACAAAATCTTAGGACAGAAAATTTACAGTGCTCAACAATGGAACTGGAATATTTTTCTGACAGTTTTAAACTTGCCTATCGTTAGTATATCTAGAGTTCAAATGTGAGGGCATATATTTCCTTGTAGTAACTTTACATTTATTGTCAGTAATCTATTAACGGCCTTAACACAGTTCGTCCATGAAGTAACTTGTAAATTAATTGTCAGCTGAATGAAAAATATTATTAAAATTAACCATTTCCGATTTCCAATTTAACATTTGCTAAAGACTTTTTGGACCATTACTGGCATGTCTATACTGCCTTTAGCCGGCAGTGAGCTATCGTTAACTGAAACCTCTTGTTCAGGTTTATTGCCGGCAATTTCTTGCCAACACTGTCCAGTCAGACGAGACAGTTTAAGTCGAAGTAAACGATATTGAGCACATTTAAAGTTAGCGGCACTCTCTAAGTCCAAAAAACCAATACATAGAAATAAACCGGCTACGAACTAGTCCACGTGGACTGTTCAATTGGCGGTTTGTATTGGATGATTTTTACTAACCGAGTTTTATGATTGGCTGGAGAGTCATAAAATTTAATTTGAAGTCATGTTACGGTGACGAATAGAAATCGGGAAATGCGGGGATGGTTATCGCCGTCGTGTTCAGTTCAGGAACTGATCGCGATTTTTGAGTATTTAAATTCGATATTGATGCAGTTATAATTACTTAAAATTTTTATTTTCTGTTTAAAATGTGGCATCCTTGGACAAGTACTAATAGTAATAACGAATGTGATTACAACGCAGACTTTTTCCAGTGTAGTGATTCCAATAGCGATGGTGAACAATGCGAAAAAAGATACTAGTGAATAAGATTCAGGTGCATTTGAATATTGAAACACAGAGAGTATGTTTCAATGTATACATATAAGAATCTACATCTCAAATTTGGTTTCAATGGAAACAAACTATTACAAGCAACATCAGATTTGACCGAAATTTCTTTCTCAACTGTACGTAAAATAATCAAAAACAAACCTCATGAACGCAAGCCGCGGTGTTATACAGTATTACCAAAACCTTTAGATGTTCATCTAATAAAATCATTGAAAAAACATAATACAACTGTTAGAAAAGAATTGAGATTCATACAACTGAAATCATAAGAAAAAAATTGAATACTTCCGCCAAATAACGTGAGCTGCTGTGACAAAACTCTTCAGAATTGGATAAAGAAACTAGGATTTAAATTTCAAATAATAAACGAACGTCAAGCAGTTATGGAAAGCAGAAGAATAGTGGAATTGCATAACAAATACTCAGAACAAATAACTAAACATAGACAAGAACAACGGCAAATTTTCTATTTGGACGAAACTTAGTATAACAGTCACGACACGACACAGTTACGAAAAGGTAAACTGATGGTTCGAGAATGTGTACGCCTAACATTCCTGCAAACAAAGGATCGCGACTAATCATTATCCATTACGAAGGAAGTAAAGGATGGGTTCTGAATTCTTCGAAATTATTTGGAAAAAAACTTGAGGACTGTAATGTTGACTATCATAAGAACATGGAAGCTAATATTTTCGAGGAGTGGTTTGAAAGCACGGTGATCCCAAATTTGGATGCGAATAGTGTAATAGTTCTTGACAACGCTTCCTATCATTCGCGACAGCTCATCAAAGTATCAAATTAAAATTAGAGGAAAGATGAAATACAAACTTTTTTAATGGATAACAATTTGTATTTTGAAGATTACTATACCAAAAACTAACAACTTAAAGTTTTACAGACAAAAACATTTGAAAAAGTGTATGCCCTTGAGAATATTGCTGAAAAGTATGGGCACATCATACTGAGACTTTCCCCCTATTTTTGTGTTTTCAATCCCATCGAGTTGATTTGGAGAAAATTGAAACAAAGCGTCAGGCGTGAAAATAATTTTTCCAAAATTTGATAAGATAGTAATAGAGCTAATTTAAGAAGAAGTATCTAATATTGCCGAAAAAGACTGGCAGAAAAGGATTAAAAAAGTAATTTTAGTTGAAAAATACTACATGGAGATTGGACACTTCCATATCTAATCTAAAGAAATCTAATTTTCCGTTAACCAGCTGTCGCACCCCTACGAACGACAACCCTCAGAAGTCGAAACTTGTGCGAGCTAAGGATTACCGAGGTCTTACCTCTTAACGTGTGATTCCTAACACGGGTTGGACGGTAGCAAGTGAAGATCGATCGTTCAGACTAGGGCTTGAACCACCGACCAACACGGCAGTCAATTCGAGTGAGTGAACAAAGCACCCACGCCGAACCGCTTGGCTACCGACTGACCACTGACCACTGACTGGTGGAAATAAATTCATTATTGATATAAATGACGACAGTGATAATAAAACAGAGAATATGGCAGAAGAATTATTAGAAACTTTCGAAGAAAGTTAGTGAAGTGTTTTTGAAGTGATCGATTGTATATATATATGTGAATAAGTAGTATTCAGAAGTATTTTCAATCATCACCCTGTTATTAGAATTCCTACTTTCCCACTCACCTATATAAACGAAATATTTATTGTGAAATGATCACTGAATAACGAAATTAGTTAGCTTCCTAACTATATTATTAAAGGGGAGCTATTGGAAGGTAGTTTACACTATATCGTTTACTTAAACTATACGTATGTACGGTGGGTTATAGAATCATATGGAATACACGAGTTTGGTCAGAATAACCCTACGAAGAAGTTGACTCTTACTCTACGCAAGCTCTGACAGGCCTTGAATGCTTTTGGAAGTATCTCCTGAATCGAAAAAAAAAAGTGAACACAAATCAGTGCAACTGCTATAATAAGAGCCGTATCAAATATATTTTTCTCATTTCCGAGTTAGACAGAACACTGAGATGTGTTTGTCTCAGTTCTAGATAGATATTTCACTGAAGTAAGTATGACGAGTAGTCCAGTCATTATAGTAAGTTCACCTCGGAATTCGAGATACCCAGCTGTAAGTCTGTAAATACTTGTATATTGACACCCTAAAAGTTGTCTCAAAACCTACATATGGTAGGGTGTACGCAACTATCAAATTTGAAGGTCAATGGTCACAAAACTCGTTTTTTTGCGCTTTTTTTTGTAAATATCTCACTTCCTATGGGTTTTTTGCTATTTGTAATTATTATCAATATTGTAGAATACAAAATTCTCTACAAATTTTAAAAAAAGTTTTCATACGGTGAACCGTTTTCGAGATAGAGGGCGGAGAGCGCGCGGTCACAGGATCACTTCAGTTCAACGGTGCCTCCGGTCGAAAACACGCCATACAGTATTAATGTATTTAACAACACTCACCTGCCCATGTATGTAATTGCAGAATTGTTAATGAAAATATAGGAATTATATTTGAATTTTGACCTAATTAATAACTCCTTACATGATAAAAAAAATTAAATAAATCATGAATCAATACATTTATTTTTATTAAAAGTAAAAAATGGAATAGAGGGTACAAAAACTACAATTTATAATTTTAATGATCTTCTTCCTCTTCATCGTCGTCTTCCGGCTGCTGGTAATTTTAAACTGGTCTTCATTATCGTCTTCAACGACATTTGTCTCAAGTTCTTCCATGATTTTGGGGTCAAAGGTCCCATCTTCGTTAATGTCGCTCTGATATGGTAGAGCATTGAGACAAGCTTGCCCATTACATTGGCCAAAAGCTAAAGAGCATTGCAAGCCTGCTTTCCTGCATCCGCATTGCGAATTACAACCACTCTTGCAGTTGCAGAAAATTGTATTTAGCAAATCTTCTGGAGCAGGTGATAAAATTGATAGGCTCCAACCCCATATTGCCCTATTATAACTGCAGTTTTTTCAGACTTTGATTCTTCTATTGCAGTTTCAACAATAAGAACATCCGCATCATCTCTGGCTTGTTTAGTAGTAATATTTGTAGCTTGTAATTTTTCAATTAACATATTGACGAGCATATCTTTGTTATTTCTATTCGATAAGAATTTTTCTTGAGTAACTGGTACAACCATTGTTTCAACGAAACAGACTTCATATGTTTTTGAAAGTGCAGCAGTTCATCTCTGCTGCTCCATAGCTTTTACGTTCTTACTGTAGTCTGAATATCCGTCAAATATAACAATTATTTTGGAAATGTAATGCCTTTGTGAATAATTCATGTATTTATCAAAAGTAATAGAAAAAGTATCTTCTCTGCTCCATACAACATGATGAAGCAGAAATCCGCCATCAATAATGAACGTCACATTATTTTCATTGACAACAAAATCAATTGGGCTCATGTTGACATACAATGACGGTTTTGTTGTTTTTCTCATGCCATCATTATCAAATAGAGCTGTTGGATACGGACTCAATTCATATTGAAAATATTCTTCAAGATTACTTTCAAATTGTTTGCTGACAGTAATTCTTTGGAAGAGAAATAATGGGTCCACTGAAACTTTACAATCATTTATTTTTACACATTTGTTAACACTGGAAAGCGGTATTACTTTTTTGGAACGTTTCAACTTTATTTCATTAAATGATAAGCCGGTGATCTTCTTCATAGACTCTAATCCAATTTCGTAAGCTCTGGGGCAGTTAATTTGCTCATTTCCAACAATTCCAGAAGCTATCGATATTAACTGCGTAGTATTTGGAAAAGGATCATGGAGTTTATCAAATAGTATATTTACATCAGCATTGTCTTTTTTCACTCTTGAGTCTCTGGAATCTACGTGTTGCTCGGTCGACTCCAAGGAGATATTACAGAACTTCTCCATTTCCTCACAAATAGTATTTGTGGCGTACATAGCTTATACCCATTTACACAAAACACTTTCTTTCATACTTCGACTACGAGATACTCCTCCTTCGGTTTTCATGGTTTTCATGAGACTTTGTTCATCAACTATATATGGCGCATTTTCGACCGGAGGCACCGGTTGACCTAAAGTGATCCTATGACCGCGCGCTCTCCGCCCTCTATCTCGAAAACGGTTCACCGTATGAAAAATTTTTTCAAACAACATTTGTAGAGAATTTTGTATTCTACAATATTGATCATGAATACAAATAGCAAAAAACCCATAAGAAATGAGGTATTTACAAAAAAAGCGCAAAAAACGATTTTTGTGACCTTTGACCTTGAAATTTAATAGTTGCGTACACCCTACCATATGTAGGTTTCAAGACAACTTTTAGGGTGTCAATATATAAGTATTTACAGACTTACAGCTGGGTATCTCGAATTATGAGATTCTTACCCAATTTAAGCTTAAATGACTGGAGTAGAGGTATCTTGTTGAGTCAGGCCAGCAATCACTAGAAAGAGAAAAGTATCTTATGATCCACCGCAGTGTTGAGAGCACTGAATGTAACCTTTTCTCTGAAGTAACGCTCGAATGGCTTCTGTAAGAGGAGTGAAGTGAGACGGAGTGTATTGGCTGGTGTATGATCTGAGGCCGCTGCCTATTGCAAAAACCTCGACTTTGTAACTTTATTTATCCTTGAATCTAGAAAAGTCGGTTCTGAATCCCAATTTGAAGTTTTCCAACTATATTTCCTGTTGCTTTTCAAGAATTGACGAAAACCTAACAAGATTTTCTTCGTTTTACATTTTTTCGCTTGTAGCCTTAAATATGCATCTTATCAGAATGGACTTATATACCCTCTAAAATTTCGACTTTTCATAAAACTTGCAAAAAAGTGAAATTGTCATTTTCTTCATTTTTTGAGGTAAATATTGGTAAACTATTCATTCCTATGAGCCGTTAGGAAACGAAGTTAGTCTCAATTCAAGCTTTGACGGTTACAGGTGTAATCGAAGGCCCTATTGTTCGGCGGTCAAAAATATCAGATCTACCGAATGAGAAACCACGTCTGTCAAACGTTTTGATATTTCAGTGTCACTGTTTTTATTCGTGTTTGAAGGCTGTCGATTTTTGAAATTTCTTCCTGACGTTTCGCTGGTACGAATGGCTAGCTTCTTCGGAGGTTCATACATCTTGAGTTTATCTTCGATTACTGGGTATTGTGATTGCGTGAAGAATATTTATGATGATTCGAATAGTTTGGTGTACTGGATTAGATAAATAGTCGATAACAGTTAACTATTTTCAAACTGCCGTCATGATGTTTGTTCTTCCAGAACTTTTCAGAATGGGAAAATCTACATAAGACTGAAGTGGAGGTTCATCAGCCCCACGCTAAGACATGCCCAGAGTGGTCATAAACCAAACAGACTGGGTTCTCACTGAAGACGGAATGTCAGTGTTAGCACGAGGCGTTAATTTCGCGATCATTCCGCGTCAAGTACCAGGCGAGGAAATGATCGCCAATACGAACCGGAATCAGGAATCTACCGGATGAGAAAGCGAAAGAAATCAGGATTGTGACTGCAAATATTTTGAGCACGGCACGACCTCCAAAATGCAATATCCCGAAAAGAGTGCAGCCTTAAAAAGCTTCAACTCTGATGAGTGCATCACGATTCTTCCAGCGGACAAGGAAAATGCCACGGTGCTTCTGAAAACGGAAGAATATATCAGCAAAATTGAAGAACTACTAGACTCTTCAAACTACCGCACACTTAAATGGGACCCAACATAATCAAGGTTGAAGAACGTTAACACCAGAAAAGCTCTTCAAGCCGGTATCCTTCGAACGCAGGAAAGGCTGAAGTACTGGTGAATCCGAATGGATTATCTGGTCGAAATTTGTGTCCAGATTGTCCAGATTGAACCAAACTGAAAATATAGAATCTATAAGAGGCTTCCTCAGATGAGGAAGAGCCTATGCAGTCTTCCGTCATGGAGCCCGACGTCTTAACTTTTGAACAACTATAGCCCAAACAATCAGTTGTATAGTGTTTGAAATTACAATGAAAATATATCCGTTTAATATTCATTAAACCTTTCATATTATCCATAATAATATTTTTGACGCTTTTAGTAGATTGGGCATTTCTGGAAGTTACCCGCCAAGTCTTAAACTGAAACTGACATTTCCTAATAGTACATAATGATAAATTGTCCAAAAGATACGATAATTCAACAATATATTCCTCAAAAATAAATCCAGCTTCCTAACGAAGCCGAATAACTTTATTTGGTAAGTGATCTTTCAGATCAGATGAAATGTGTGGGTCTCTACCAAACGTTGAAAATCTGATTCGATCCGTAGCGGGACAGGTTCATACTACTTGCTATTACTGGGGCAAACATTTCCCAGAAGGTTGTCCTTCAAGATTGTCAGACCATACTATATGTTCCTTAATCTGATTGGCGATAAGTCTGGGAATACCTTCGTCAGATAGGTAGGCAACACAAATGTGTCGCTTGGAAGAGAGTTTCTTGTGACTTATTTCATGAAGACGCTCTCCCATGGCTATAGGGTACCACCAACCAGGAAATACTCTCTTGATCCTCCCAGTAAGCTTGTAGTCATCTAGGTCGAAAGGTACAACTCTGAAATCGTACCTCATTGAGGTTGTCGGATGTTCAAGGTGCAAGATTCTCACCTTGATGCCCGCGGCCACCTCGCTATATGAAGGCATCTGTGCGTCAGCTATTCTTGACGATACATTAGATTCAGCCATGCAGGGCTTTTTCACCTCTGGTTTGGATTATTCATCGTTCGAATATTAGCGTTCGCAGCCCTGTTCAGAGTCAGATTTTTTTCACTGTTCCTAAGTATTTTGGCGCAAGACAGATTCATAAGATATCCTGCTCTTAAGGAGGCGATGTCGTTTCCTGGCTGCACCACCTGGTCTCCTTCATTCATTCAAGAGTGGGAGAACTGAGAGGCTCCGGCTCTTGATTCGTTGTTACTGGAGAGATAATTGGGGTCGTTTAGTCGACGTCCATTTCCTCTATAGACTCATGTTTAGATTTTTTAGCTAATACATGGCTCACAATGGGTCTCACCAGTAGCTAGGGAAAGGAAGTTGAGCTCTGGAATTCATTCGGTTCATACAGCATCTCCGCCTTATATAACCTAAATTTTATCCTAATGAGATGGATATTTGGAAATGGTAGGTTCATCTTAGATAAGGTCCATTCTGTAACATCAAAAATGGAATTCCGTTGATATCTGAAAGTGGGAAAATATACCTAACATTCACTTGAAATATAGAAGCACTTAATTCAACTAGAGGATAAGAGTGTCTTGAAAACCTTGTTCGTCGAAATTTGTTATGCTCCAGGTCAGGGGTCGACAACCTTTTAACAAAGAGGTGCCCATGTGCAATTTTGAACAAAGCCAAAGTGCCACTATAAAAAACTGTATAATTTTCATACAAAAATTGTTTAAAGTAATGAGGAAGGTAATTAATGAAACAAAAAAAGGATCAACAGTATTTCTAAAAATTTTGATCAAAAAGGAAACATAGCACATGAATTTTTCAGTGTGATCCTTGTCCTTGTGTTTCTCGCGATATTATAGCTTTTGTATTTCTGGTTGATATCTAGTTACTTTCAATATTACACAAGTCTCTGAATTTTCTGTTGTTAACCGGCTTCGATATGGATTCAAAATGATTTTCAAATGGGAAAATAGTTACTCACACATATAGGAACATCCGCATGCTGAAAGCATTGCATATGCCACTTTTTTGAGGCAAATATATTCGTCTAGCAAACTAGCCCAACACTTCAGTATTTCGTTTGATTTATCCGGAGGATCATCTTTTGTCTTCCATCACTTGGAGTTCCTAAATGCAATATGCTGAAGCTCAAAATCTTGAACTATGAGAGAATAATTGAAAGGAATGCTAGTAAAATCCATTGAGTCTGGTTTTAATCATGTTTATCAAAATCTTGACCTCTTTCAGCAAATTCTTCTCTCAGTGAAGTCATGTAGTTTAACATTTCATCATTAAATGCACCATTATCACAATTATTAAGAATGGCTAAGTATGTTTTTAGATTTGCAAAGTATTTATATGTATGGGAAATCGCGAATAAATACATCTATTTTCATTTCAAAAGACTTCCAGGAATCATACAAATCTAGAACAGTTTGACCCGATCCTTGCAACTTAAGGTTTAGTTCGCCGAGATGATTTGTACTATCAATTAGGAACAATAACTTACAAATCCATTCTTTATTATCTAGACTAGAGCTTTTTTGCATCAATAATTACCTAATTTCTCCTAAACATTCCACAAATCTAGAAACCACTCTACGACGGCTGAGCGAGCGTTTATTACTGTGCAATGGAATATCTGAATATGCACTTTCCATTTCTTGTAAAAATTACAGCAATGTAGTTGACAACTTTAACAACGATATCCATCACGGATTTCAAGCTTCCGCTTGAGATCTGCTAGCATAAATTTTCTTGGTGAATGATGCAAAGAGATTTAAAAAGTGGTCGACCAACGAGAGCAGCAAGAAGAGATGCAAATCCCTTCTGTGTCCCGATCATAGCGGGTGCCCCATCTGTAGTTACGCTAAAAATCTTAGTTAAGTCTAGACCCCGTTTCTGAAAATGTTTAAGAGCGCTCCATACCTGCAACTGGACCCTCGAACTGCATCTAACGGTAAATGTCTGAGAATATGGTAGGCGGTCCTATTTTTACAATCACAGACATACTGAACAAGGGACGCCTCCTTCTATCTTGATGGATATATTCATTACGCAAATCGACAAGTTAATGTTGTTGCGACTCGAATACACACACTACAGAGGAGGCACGGCAAAGTCCATTGCGTAATCTCCAAGCGTAATTGTTTTACGTTTGGAGATTAATTAATCGTTTAAATATTTTCAATGGTGAACGATGTTTTATTATTCTATTATTATCATGAAGCTATTGCCAGAATCATTTCATCTTCAACAAAGGTTGTCCTACATTGGTCGTAATAAAATTCCTTCTAGTTTCGAAAATGCACCTATATTATCTTCCACCATACTTTTAGGAGCCGGCAAAAAGTTTTGACCTAAAAAGCATTTGTGAACTAGCCTTTTCAACGGTATGTTTACTGGCGTGGTGGATTGCGAATTTCCAATTTCCTCGGGTATCTAGGATCTATCAATTCGGGCAGGAGGCAACTGTTGTAAAAATTTTCCAATTTTGGATTCATTTTATTCGTCCAGAATGAATCGTCCTTGATAATCTAAAAAAAATTCCTATCAATTTTATAAGGGCATGGAATATAAAATAGAATTAATACATAAAGTGCTCAGCCTATAATTTTAATATTTATAATCAGAAATATTTTTGAATGATTGGGGTGAGTTGTTGAAGGCAGTTAAAACATGGTTGAGAACCAATTTATCGTTTTGATATCACAGATTGTTATGTTACTAAAACTCACCTTTTCAACTAAAATTCTCAACGGAGTCCAAATTACAAAATAACACAGGGAACGCTGAGTAATGTGTAGCTGTCCTTGTACTTGATAGTGATAATTATGATTTTGTTTCAGCTGTAAGTGTAGAGTACAGAAATTTATTATTTTTTGCTCGATTGCTTCTTTGGGGTGCATTTTTGACGCAGTTTTGGGGCACTTCACCTCAACAATGGCGTCATCTTCTATCAACCCATCAGGACTGGCTCCAAAAATATAGTCGTATTCATCAATGAACATTCCAGAAGGTTCAACCTGTGACAAAAAAAAATTAATATTTACTCTTGTGTATCATTAAAGAAAGTATTACTTTGACATCAAAATCATTCTCTAGTTGTCTAATTGCGAATGGCTCATGTTCTCTTCCATACTTGGTGTTTTCGTTTCCTCTGAAGGTGGCATAAAGTAAGTTTTTCACCTTATCGACACAAGATCTTGTTTTTCGCATCTTGCAAATATCACCAAAATGTGAAGCTGTTAAGCGAATACTTCTCTCCTGTTGCCATAAAGGATTGCCAGATTGACCTCTTGTATTGAGTTCAATGAGTTTTATCTCTTCGGCAGTTTTTTTTTTAATGAATTGAGAAAATCGTATTTTTTTCGCTCGAATTGATCGGTAGATAAATCAGGATCAGGGATAGCGTCTGGGCCGTAATCCTTATCTGGCAAAGCATATTTCTTCTTAAATTTTGGTGGAAGGTCTTTATTTGTGCGTCTCGTGATTTTCTGAAGTTGGCGTCTCCTTTTCATCTTTTCTACATATCTTTTGGTATAAAATGGAACTTTGTGTTTTTCAACAACATTATAATAGTCCCCATCAGAGTTGAATGAAATAGCAGCATCTTTACAACGTGTCGCATACGATTTTTTTACGAGAATATTTTATTCTTTTACCTCCAACAAACTTGCAAATGATGCTGTTGTATTGTTCAGCGATATTGGTATCCAGGTCCGCTATTAAGCTGGCCGCATTGAAAACTAAGCGGTTAATACAAACTTCAATATCGTCCAATAGACCACATGCTCTCATACTGGGTATATGATCAACTCCATCTAATCTAGAAGAACACTTGAAATATGATATCTCCTGACATCTTTCATGCTGTCCAAATACATGTGATGGGACATTCTTGAAATCTTTGCATAGGTTCTCAACTTTTTGGACCAATGAAACCAATGAAGTTTTTTCTTTAATCCTGAACATCGTAGCAGATTTTATTGAAGTGCGTAGTCTACGGGCATTGCTTTCAACTAGTTTCCTTAGGCCTCGAGGTACTAGCAAATTTTTTGAATTACTTCGCTTCCTATCTGTAAATTGAATTATGATTATTATCTTAATTTTATTGTCAGAATGAATAAATAAATAAATACCACAAATTTCTCGGATCTTCTTCGAAAAATTCCTCATCAAATGATTGATGTTCCATAAGGTCGAGCTTCCAGTAGTTTTTGATGAACACTTCTATCACCATCTCCAATCAATTTGTGGAATTTTAAACCATGCATTTCCATGCTCCGTTTGAAACCCTCAACTATGATATCGGATTCCATACTGGTTGATGATTCACTCCAATTTTTGTAGCATTTGTGTTCAGGTAAAGGAATATTCTCATGTACTGCGGAACGCGAGCACACGGCACAAAACTTATTTCTAACGCCCAGGAATAATTTTTTTTTCGTTCTAGCACCAATTATACAGGCCTGTAAAATAAGAATATAATAATGATATATTCGTTGCACTCAGCAACTGACTACCTACTACGCCTGAAGATGCATTATAATTTACGGAGTATGATCTTTTACTCCAAACCCCGTCAGCTACAACGGTAATCATTGGAATACCGCTTTCATCGACCTCTCCTAGTTCTTGAGCTATTCGAGCCTCTTCTTGACCTGCTTCCTCCATGACCTTCCAATGGCCATCTACGAATCGATGGGTTTCGAATGCCACATGCTCGATGAGACGTCACACATAAACAATACCTCTAAGTAACTAGGGCTTATATTTGTCGAAAATACATAAGTAATACCTACCTAAGGCGTTACCTACCTAACTAGTAATACCTACCTGACCATCTATAATGGTCTCAAAATAATACTGTGGGAATACCTGACAAGTAATAAATTGATTTCCGAAAATGTATTAACAAAAGATAGCAATTACAATTGAAAGAAAAAATAGGTAAACAATCATTTTATTACCATTGCATTGAATTATGGATAAACGTAATTATTATTAACAATCCATCATTTTATTATAATTCACTATATCAAAGATACGACTATAAAATCGGACATGAATATTCCTTTTGTCATACAAAAATAAAATTGAATGCGAAGTTGGATTCCAATTAATTTGCTCTAAACATCGTTTTCAGTATGTAACTAACCTTGAGTCATAATGATATCGCTCAAATTTATAAAATAGTGCGATTAAACTAATTGAATAGTTATTGATTTCTTACCGATGTTTCTACGCCTACGTATTTTCTCACTTGTGTACTATCGTTTTCTTTTCGCAGCGTCTAGCCTTCCTTTCCCAAAATCACACCAAAAAGCAAGTTCCGAATTCAAAAACCATGAAGGAGAAATTCACAATGAACGAATTGCAGCCCATAAATAAAAATCCGCACGCCGTTTGCCGTTGCATTTGCGATCAGGGAGAAGATTGTCGGGTGATCAGAGGGCGCCACGAACTGGTTGCCGTAAATACATTTTCTATTTTACTTCTCAAAGTTTTCATTTAAAATGTGATGATTTGAAAATGTACTTAATTTCAAAAAAACTATATTCACTAGAGGCTAACTCTCATTTTCCATGATTTCAAAACAATTTAGTTGGGATAATTTTTTTTCTTTTCAAAAATTCGAAAAACAATAGTCAGGCACTTGAGGAATATTTTTTTGAAGCGATCGGTGCAAGTTGCATGAAAATCGGATAACTGGTTGAGAAACTATAAGTAAAATACGTTTCAAGTGGGCATGGATTCCTCTTAACGAATTCTGACAAGATATCTTCGCCTCTTATGGTTCCTTCCAATGGAAGCAGACATACTTATCATACACACGGTTATTGTCAAAGTACCGCGCAACGATTGTCAACCGGCAAGTATCCTTAAAACAGTGGCGTAGCGTGCCATATTGATTTCAATTAAAGAGCCACCGGTAGACAGCTGTTTCATCCTATTGGGCATCGTCAGTACCGGGCAGGCGGTCCTCGATTGAAGACAAAATGAGAAAAACCAAGAAAGTACTTGATAAAAATAGCTGCGTGAACGCAAGCGAAACATAAGTGGAACCACCTCACAGCTGGCATTGCTTATGGCAACTGTTGAAATTATTCGCAGCATGATTAAAATATTGGGCAAAGTGTCTTCCAGCTTATATTTTACAATAAACTTTGAGAATTCAAGTGAGTCTGCATTAATTAATTTATTTTCGTTACCTGTAGCAGAAACGAAAGTTCGCAGTCGAAGTTGTTCCAGCTTGAAATCCTGCTCGTCAATTTCAACAGATGCGTCGTCTAGATTACATTTAGTGTTGTCTGAATTGTCATGGCATCACCTACTTTCTTAAAGGGACGTAATGAAGAATATTGAACTTAATATATGTATATGTAATAGAAGTTATTCTCGCTGATTATAAGTCAAAAACAATCCAAGCAAAAAATAAAATACGGGAAATCCCCGCAACTCAGGATAGACGGTGTTATCATTCGCTACAAAATATCATTCAGAGAAAGAGGATAAGTAATGAAAAATTCCGTGCTATTTTCAATCGGTACGAATTTATTGTTGCGTTAAAATATGAAATGGTTGAAATATTTACAAAATATATTTTACTATTTACTGTGAAATTTTGCCGCCCCCTAAAAAGTGCCGCCCGGGGCAGGCCGCCCCCGCCCCCACTACGCTACGCCACTGCCTTGAAATTAAATCTTTATTCTATTGCTTTTTCACAGTTATGCGTGCCATTTTGAACTGCCAGGCGTGCCAAGTCTGGCACGCGTGCTGAAATATCTATAAGGAATACGTCAAGATTCACCGGGGAAGAACCAGTACATCCTTTACTTGTTCGGTAAACTGGATAAATTCCATCAACCAATGAAATAAGAGCAAAAATATCAATGTAATTGGGACTGAGTAAATAACTGATTAGATAACTGTATCAACTATAAATTCGTTCAAACATAGATCGCTTGCAATTTCTTGTGATATCTCAATATATCCGTTTTCATACATCTTATATCTCTGACGAAGTGCCAGTGAGACTAGTCACTTACAGGTATATATTACATTTCATTATTCATTCACATTTCATTTTTCGATTCTTTTTTGAACATTAGTATTCACAATAAAACAATTCTTTCATGTTTTTGATGGTTTTGTCACTGACACATTTATAGCATTAGACACGCCTGAAGAAGCTATTCCACAATGACAAATATTGTGGGTTTTTAAATCACTACATATTATAAAACAAAGTACCCCCTGTTGCGTCTCTGCATGAATGCGATAAACCCATAAACTATCGAACTGATTTTTGCTTTGGGTTGTTTTCAGATAGACTCGTTTCAAAATTAGTTGTGAACATCCCTCTTTTCGAGTGAAAGTTATCTTAAGTCAGCTACAAGTTGATGTGACTATGACAGGAAAAATATACAGCCATGTATTTTCATCTACCGTGCAATGTCGGTTGGTTCGTTAGTTGTTATATCAAAATTCCCCAAATGAAATGTTTTTGAAACTCTTTCAGAAGACATATTATGGTGAACTCGATTTTCTATAAAATGAAAATGCTTTTCATTTGATGAGTATAAGACAAAATTATGGTTATGTGATTTTAAATGTATTTGTAACATGTTTTCATATCCCAAATATGTTTTCTTCATGATACCCCTCTTCGAAATGCTTTTCAAACGCACCTATATTTTTGAGATGGATCTTAAATACTTATAATAACGTCATTAAAGTTTTTCCAAGTGACGATTCGAATGCAAGAGATTCATTAAGGTGTGGTTTAAAAACCGTTGCTTTATTTAAATGATAATTCTAGTGGAGTTTTATTTTCTAGTTTGAGTACTTGTGATGCACTGTTTGGAACCTTTGGTGTAGTAATGAATATTACTGGAGTTTTTTTCCCAACCGACACGTGTTTCGATCACCAAGTGATCATCTTCAAGAAGAAGGTCAAACTGATCTTTCTCTTAAAAATGGTGATCGAAACAAGTGTCGAGGTGTTAAAACAACGGTTTGGTGTTGGGAAAAAACTCCAGCTTGATGTACACAAAGACTAAGTTTATGTCCTTCTCCTCGTTAGAATTTAGATTATTTTTGATATTTTCGTCAATTGCGACAAAACAAATCCTTCCTCAGTTCGCATCTAAGACCTAAGAAACACCTAATTTTAGGCTTTTATGATTTACCAGTACGGAGAAACAGAGATGAATGAGTGAGTGTTAAGTGAGTGACTTTCGCATCTATAAGTATAGATTTCAAATAACAAAGTCTCCATAAACAAAAAATAAAGACATTTTTCAGGAATTTTTGTGAAATTGACCAGTTGAAATTGGTATCCGGCAAAATTTTGTACAAAATATTAACTCTAAAAATTTTAAAAGATCATTATTTGAAATTTCAATTTCCAATACCTACGTGGACTATTCAAAAAGGTGAATGTTCAAATTTCGCAAGCTAATTACATTCAATTAGCAATTTTTCATATATTTATATTGGTATAGTCGAAGTAAACGGTATTGTGCACATTCAAAGGTGGCGGCACCCTCAAAGGCCAAAAAAATCAATACATAGAAATGAACCGGCAGCGAACTAGTCCACGTGGACTGTAGACCTGGCAGTTCGTATTGGAAAATTTTTATCAACCGAGTTTCATGATTGATTTCATGATAAAATCAAATTTGAAATTATCTTAGGGTGACGAATTGAAATCGGGGAATGCTGGGATGGTTGTCGCTGTCGTGTTCAGTTCAGGAAATGATCGCGATTTTAGTGTTGAAGTTCGATATTGGTGCGGTTATAATTACTTGAAATTTTTGTTTTCTGTTTAAAACGTGGCGTCCTTGGACAAGTACTAATAGTAATAACGAGTGTGACAACTTTTTCCAGTGTAGTGATTCCAATAGCAATGGTGAACAATGCAAAAAAGATATACCAATGAATGAGATTCGGATGCATTTGAATATTGAAACACAGAGAGTATATTTCAGTGTATATAAGAATCTACATCTCAAGGTTGGTTTCGCGGAAAAAAAAACTATTATAAGAAACATCAGATTTGACCGAAATTCTTTTCTCAACAGTACGTAAAATAGTCAAAAACAAACCTTATGAACGCAAGACGCTATGTGATACAGGTCTACCAAAACCTTTAAATGTTCATCTGATAAAATCATTGAAAATACAATATACGACTGTTACAAAAGCAATAAGATTCCTACAACTGAAATCATAAGGAAGAAATTGAAAACTTCCGGCCATAACGTGACCTGCTGTGACAAAACTCTTCAGAATTGGATAAACAAACTAGGATTTAGATTCAAAATAATAAACAAACATAAACATTTATGGAAAGCAAATAAATAGTGAAATCGCGTAACAAATACTTAAAACAAATAACTAAATATAGACAAGAACAATGGCAAATTTTCTATTTGGACGAAACTTGGTATGACACTCATGACACAGTTACGAAAGGGTGGACCGCTGGTTCGAGTATGTGTACGCCTAACATGCCTGCAAATGAAGGATCGCGACTAATCATTGTGCAATGCGGCGGAAGTAAATGATGGGTTCCGAATTCTTTGAAATTATGTGGAAAAAAACTTGAGAACTGCAATGTTGACTATCATAAGAACATGGAAGTTAAAATTATCAAGGAATGGTTAGAAAACACATTGATCCCAAATTTGGATGCGAATAGTGTAATAGTTCTTGACAACGCTTCCTATCATTCGCGATTGCTCATCAGAGTACCGAATAAAAATGCGAGGAAAGATGAAATATAAAGTTTTTTAATGGATAACAATTTGTATTTTGAAAATTACCATACCAAAAACCAACTACATTTGAAAAAGTGTATGTCCTTGAGAGTATTGCTGAAAAGTAATGGCATATCATATTGAGACTTCCCCTCTTTTTTGTGTTTTCAATCCCATCGAGTTGATTCGGGAAAAATTGAAAGAAAGAATCAGGCGTGAAAATAATTTTCCAAAATTTGATAAGAAGGTAATAGAGCTAATTGAAAAAGAAGTATCTAATATTATCGCAGAAGATTGGCAGAAAAGGATTAAAAAAGTATTTTTAGTTGAAAAAAACTATATGGAGATTGGACACTTCCATATCAATGGTGGAAATTATTTCATTATTGATTTAAATGAAACAATGGTAGTGAAACAAATAATATGGAAGAGGTATTATCTGAGCAAGGAGTTTTCAGAAGTTATTTGAATTCCTACTTTCCGACTCACCTATATAAACGAAATATTTATTATATATGTATTTCAATATTAAATTCTACAAAAAGTATTTGAAGCTTTATATCTTCTATAAATTATCTGCGAGCGCTTTCGACAGTTGGTAGTACTGTCATCTTCTAGGCACCCTTCACCCTGAGTTTGAAGGGTGCATAGAAGATGACAGATGAAGGGAATATATATTTATATATATATATATATATATATATATATATATATATATATATATATATATATATATATATATATATATATAGAGTATATTTCAGTGTATATAAGAATCTACATCTCAAGGTTGGTTTCGCGGAAAAAAAACTATTATAAGAAACATCAGATTTGACCGAAATTCTTTTCTCAACAGTACGTAAAATAGTCAAAAACAAACCTTATGAACGCAAGACGCTATGTGATACAGGTCTACCAAAACCTTTAAATGTTCATCTGATAAAATCATTGAAAATACAATATACGACTGTTACAAAAGCAATAAGATTCCTACAACTGAAATCATAAGGAAGAAATTGAAAACTTCCGGCCATAACGTGACCTGCTGTGACAAAACTCTTCAGAATTGGATAAACAAACTAGGATTTAGATTCAAAATAATAAACAAACATAAACATTTATGGAAAGCAAATAAATAGTGAAATCGCGTAACAAATACTTAAAACAAATAACTAAATATAGACAAGAACAATGGCAAATTTTCTATTTGGACGAAACTTGGTATGACACTCATGACACAGTTACGAAAGGGTGGACCGCTGGATATATATATATATATATATATATATATATATATATATATATATATATATATATATATAATATAAATATATATATATATATATATATATATATATATATATATATATATATATATATATATATATATATATTTATATATTTATATATATATATTTTATATATATATATATATATATATATATATATATATATTTTTATATATATATATATATATATATATATAAATATATATATATATATATATATATATATATATATATAAATATATATATATATATATATATATATATATATATATATATATATATATATATATATGTTGATATAGTTGTTTCGTTGTTCTTGGGTTTTGGATTCTCTTGGAAAATGGAAAAAAAGTTTTTTTAATTAAGTGTCAAGAAGTTTCGCCCCTGGCTAGAGGCTTTTTCAATTGTTTATTTGAAAAATTTTTTTAAAACACATTGGATATTTGACTGGTTTCCTGAAATAGAATACAATTTTTGTATTACTGTTGTTTTTCTTTTAAATTGATTCATTTGTTGAATGTTTATAATTTTTTGTTTTGTACGTACCTTGCTTAAACTTTTCAAAATGTAAATAATATTGAAGTGATGTTGTTCTTTTTATTTGATAGTGATTGCTAGTAAAGGTTCTGGTAATTTTTTCCTATGTTTTTGATGTTTATTTTTTAAGAATCGGACTGAGCGTCGTTGTCTTAAAAACGGCAGGTGGAGGGATATTCTGTTCGTCGTTTCGGTGATTAAAGGAAATGAGAACAGAAATGACGTGTTCATGTGTTGGGATTTGATTTGTTCAAACATTAGTTTGTGCGCGCATGTGTATTTAATTGTCTTTCTACTGTGCATTGGGCTTTGTTTAGGGGAGATGAGTGTTATTGTGTATATGTGGGTGGTTATAAGATTGTATGGTAAATTTGACTAAAGTTGTTTATGTCCCGTCTGTCGTTCATTGTGTTTTGGTTTATTTGAATGTATATCATTTCTTTTACAATTCTTTTGTTTAGGTTTGGTTCATAGGGTAAAATTTTGGTTTTTGCAAAATTGGGGTTGTGGTTGTCTTGTATGATATGTTTGTTTAACGCGGTACTTGATTTTTTCATATATTTGTGTCCATTTATTCTGTTCCCCAGAAGTTGTGATGTCATACCTATATATTGTTTGTTGCAGTCATTGCATGGAATGCTATATATCAAATAGAATTTTTTAAATTGCGGATTTCTACTTTTGAGAGGGGTGTAATATTGTTTTAGAGTGTTGTATGCTTTGAATCTGACATCAAGATTGTGTTTGTTAAGAATGTTTTTATGTTGTCGGATAATCCTTCATGTAAGGAAGTGAGATGTATTGTTTGTTTGTGTTTGGGGGATTGTGTTGTATTTTGTTGTAGAATTTGTGAAGTCTTTTTTTAATTGTGGTATTAATTATATAATATTATAATTGGAGGGGGTAATTGTTTTTTTGTAGGATATTTCTAACTTTGTTCAAACATTCATCTCTTCGGGTTGGGCTGCTAAGATATATTGCTCTATCAGCTATTCTTATTATTACATTTTTTTTTGTTTAAGGGGGTGATTTAAATTATAATTAAGATATCTATCTGACCATGTTTGTTTCGTGTATTTCGTATATAACATGTTCGTATATAACATACCAAACGGACTAGTAGAAAACATCATTAATAGAAAATGGCAAGCGTTGAAAAAACACACCCTCCTGCCTGAAGACGAATTCATAAATGCATTAAACCTTACCTTATCCACAAATTATTTTCAGTATAACGACGAATTTTATGAATAGTTAGATGGTTGTGCAATGGGCTCCCCCATCTCAAGCACAGTCGCAGAGCTTGTCATAGAAACCTTAGAAGAAAATGTCATACAAAATCTAAAGTTCAAACTTCCTTTCTTCAAAAGATATGTTGACGACTGCCTAACAGTATTCCCTAACGACAAACTCAATGAAATAACAAGAGCTTTCAATTCCTTCCACCCAAAATTACAGTTCACCGTAGAAATAAAAAAAAAACAAAACAATTAACTTTCTAGACACAACACTTATCAGAACTAATAATAAAATTCTTACCGAATGGTACACGAAACAAACATGGTCAGGTAAATATCTTAATTATAATTCAAATTACCCCCTTAAACAAAAAAAAAAATGTAATAATAGAAATAGCTGATAGAGCAATATATCTCAGCAGCCCAACCCGAAGAGATATATGTTTGAACGAAGTTAAAAATATCCTACAAAAAAACAACTACCCCCTCCAATTAATTAATGCCACAATTAAAAAAAGAGTTCACAAATTCTACAACGAAACACAACACAATACCCCAAACACAAACAAACAATACATCTCACTTCCTCACATTGAAGGATTATCCGACAACATAAAAAAACATTGTTAACAAACACAATCTTGATGTCAGCTTCAAAGCATACAACACTCTAAAACAATATTACACCCCTCTCAAAAGTAGAGATCCGCCATTTAAAAAATCCAGGCTGATATATAGGATTACATGCAATGACTGCAACAAACAATATATAGGTATGACATCACAACTTCTGGGGAAACGAATAAAGGGACACAAATATATGACAAAATCAAGTATCGCGTTAAACAAACATATCATACAAGACGACCAAAACCCCAATTTTGCAAAAACCGAAATTTTGGCCTATAAACCAAACCTAAACAAAAGAATTGTAAAACATGTGGATTCGTTTTTCGATGGCATTTCAGGTTAGCTTCCCAAATTTCTGCTACCGCAATTGTCGGTTGATTGGTCAAACCACCAACACTGACATATAAACTTGGCAAGTTGACTTGGGTGTCACACCAATAGGTGGTTCCACTTATGTTTCGCTTGCATTTACGCAGCTTTTTTTATCAAGTACTTTCTTGATTTTTTCTCAGTTTGTCTTCAATCGAGGACCGCCTGCCCGGTACTGACGATGCCCAATAGGCTGAAACAGCTGTCTACCAGTGGCTCCTAAATTGAAATCAATATGGGAATGATCAAAAAGTACTTATCTATTTATTTTTTGATATTCATGGAATTATTTTCCAGCAGCTTGACTGCATTAACCTTTCTAGAATAGCAAAATCAATATTCCTGACCGCTCTGGACTGAATGATTCCGTACAGCCCATCTCGTCTTGTGTTTGTAAATCTTTTGCTGGAAAAATCCTCACTTGTTTACTTTGTGGTAAATGTACAAGAAGTATGGAAAACTTATGTGAATTTCTGGAACTTCATCTAGCTTTTCTTAATATGACTAATAACCAATCCGTGCAAAGCTTATTGTTAAATCATCTGAAAATCGAATTTTCAACAGGTGATGATCGACTGTATTGTCAAACATGCGCCAAACTAACTGACTGTTATAAGGAAACAAGTATATCTAAGGCACCAGTCAATCTAATAATAATACTGATGATTTTCAAACAAGACTCAACCTCTAACGGAAGCAAGAAACTCTTTGGAAGGTTCGAAATAGATGAACATTTCAACCTAGCAGACCACTATTATAATATTCATGCAGTCATTGTTCACTGTGGTTCTGGCGTTGAATTTAGTCATTATTACGCCTTGGTCAAAGACGAAACGGACTGATTTAAGTTTGACGATAGTCGTGTCACGAAGTGTTCTGGCGATGCATTGAATTTATTGGAGCCTCTGGAGACACTCTATTTTTCCCAGTTACGTCCAATAACTTTGCCTCTAAACATTTGTTGGAGGGACTGTTTTACAGCAACCGTGTGATGTATTGGTGCGCCATCAAGCTGATACCACAGGTCGTATTTAATATTTAAAGGCATATTATCTAAAACTTCACTAACCTCATTATTTAAAAAGTTGAGATAACCGACAGATGATAAATTTTCCCTGAAGAAAAATGGCCAAATTATTTGGTCGTTAAGTATCCCACACCATACATTAGTTTTAAAGGAATACTGATCGCCACATTCAACTGTGAAATTGGGATTTTCTTGGGCCCAAATGGAACTTACCGTTCCATTTGAAGAGAACATTGCCTCATCTGTCCATAAAATTTTATACTGAAACTTTACATTTTCTCCTCTCTCTGCTTGAAACCAGAATGAAAACCGCAAACGGACATCAAAATCTCGTTCTTTTAATGTGTTAATAAATTTTGGCTTGTACGGCCAAAATTTATTCTTTAATAAAATTTTTCTAACACTTTCTCACTTGTAATCGGTATTTTTTATAATATCGGTTATGCTCGTTTGCCCGTGTTCAATAACTTTTAAACAAATGTTAAGATGGGCCTCCTCATCATATTTACTTGAAGTGTGCTCTTTCTTAAATTGATTTGCTACGGATCCTGTTTCTCTGAATTTCGACATCATCCTTGACACAGTAGTATGTTGAACATTTTTTCCTGGATGCCGTTCAATAAAAATGTTAGCTACTTGCCCGTATGGTGTATTCTCACCACATATTAAAACTATTTCTATTCTTTCCTGAAGAGACAACATTATTACAACAATAACTGTTAAAAATTTGACAAGTAAATCAACAACTTGACACTACCATAGCATGCATTTTGTTTGTCAAGACCTACTTAAAAATTTTATTCAACGTGATTAAGCATCCTTACCGCCCTAGTTAGTGTTTATAAATAATTTGTAAATACTGAATATTGAAATTTTAATGTAATTTCAACTCTAGTAATTTTATTAATACTTATTGCAGTTTTTGAGTTGTGTCTGCTTTTTCAAAATTGAAGGTACTGACGTTTGTTTAAAAAAATAGCCAAGTGATTGAAACTTTGCACCAGTCATGTTAAAATTTTTATAGCAAATTTTTCATTTCTCTCTAAAAATGTCCGTATAAGTGAAAATGTATCAGAAAAGTTAAACTCCATGATCAGTTTGTTATGTATACATGAATTGATGACAATTAACCGAACTTGTTTTTTAAAATAAAGGGGATATCTGTCAAAAATAAGCAAAACGTTAACTTTATCCTAGTGGCATAAAATTTGGCATATGGATATAAAATTGCAGTAGACACAACTTTTTCAAGTAACTTTTTGATAAATTCGATATATATATATATGTATAAAACAGAAGTTAATATCGGACATAGCACTCATGAAAGTGGCAAACCATGGACACGTGTTTCGGGCTTTTGGCCCATCATCAGTATGGTGCAGCCAAGTGTAAGGATGGGTGTCTATGGTTTGCCACTTTCATGAGTGCTATGTCCGATATTAACTTCTGTTTCTATATCAAGACACTCAATAACTTTTATATTTGTATATATATATATATATATATATATATATATATATATATATATATATATATATATATATATATATATATATATATATAAATAAATAAATAGATAAGTACTTTTTGATCATTCCCATATCGATTTCAATTTAAGAGCCACCGGTAGACACCTGTTTCAGTCTATTGGGCATCGTCAGTACCGGGCAGGCGGTCCTGGATTGAAGACAAAATGCGAAAAACCAAGAAAATACTTGATAAAAATAGCTGCGTAAACGCAAGCGAAACATAAGTGGAACCGTGTTAGGTTCCACTTATGTTACGTTAAAAGGTAAGACCTCGTTAATCCTTAGCTCGCACAAGTTTCGACTTCTGAGGGTTGTCGTTCGTAGGGGTGCGACAGCTGGTTAACGGAAAAACAGATTTTAAAACAGATTTTAAAACAGATTTTAAAACAGATTTTAAACCACCTATTGGTGTGACACCCAAGTCAACTTGCCAAGCACTTGTTTGTGCTTTAAATTTAACTTAAAATGATGCGGCCAACTGCGACCCAGTGACGTTCAGTGTTTGTCAAATTCAACTTTTTTTTTGAAAAAAAAAGAAAAAGTGCATTTCTAGATCGAATTTAACAAAAAGTTACTTGAAAAAGTTGTGTCTACGGCAATTTTATATCCATATGCCAAATTTTATGCAACTAGGATAGAGTTAACGTTTTGCTTATTTTTGACCCTTCAAGTTCGGTTAATTGTCATCAATTCATGTATACATAACAAACTGATCATGGAGTTTAACTTTTCTGATACATTTTCACTTATACGGACATTTTTAGAGAGAAATGAAAAATTTGCTATAAAAATTTTAACATGAGTGGTGCAAAGTTTCAATCACTTGGCTATTTTTTTAAACAAACGTCAGTACCTTCAATTTTGAAAAAGCAGACACAACTCAAAAACTGCAATAAGTATTAATAAAATTACTAGAGTTGAAATTACATTAAAATTTCAATATTCAGTATTTACAAATTATTTATAAACACTAACTAGGGCGGTAAGGATGCTTAATCACGTTGAATAAAATTTTTAAGTAGGTCTTGACAAACAAAATGCATGCTATGGTAGTGTCAAGTTGTTGATTTACTTGTCAAATTTTCAACAGTTATTGTTGCAATAATGTTGTCTCTTCAGGAAAGAATAGAAATAGTTTTAATATGTGGTGAGAATACACCATACCGGCAAGTAGCTAACATTTTTATTGAACGGCATCCAGGAAAAAATGTTAAACATACTACTGTGTCAAGGATAATGTCGAAATTCAGAGAAACAGGATCCGTAGCAAATCAATTTAAGAAAAAGCACACTTCAAGTAAATATGATGAGGAGGCCCATCTTAACATTTGTTTAAAAGTTATTGAACACGGGCAAACGAGCATAACCGATATTATAAAAAATACCGATTACAAGAGAGAAAGTGTTAGAAAAATTTTATTAAATAATAAATTTTGGCTTTACAAGCCAAAATTTATTAACACATTAAAAGAACGAGATTTTGATGTCCGTTTGCGGTTTTCATTCTGGTTTCAAGGAGAGAGAGAAGAAAATGTAAAGTTTCCGTATAAAATTTTATGGACAGATGAGGCAACGTTCTCTTCAAATGGAACGGTAAGTTCTCAAAATTGCCGATGGTGGGCCCAAGAAAATCCCAATTTCACAGTTGAATGTGGTGATCAGTATCCATTTTAAACTAATGTATGGTGTGGGATACTTAACGTCCAAATAATTGGGCCATTTTTCTTTAGGCATACGGTGATTGTACTCTGATTCCGAAAAATGTTTACAAGAGGTACAAGTTTTCACAGGAGGTCGAGAAGATATAAATGACGACGCTCGCTCTGGATGCCCAGGGAGAATCGTCGAGTCAATATTAGATAAGTTGCTGAGGATGTTGGCATATCGGTTGACTCATGCCTTGCAATTTTTTGATAATTTTGGGCATGGAGTACTCGACAGAGAAGTTCGTTCCAAAATTGCTGAATTGTTGCATAATGGTTGTAACATCGGAACCAAAGTCCAATCTTGCCAATGAAAGAGCCCAGGAGAGCCAATACCAAAAAAACACGCCAAATTCGATCCAAGGTCAAGTTTTTGCTCACTGTTTTCTTCGATTACCATAGCGTAGTGCATCAGGAGTTCTTGCCACAATAAGGAGTATTATGTTGAAGTTTTGCGCCACCTGCGAAAATCAATACGAAGATAACGTCCGGTATAATGATATAACAATTCATGCACCTGCTCACTCGTCTATGCTTCTTCGTAATTTTTGGTCAAAACCAACACTTTTTCTGTTCCCAAGATTGAAGAGACCCATGAAAGGACGGCGTTTTGCGACGATTCAGGAGATGAATAACAAATCGTTGAGAGGGCTCAAAAACACAATAAAAAGTGCATACCAGAACTGCTTGGATTGGAAAAAACGCAATCTCAAGTGTTTTTTTTGAGCTGGAATACTTTGAAGGGGATAAAATAAAAATTGATGAATAAATAAATATTTTTTGAGAAAAATGTAAATTCACCCTATTTTTTGACAATGAATATTCAATACAATAATTATTTCATGAATAAATCAATTTTTGAATTCAATAAATTTTGACATCATTGTAGATAACTTTCATCTTCATTATTATCGACTGCCATCTATGGATGCATTGGAGATTCTTCATTTTAGTGTCTACATCAGCTGAAAATATTATTCGTATTCAAGTAACACTTATTGTGAAATTTTTATTGAACAGTTTACACACAATAGCTTCTTTCTCAGGCGTGTTCATATTTACTAAGTCCTATCTAGTTAGTGCTTTATATAAATTACCAATTTGAATTTTATGACGGTTCTACTTAGCTAATGATTGATGATTTTACTGAGTTTAGGTATAAACTAATTTCAAATTCAACTATTAGGAAAGAATGATCACAAACTCGTTTGAATGGTCAAGTAATAAATGCAAATTTCAAAATATTCGAAATGCCTTGCAATGTCGAGGTTGAATTTAGTTTAGACAAATAATTTTCCATCATTTCATTTCATAAAGTATTATCTAAAACAACCTTTTATTTCCGTTTTAGAAAAATGAATCTGTTGCACCCCATATTAATGATAATATGGCCACTAAGCACATATCAAGGAAACTATTGCCGATTTTCAAGAGATACGATGATTTGTGAAGGGATTCAACAGGAAGATTTTCTTTACCAGCTTTATAAAAACGAAGATGACTTTGATCACGTGTCCAACATTGAATTTGTGAATTCAAATTTTTCCTATATCAAATCGTTTTCTGTGCCTCAAGCATTCAGTTACGATTTACGTAAATTAACATTCAGAAACTGTTCCATTCACGAAATTGACAAAGGTGCTTTTCAAGGATTCCGTGGATTAGAATTGGACTTCACAGGAAACTTCATTAAAAATATTTCATTCATCGAAAATTTGAATTTAACTGGTTTGAATTTAGAAAACAACAAAATTGAGATTTTGGACTTGAATATCCTAGTACCTATAAAGAACGCAAATAAGATAATTCTGAAAGGCAATCAAATAAGAGAAATCCTGCCTCTCAAAGAATTCGCCACTTTCACTACCATTGATCTGAGCTTCAACCGCATCAACGTTTTCAATGAGTCATATCTGAATTGCTTCTTTTCGTCTATAGACCTTAGCCATAATGAATTAGAAGTTATAACCATTCTGGATGAATACGTTGAGTATCAGACCTTTACTAAAAAACTTGTGAATTTAAAAGGGAATAACATAACTTCATTAGGTCCTTACGCTAATCAGTCATTCACCTGTGATGAACTGTATTTAACATATATACCCACCGATCTTCCTGAAAAATTTTTCGTTACCAAAGTGTTCAGTTTAGCCAACACGAGCATAGGGTCACTGAATAGTTATGTTTTTAATATGAGTCTGCTGCAAGGTTTTAGAAGGCCCATCATCGATTTATCTAATGCTGAGATCTCAAATATTTCTGCTTTTTATCTAGAAGGTGTTCATTTTGCTGCGTTGAATTTGAGTCATAATAACTTGAACAAATTCAACGAAACTATATTTGAAGATTCTCGTATTAGTTACTTGGACCTGTCATTTTCAAAGCTATCGAATCTCCCTAATAATACATTCCAAGGTTTGGAATACTGCGAAACTGTCAATTTAACAGGAAACTTTTTGAAAACGGTGGAAAATATTTGCAACCATGTACAATTTGTCACGATCGATCTTTCGTACAACAAAATTGATAGAATTGGAGGAGAATCTTTTGTGAATTGCAGTAGACTTCGGTTTCTGAATATTTCCCATTCTGGAATCACTTATATTTACCCAGGTTCATTTGCTGATTTGAATTCATTATATTACCTTGATTTGAGCAATAATAATATCATGAATATCAAAGAGGACGCGTTTATAAATCTATATGAAATTCAAACAATTGATTTGGCCAGTAATACTTTGGGTGTCTTGGAGACTAACGTCTTCCACAATCTGAGTGTGACTGATCTAATTTTTACAAACACCACCATAAAGTATATACAAAATAAGGCATTCAATAATTTACATAACCTGGTAACTTTAAATTTCTCAAATACCGGCCTTGCATTCGTGGAACCCAATTCCTTTTTTAATTTACCGAGATTAGAGACGATCGACTTGAGGTATAATGACCTAACAACTATCGAAAGTAACACATTTTATGGTTTATCGTTATCCAAATTGTACTTAGATGGCAATAAAATAAAAATCATAAAAACACGAGCATTTGAGAACTTAAGTTTTCATTACTCAGTACTGAATCTCTCTAGTCTTCACATAAATTTGCTTGAACCATTTTCATTTTCTGGAGTATCAGTTAGAACGATAGATTTGAGGAACAATAATATATCTGAGATACGAGAAGATGTGTTTTCCAATACAACTGCCACTACAATTTTTCTGGATAGGAATAATATATCGAATATTTCAGCTATGAATGATAATTCAGAAGTCAAAGAATTGCATTTGACTCTCAACGGAATTCTCAGTCCACGAGCTATTTCTTACATCAATCTTCAGAGACTATTTATTGTCAATTCATCAATAGAACTAATGAATAATTGCTTCATGGGTCTGTTCGAGCTAGAAGAATTATATCTCAATAATTCCTTGATAAATTCCTTTGAATTAGGCGCTCTAAATGGGTTGTTCCATGTGAAGCAATTCGACGCTTCAAATCTACTTAGTAGTACTACAGTTTTAGAGGCAGGATTGTTCAGTGAAATGTCTAGGTTGAAAAGCCTGCGGATATCGAACACAAATCTATCTGAAATCCAGGAAGGAGCTTTCACTGGACTCAAAAAGTTAAACGAATTATACCTCACCAACATCAGTTTGAGCTCAGTGAATGGTAACATATTTGATCAGTTGAAATCGTTGACCCTTCTGGATTTGTCCAACAACTCAATCAGTTACATTAACATGTCTTATATTTTGAATCAAACAGAAAGTTTGAAAACTTTACGTCTGAGTAATAATCGTCTCGATTCTTTGAGTATCAATGGCCGGTACCCCGAATTGAAGGCATTGTTTTTGAATAATAACAGAATAGGAAGTCTAAGTAACTTGACTTTTCAAGGACTTGAAGGTTTGGAAACATTGCATTTGCAGAATAATATAATTCAAATAATTGGATACGGATCGTTCAGAAATTTGAGTAATCTTCGAGAACTACGGTTGAATGGAAATAATTTGTACAATTTGAATGTCGATGTGTTCGGAGGTTTGAAGAGTTTGCACGTGCTCGACCTTTCAGATAATACTCGATTGTTTCAAAGGGAGACTTTTGTAAACACATGGGGTCTTAAACCAAATCTTCAAATAATTAATTTTGACAACACCTATACGGGATACACGGGAAGTTTCGATTACAAATCCCTCAAAGAAGACAATCCTTATTTGAAAAAGATAAGCATAAATTATAATAGATTTTCATGTAATGTATTATCAAACATGATAAAATATTTTATTATTAATCATATCGATTACTCGGCCAATAACCCTAGATATGATATAAGCAATATCGATGGCATTGTTTGCGATTATAATGGATAAAAATTGAATGAATGAAACATAAATTAGGTCCGTTTTCATTATAGGTTTGCATTTTCCAATATTTTCTCGCGCATCACAACGTATGAAGCGGGTAAATAACAGTAATTTACTAATGATACTGCAAAGCGGGACCTAAAAATACAAAGAAAATAAGGAAATAGATAAATATATGTTGTTAATTGTATTTTAATTATTAAGTGTTATATATAACTTATCACATTTTATCGCGGGGTAGATGTAATAGATACTTGTTCAGTTCTTTTAACTTATTTTACAATTTCTCCAAGAAATTAATTGAATCCGAAGTAAATCCATATCGATAATAATTTCTTCACTTCTTATCGAGACATTGCTCGATCTAAAAAAAAATTATTGTTTTTGTTCCTGGTAATCACATGAATGGTAGCACTACAACAATATCATAATACGCCACGGATGATTGTCAAAACATTATTTGTCACTCCATTATTTTAATAAAGAGTAAATGTATTGATATGCCAGTTCTGTATTTGCGGTGAGGTTTGCCGATGTGGTACAATGTCAAGAAAAATTTGAGCTTAAATTATAAACTTTCGCATTATTGAATCAAGAAAAAATACATCCTAAGACTATCGAAAAATATAAAAAATGAAAATCGGTGTTGGAGAAAATGAGCTGTAGATGAGATGTAGATTGATTCATCTTTTCCAGTATAAAGTTTTTACGAAGTTCTTAGAAAGAGATCAATATAAAAAGTATTTCATTACACCCAGTTAGGAAAAATGTAAGAAGAAAGACACACAGAAAAAATTAAATTAAATTAAATCTTATTCATGAAAATACAAATGACTCATCCATCACTTGTGTATTCATAAAAGAATGAAAGTGGATGCCTACTTTTATTTCTCTAATATATCTTATATCGAAATTAAATATTACTTTGATATTAACATCTTTATAACTTCTTTCTCAGAAACTCCATATCACACACAAACACAAACGTGTTTTTAAAACCCCAATTCATATGTTGAATTAGTCATGGTCTCTATTGGGCATTGAACACCACGAGAGTGGAAATGGAGGTGAAATTTCGATTTTTTTTCCAAACTTATGGAAGTAATAAGACTTGGGAAAACCTCATTGGAAATACAGGGTTGGGATATCAATAACCGCAGTTTATAGCCTGTTGATGACTTCCGCGTATTTGCGATTGTTGTACCCATGTGTTGTTCGTACTTTATGCTTGGTTACACCTTGCTGACAAAGGTTATCGCATCTGTAACAATATCTGCAGTTGATGAAATCACGATATATTATATCCAAACTCTGAAGAAAAGATTTGATTCGGATATACAGTCATACAAGTTACACGTCTTTATTCTCTAATTATATTGTAACAAACTCAAGTGATGCCTTAATGATTCTGGTTGTTGTTTGTTATTTCTTTGAGAAATTCTAAAATTATTGTTTTCTCAGACTGGATTGTTTGAAGGAAATGTAAAATTTAGATACTCAGCACACTGAGACCAGCATATAGCAAAATGAAGAAAATATTATTTCCCATCACTGAAAACTCTTTCAATTAATTCATTTTATGTTATGATCATCATATTTTAGAAACATCAGAAGGAACTCAGTGGAAATCAATAACCATATTGATTAATGAATAACTGAGTTACATACTCAAAAATGTTGGCGTGGTTCAGTCTCTTATTGCTAATAATAATTTTCATGTCGCAATATATATTTATATATTTATCTAGCTGGCTTTTCTCTCATCGTTGTTCCATAATTGTTGTCAAACCCTTTCATTGGTTGTTATTCATTTTTTCAGTTCAGTTCTGTTGAAATGAAAATCTGAATTATTTTTCATAATATGTCCCACTGAACTCAATTATTACATTAAAAAATATAAATTGTATGTGCATTATATTTCATAATTGTCAACTTCATAAGGGTTTATGTTCTTGTATTACCTACCAAAAACGTGTATCATCTGCAAAACACATGAAGAAGAAAATATAATCTGCCTATGTGTATCTAACCTTATTGTATTTGTAAATTAGAAACTGAATCATCCCGTTATTTATAATTTTGGTCATTTCTCTATATTACATAAATACATGCACTTGTGTTATTTAATTGTTGTGCACTCATTTATAAGACAGTTTTGTTTGGATTCTTGTCTATAGAAAAACAGTTTTTTTGTAAATATACGTCATTCATTCATTACTGTGTTTCATTCACCATTTTTTGTGTTGTTTCTAAGATGAACATTTCCTTACCATTCTTAATTTTTTCCATCAGTCCCAGCTACGTGAAAGCATCACGGTAATTTTTGCTAATACATGGATTCACGTAACAAAAATCTTTGATCTAGAATTGCCACTCCTGAAAGACAATTTCTAAGTAGCATAATGCACTAATTGTTTGCTTCTGGTAGAGTGATGATTAAAAATTATATTTCCACATCTCCATCTTCATACAAAAATGTGGGAAACATCCAAAAATTTTTTTTGTATAACTCAATGTTCATATAAAAGTAGGTAGTTGTTTCGGAAGTATTTTTTTCTTTCGTTTAATTCGATATTTATACGAAAGTAGTTATTTCAAGAGGGCTTTTTCTTTCAGTTTGTGTCAGAAAGTTACTCCTTTGCATGATCTACACATATTTGTTAGGAGAGTTTATTCTGAAATTGATAGCTTTCTGTGTTTCTTGGGAATATTTCCACATTTTTTTGTATGGAAAAGTAGAGAACCAAAACCTTTCAATGAATTGATTGTTGTAGCCGTTACTACGTGGTAGGAAATCATAATGAAGAAAAGAAAATTGAAAATTTCTATGTTTTTTACCACTTTTATTTGTAACTAACGTTACTGTAGTTTCGTCCTATAAAGACTTTTTCAAACTTATACATTAATACTTTTATTTGTAACTTTTATACATTATTGTATACAGTAATGTATAAGTTTGAAAATGTCATTGGACGAAACTGCAGTAACATTAGTTACTGCATAGAAAGTTTCAATTCTCTTTTATCCAAAATCTCCCATTCCCAAAACTACACCTCTTTCAATTTGAAAAATTACACTTTGTTGTCAAGTCGTGGAATGGAACTAAAATATTTATAAGGTCAATGAAAATGCAATCAGAAATTGATTATATTGGTTGAAAAAATAAATATTTCGAACAAAAATTCGAAGTTTTCAGATCTCCCAACGCCCCTGCATGACAGGACCTGCAAATACCTGCCGTAAAACAACTACTTCCCAAACTAATATTGAATTATAGAAGAGAAAATTTTTGTAGATGCTTCTCGTTTGTTCAAAAACAGGACCTTACTGAAATGAATCAACCAATAGATCTTACTGTGTAGAAACATTGAGAGAGGTGGATATTTCTAATTCCATTCCAAATTATTCATTATATGTATGTAGCTCTCATTTTGATTTTTTTGAAACTTGTATTCAGTATTATGAAAATAAAATGAGTAAAGATACTTGTAAAAAAAGTAATTTTATGGAATGCCTTTTTACTTTTTATTGTCACAAATATTTATTCCTCAATTTATTCACCTAACAATTTATTTGTTTGAATTTAATTGATTCATGCATTTGTTGGACACATTAAAAACGATTGTTCCCAAAATTTGTTCTATTTTAAATAACACTTGATTTAAAATGTTACATGAATTAAATTTTTATCTGAATAAAAAAGACTAATGAAATAACTTGAAGCTTTTATTGATTCCGAAAAAAAAAATTGTTTCAGAGTATTGGAAAATGGAACACCAATTTACTATATATTATACTGAAAAATAATCTATATACATATAGTTCAACTCAGCAATGAACAAACATATTTACTCAACAGTCAATGGAATGTATTATTCGAATAAATTCAACAAACGTTTCAATTCCGCATATTATTTTGACCTTTGAATAAAATGTTAGTTATTTATATGACTGTTGAATTATAATGAAACTTTAAATTCACTTTTTAAAAGTAAATTTGGGAATAAAATTTCAATGAATAGATATATTTGAATGACTGTCAAAGTTTTCCCATGAAACATTGTTGGTAATATAAAAAAACTTTTGTTTCTGAAAATGTAGCAAATTAACTTTCCATACTAGATATGTTTCTATGAACAATAAATATTGTTATATTTCAATTTTATTGAAAGTGTTGAATATTTACAACATTCACTTCAATGCATTCAATTTAAAATTTGGTTACAACTTTTGTGCAAAACATACATACACATACAACAAGCAAGTATCATTTAATTTCATCAATCTTTTTAAAAAGCTAATTTCTGGCAAAGAATTAAATTTTTTGATGATTTAAAAAATTTGTTGTATTTGAAAGATACATTTAAAACGATTGTTGATAATTTTAATTCGGCGCTGGTATCGAGCGGATTTATCAAGAACTTCAAGTGTTCCATATGGCAACATGCTAGTTCATTTATAGTACGACAAAACGCCGTTCAACCGTGGCGCCAAATAAAAATAATCAACAATCAATTTAACTCATGTATCACTGAAATTCAACAAACAAATTAATTCAGCTCATTTCAAAGGAATATTAATAATTGGTATTTTGTAAAAATGAATTGTTTTGATTGTTGCATTTAGGTGATACATGAATTAAATTGATTGTTGATAATTTTTATTCGTCACTGCGGTCGAACGGATTATTACCGTACTATGACCAACGCCATACATATATGCAGTCGAGTAGTTCCACAAAAATACGTCCGACGTCAGCGCCGAATAAAAATTATCAACAATCAATTTAATTCATGCATCACTGAAATTCAACAAACAAAATAATCCAGCTCATTTCAAAGGAATATTAATAAAAAGGCGTGGCACCCCGTTTCACTTTCTATTGGTATTTTGTAAAAATGAATTGTTTTGATTGTTGATTTTAGGTGATACATGAATTAAATTGATTGTTGATAATTTTTATTCGGCGCTGTGGTCGGACGGAATATTGTGTTACTATCACTAGACTATCATGTTGCCAAATTTAAAAATTCAGCTTCTGCAAGTATCCGCTCGACGCTAGCGCCGAATTAAAATTATCAACAATCGTTTTAATTCATGTAACTATAATTATCAACAAACAATTTTATTTAAATCTTTGAGTTGGTAACAGACATAGATGACATATCAAATTAAACAATGGACACATAAACTTTTAGTTTCAAATTTAACTAGTTATTCGATTGCTCCTTCTAAAAAACACAAATGAGGAATTGCCCCGATGGCAGAATTAACATCTTTTTTCATCATCGTCGTACGCTTACCAGTTATAACTGGCCAGCTATTCAATGAACATCTCAGTAGCTTTTGTCACCAGGAACACTGAATCCTGTGATATCACAGTATAATCTGGATCCATTTTCATCATAGCCTTTACTCTGGCTAACGGCAAACGAAGGAATTTGTGTTTAGGAGAAGGATTTTCTTTTACTGAAGTTGGAGATTCCTTTTCGGGACTCGATTCATCTAAATGCTCCACATCGACATTGATATTTTCAATATCGTTTTCGGTCGATACTTTCATTCCAATATAATTTAACTTACTGTTTTCTTTGCTTGGTTGTTAGATGAGAAAAACTTGTTTAAAATTCGTCAAGTGATTGAACTGAAAAAGCCGGTTTTTCTTCTATTTTATTTATTTTTATTTTATTTAGTTCTATTTTATTTATGTTTCACAGAAATTGTAGTAAGTTATTCGATAGTTACAAAAAAAGTATATATGACAAACATTTACTTCCAAAAATTTCAAATAATGAATTTATATTATAACTGTTCGCAACTTTTCATCAAACAAATTAATTCATGTAACATTTTAAATAAATAAGTAGAAGAATCAATTAAATTCAAACAAATAAATTGTTAGTTGAATAAATTGAGGAATGAATATTTGTGACAGTAAAAAGTAAAACGGCGTTCCATATATTTTTCTCACTGCGGGATGAAAAGTTCGCTTTTCGTCTCCATTATGCGGGACGAAAGTGCCTCGTTCTCTCCCGGTTGTTTTAACACTAAGGCGCATGCTCATAACTTACTTTTCCTGTCGGTAACCTTGCGAAGAATTTTCTATCAAACTGTCTATGACAACTTAAAATAGGTGACGACATACAGTTAAATTTTTAATTTGTGATTTGAGAACGCTAAATCAAATAAAGGATCGAACTTTTCATTCCATAGTGAGACAAAATCGTATACGCACCACGAGTGAAAAGTACGGCATCCTTCCCGCGGGCGAGAGTGCCGTACTTTTCTCCCTGGGTGCGTAATTTACTAGTAGTACAGCAAGCGACAAACGTGATGGCGAGCCCGCCCCCATGCGCACAAACTCATTTTCAATATAACCCCTACTACAGCTCTTGAAAGACATACAAATGCTCTGTATAGAGGCGAATCACTACTTGTCATCCAATGCTGTTGGCGTTTGGCATTGTCTGAATAATGTGTGTTGTTTCAGATAATATCATCGCCTAACAAAAAACCAGTCATCAATAGTGTATCATTATAATTAAATGTACTATTACCTATAATACTCAATAAAATATGGAAAAAAATTACAAAATCCCTTTGCAACCCTAATTAAAACTAATTATAGGTACGACACTGGCCAGCATGGGGCTTATCGTAATCCAACAGGAATTTAGTTGGCAGACTCTACCTGCGCGATCGCTCGCCATCACGTTTGGCGCTTGCTATATCTCTCTTAATATACAGAGTATTTAAATGAAAAAGAATTAAAGACTAATCGACAAGGCAATATTGTGAAATTAATTTAAGACACTCAATATGCAGGTACCGAGAACAGATGTCTATGTTATAAATAAAGATAGCTTCGTAAGTATGATCAGTTTGATCTTCCTCTTGAAGATGAACACTTGGTGATCGAAACACGTGTCGAGGTGTTGAAATAACGGTTTGGTGTTGGGAAAAAATCCAGTAATATTCATTACTACACCAAAGGTTTCAAAGTGCATCACAAGTACATGGTATTTGTGGAAAATATTTCGGAATACAAGATATTCCGTGTTGAATTCTTCAGTGTTGAAATAAATCATGTATTATGAACATAAAATCAGTCAATAATAAAAATGTCAATTCGTTTTCCTTTTTTTACAATAAAAATAAATAGGGGAACCACATATATTTTAGTATTGACCAGCTTGTGCGTAGTATAAGGGATGCATTTAAACTGATATTAGTTAATACACGCAGTACACGTGTGTATGTATGATTCATAGATAAAAATTATTATAAAATTCTAATTTGAAATGATGATTTGATATACATAAAAAATATAGAAGATCAATAATCATACTCGATATAAAGAGAATATAATCCTATTATTCATATTTTTTTGCAGAATAAGAGCTAGCGTGATAAGTTTTCGAATATTTTGATTCACATGTAAAGTGAAAATTAGGTTCTCCTTAAATTTCAGAGATATAATTACTGTCGAAAGATGATCATAAATCTAGGAAATATAGTCACCAAATAAAATTCTATGAAAAATATCTGGTTTATTATCTGAAATGCATAATTCTACTTTATTTTCAAACATACATAACAAAGACCCAATTTCTTTGATAAACGTTGGTTTTTCGTTGAATAGTTTCCTTCCAAAGTGACTGCAATTTTATTGACCCATTGTATTCCTACTGAATATCGTGCTCAGGTTTGATTTTTTTTGCCCAGTTTCGTGAAGGTCACCACGGTAGTGGTTCCTATACCTGTCGATATATTTTATTATAAAAAACAAAGTAACATAAGGTTGTCATAATAAGAAAAGTCAGGTTGTAAAATTGATTATTTAAAAACCAACATTTTTAATAAAAGTATTTTGAGTTGTTCTAAGCAAGAATTGATTCCATAATTGGTGACCCCGGTTTTTATTTTCAAAATGGTTAAGATGTTCTTGCAGAATTTGAATAAACAGCAGCTGACCGAAATTTTACGGCACTTTAATCAAGAAACGGGAGGAACATTAGCTGACCTGAAACTTAAACTAGAAGCCCACATCCATCAAGCTTTCCCAGAAAATGTAAATGCTCACAGTTTTAATTTCATTGATATCCTTAAAGAAATTGAACAGAAAAAAATTAACATGGAACTTAACGGTGATGCAAACTCAATAAGTGCTCTTGAAAAAGCTAATAACTGCATTACCACTGACGAAATAATTAATAAAGTGAACGGTTTAGAAATATTATGTTCAAAGCTAATAGAAAAACTAGATAACAATAATAAAAAGCTGGAAATGTATGAAAACTTTATGAGTCACTTTATACAAAACACTTCAGTTAGTGATTCAACGAAGTAACACCTTGTTCCTAAAATTTTACTGGGTATCAGGGTTTCAGTAAAGGCACAATTGCAGTGTTCAAGTGCTGAATTGGTGTATGGAACAACCCTCAGGATCCCAGGAGAACTTATAATAGAAAGGACTTTTCCTTTCACTACTTATCAACAGTTTCTTCAGAATCTTAGAGAAAACATGATAAAAATGAGAGCAACGCCTTGAACTAATCCCAATAAAAGAAAAATATTCTTGCAAAACTTGTTCCCATGTGTTCATTAGAGTTGACACTGTTAAAAAAACCCTTCAAACACCTTAGAATGGACCATTCAGGCTGATTAACAGAAACGAGAAATATTTCACTCTATTAGTCAATGGAAAACATAAAAATATCAGTATTGACCGTTTGAAACCAGCTTTTGTTGAAGAATACGAGAGAAAAAGAACTTGAGAAAGAACATGCGAAACACAAAAGTTACAGAGAAGCACCAAAAAAGTTGTTCATTTCGAGTAGCCATCTTCACTGGAGGGGGAGTACTGTGGTGACCATTCTGGCTCATTCTGTATGTGTGTTCCTATATTTTATTGTAAAAAACAAAGTAGCATAAGGTTGTCAAAATAAGGAAAGTCAGGTTGTGAAATTGATTATTAAAAAACCAACATTTTTAATAAAAGTATTTTGAGTTGTTCTAAGCAAGAATTAGTTCCATATCTACTATGAAGGTATGTTTCATCAAGAAACAGAATTGGTCACTGTTGGCTACGAAAATAATTGATTTTCTGTAAATACTTTATCCTCAATGGTCTAATGTCCATTTTCTCTATTAAAATTTTTCTATTATTATCAGTCCTTCGACATTTGAAAACTGTTTTATCTAAAATTCTACGAAGAGATGTTTCGGAAGCCCAAAATATCATTAAATTTGTGTTGGAACTTTTTTGCCGTAATACGACACTTTTCTGTCTTATGAAAGTCGCAAATATTGGAATACACATCCTCAGGAATGTCAGTTACTGGTGCTCTTCTAGGCTGCTTCTTTCTTAGGGTGGAAAATTTTACTTCTCCGTTATTTGCAGAAATTAATTGCTTACATTCTTTAACCACTCTTTCAATGGCTCTTATTGAAATACCCAATACAAAATAAAGATTTGTATTGAAATAGTTATTTTTAAAATTTTTTTATTTACCTGTAACGAGAGATGTTTTTATTTTTCACATTTGATGACGTATCCGACTCACATTTAACACTTTCAATATAATTGAACACTTTTAAAATTATTTCACGTGACTTTTTTTAGGCGACGACATTTTTTCAAAAACAACACAAATTATTCAGACAATGCCAGACGTCAACATAATTGGAGGACAAGTAATGATACGCCTCTGTACAGAGCATTTGTATGTCTTGCAAGAGCTGTAGTGGGATTACATTGAAAATGTATTTATGCGCACAGGTGCGCGCTCTCCATCGCGTTTGGCGCTTGCTGTACTGTAGATGTGTAATATTTTCTTCAGGAGCAGCAATGAGATCGAGAGGTTTCATCATAGTTGTATACTGTTGCTTTTATCGCACAAGCATTCTGTTCTGTTTATTGTGAAAAAGTAAAAAGTGTCGAATCTTGTGGTTTGTGCTGATACGAGATGAGTGCAGAGGAGGAAACAAAAGGGATTTTTTTTCGAAACCAAAGGTAGGCTTGACAACATATTCGCGTACGTACTTACTTAATATTTTCTTCCTTTTCACTGATTTCTCTTTGAGGTGTTTATTATTTTTATTACAATGTACGAAAATTGTTTTGTCCCCCTTGAAACAAGTACTACGGTTGAGTTTAAATAGTTTAAATAGAAAGAAGTGGTTGAAATACCATCGATAAAATCTAAACACAATGTCAACAAAGGTTGACATTGTGTATAACTGTGTGTATATAACTGAAAAGTTTAATTGAAATGAAAAATGTACTTTTTGAAATGTTAAAAAATATAATAAATTTTCAGCTTGGTTTTTCATATCATTGTTTATTTTTTAGGTAGCCTCGTCGTCGGATTCTGAACAAAAGAAGCAGATAGTACTTGAAAATGAAGTTATGCAAGACAATTTTTTTTTAGATAAAGAATCAAACACAAATCACACTACATTAGACTTATCGGAAGTTAACACTGACGATGGAACTTCCGGTCACCTTTTACAAGATCGTGATTTTGGCCAACTTTGGCCAACTTTTGAAAAAGCGAGATGACCTGGTATCCCTTTCAGATGACGAAATATATCAATGGCTGAAAAAATCTTGGGTGCCCCCAGAAAACTTCAAATTTCTTATGGCTCCGGAAGGAGCTTCATATGTGCTGAAAATAACGGTTCGTTTATTTTCAGCACATATGAATGATTGACGTACTCCAAAGAATTACAAAGGGGTCTCTGTGAAGGTGCAACTAACGATGTGGAACTAGAAAAATTAGCAGTCAATCCAACGGTAACTTATAAGAAAGCTCTAGAAATTTTGAAAAACCATTCCAATACAGAATATCATAAAATATACGGTGCTTTATCACAACTTTCGTATGACTCATGAGGGTAAAATAGAGTAGTAGCCAGCATAAATGCAGCAGAAAACAAGACAATTGAACAAAACCGTGTGAAGCTTATTCCAATTAATGAAACGGTCACTTTATGTGGTGCCCAAAACAAACCCTTGAAACCACGGAAACCAAAATTGAGAAAGAAATGCCAGTTACATCAGCAAAACCGCGTAGAATGAAATAACAGAATGCTGTGGCGAAGTTATCACTGACAGAATTGTAAATAAAATAAAGGAGTCTAAGTTTTTCATATGGCATATGACACCACAAAATCGTCTGTTAAAGAACAACTTACAATTTGCATAAGTTATTTTAACACCAAGGAATACAAGATTGAAGAAGTAGAAGTGGATGTGGTGGCTCTCAGTGGTGAAAACTTGACTCACACAATTTTACAAGAGCTAGGTAAACTTGGCCTCGATTTGGCTAGTTGCCAATGACGAGCTTTTGATGGATCCTTCAATATAGGTAGAATATAAAGTCGATGATAGACACTACCTTGCACTGACGAGTGGTCAAACACTCCGAAACCGGTCTGCGAGAGTGTTCCAATAATTGAAAATCGATTGCGGCAGTTGTATCGCCAACAGCATATGCAGGAATAACTTCAGTGAGGAATCCTGTACTGATACCTGTCGGATATTATTCAACACCCTTCGTGGTATTAGTCAGGGGAGTAGTTGTTTTCTGTTAGGTGTCAGTCCATTAACTTACAGTGTAGGTAATTTGAGACTGTCTTGAACGAATTGTTCTTTCAGATAATTTGATTTACAGTCAGTCTCTGAGTATGTCCACTCAATTTGTCAAAAAAATTATTTCAAACAGTATTTCTGGAATGATATTGCAACCTGGTACAGATGCCCTGCAAATTATGAGGACGTCTGTCTGCACCTGATCTACTAGTTTCTCAAAACACCCTTTGTTACGTGCACTTCGGATTTTGTTCAGGATTTTCAAAAATTCATGGAAACTGTTAATAAAAACAATTCAAGGGACTTGATAGGGGTTCGTACACGTTCATCCTCTGCAAGGCGTTCAATTGTGACTCTTTTGATCTCATTGAGAAACACCACTTTTGGTTTATACGAGGTGTTCCGTTGAATTTGTTTCAATCATATCTACTGAACAAGCTATATGCACTGTAATCCGGTAATCTATAAAACTAACTTGAAATTTAACGTAATCCTTAGTAATTATTCCAAATCATGAACATTTGTAATGCCACAATTTTATCTGTACGTCGAAGGATCACGTGGGTCATTAAAATTATGAGTATAATGAGGTTACGTGAATTGAAACGTGTCCCTAATGAAAATTATACTTTCTTGAATTAACACTACAAATTTCAGATCTACGGTAAGTGAATAAAGTTGATAACTTCAGAATATGATAACTGCTCATCGTGTTGCATTATACCAATTAGCTTGACAACACGTTATAGTGAGAGCACTTTACCTTCTTGATGTTAGGAATCGTAATTATATCAAGTCATTCAGTTGATAATAATTTACATCTGAACATTTTTTAAGCGTAAATAATCAATCCTTCATTCACTTCTTTCAAATAGCAATCGGCATTTTCCGTCCAAATCCGAGCTTGAAAATATTGATCTCCCCATATATTATCCCCAAACCCTTTTGAAATGGAGATTTTGGTGTGAGTGAACTCCCACTCTACGGTTTCCAGAGGTGGGGATATAATTGGGAGTAGACAGAAACAGAACAAAATGAGAAAATACGGCGGTATAAGTTACAAAGTTCGCTGCAGCGCAAAGCTCTCCACTAAAACAGAATAACGAACGCTGGATATGCAGCGCCGCCATTGATTATCATATATCTCTCCTCATAAAGAACTTTGATCTTTGTTAGGAGTTCTTCCTGTTATTAATCTGCACGCAGGTAAACATTGTATTCATACAATAGTTATAATTATAATAATGATAATAATAATAATAATTACCGTAAGGCATTTGATACAATATCGCATGAGCTCATCTTGCATTTGCTCAGATGCGTTGCGGTACCCGACAAAATAGTGAGATGCATTGAACAACTGATAACATCTGGTCAAGCAAGAGTCCAAACAGAGTGGGTCACTTTTAGAAGGGTGTATTTTAGGGTGATTTCCTCAGTCCCCTTCTCTTCTGCATCTCACTATTGCCATTTTCCATTGCGCTCAGAAATACTCGAGGGTATAACTGTGGCACCCTCGGAAACCGGAGGCACAAGGTCACCCATTTGTTTTATATGGATGATCTTAAACTTTATGCCTCTGGAGAGAAGGATCTCCATTAGTCCTTGAGGGTGATGGAAGAGTATACGCATGCTATCGATATGAAATTCGGGATAGAAAAATGTGCAATGGTCCATCTCAAAAAAGGACGATGCGGGGACTACGTAGAGGATGTTAAGCTCGTAGATGGAAGCATCCTACACCATTTGGATGCCGGAGAGAGACGTATACTTACCTCGGGGTGGAACAACGCCACTCACAAGAGGTAACAGCAGTGAAGAACTCTCTCCGCGACAAATATCAGCACAAACTACGACAGATCTGGTCATCGGAACTGTCGGGGATGAACAGAGTTGCTGCAACAAATTTGCTTGCCGTACCAATCCTACTCTACTCGTTTGGAGTAGTGAAGTAGACTCGGGAAGAGTTGTATCAACTCCACGTAAAGACCCGAAAAATGATGCATCTCCATAAGAGTGTGCATCCTAAATAGTTCTTTCCACGGTTGTGCTTCCCCCGACAAAAGAGAGGCCGTGGATTTTTTGAGTTTGGAGTGTCTACATAACAGAATGGTACTGGATACAGCATGTAAAGTCGTCAGGAGTTCGGATCCCCTTCTCTGCATGGTCCGTCACCATGAAAGAGCAGGAATTGGAGCATTTTTCTTCAGGGTAGCTGCCCGAGCAGCTGATGAACTTGGTATAGCTTTCGACAGTGAACGAGGTGACCACAACTCTGTCACGGAGTTGAAACTCCTTCAGCAAAAAGCTCATATAAAAGCCGCAGAGATGACCTTACTTCTGCGGAAACACAATGATAAGCCAATGCATGGGGTCTTCTTCAATAACATTGAGACCTTGGCTTATCAAAGCGCCAGACTTCTGCTTTCCTCAGGTCGAGTGGGCTGAAGTCGAAAACTGAGGGGTTCATCATGGCTTGCCAGGTTGGTGTCTTCAACCTCTATAAGGATAGAGGTTCCTGACACAAGGTGCAAGGCCTGCCGCGAGGCGCCCGAGACCCTAATGCACTTGCTATCAGCATGTCCAGCATATGCGGTCTCGGCCTATATCCATCGACATAACGTGGCCCTTAGAGTGCCATCTACGGCACTCTTACGGTATTGACGAGACACCGGTGTTGCCCTATGCTCCGGGGATATTGAATCCGTTGTGGGGAACGAGAAGTGCCGAATTAATTGGAACTATTCGTTCCCCACCCTCAGGCTCATACAAGCTAATACGCCTGATTTAGCTCCTGGCGAGACAAATATCGTCCGAAAAAAGGAGGAGAAACGGAGATTTTCTCTTCGAACTCCACAGACTCTATCAAGACCACTCTGTCAAGATGATTGTTCTGAATATTGGAGTCCTTGGTGAACTGATACCCTCTCTACTCTCAAATTTCAAAATCGTACCGGCCTGCTGCACTAAGGCAGAAATATTAGCCGAGCAGATGCAGAAGGCTGTTATTCTTGGCTCACTGCGTTTACTCAGGGCACATAATTCTCGGACCCAGTGATCACTTACCCCACGGTGTGGGGAGTGGTCATTGGTTGATAATGCTGGCGCGCCCTCCCGAATGTATCGGGGCATCGGAGGATAGGGCCTGACCAGTGCACACTACGGTGAAAAAAATATTAATAATAATAAAGACATTTCTTCTACAGAATCAAGTTTTTTTACACAAAGGGAAATGGGTTAATCGTCCAAAACAGTAAGACTATACATAACAGTTACAATAGTCAGAGAAACAATAAGAAAATGGTAATAAAGAAAAATAACGAAAAAATACAAACGTTTCTTAGGAATGATTTTTCAAAGTTTTTTTGAATACGGCAATATAATATTCAGATAATTCGGACCAAAGTAGGAAAAATATCCCTCAAATCTAGTGGTGATGTGAAAAGTAAATGTATCTTTTCTTATCAATGTGTATGAATAATATGAGTTTTACTTCCAAATAGTTTTTATAAGAATACACAAGAGACAACAACTTCTAAACTCAATATTCAGCTGATCTGAATCTCAATAAGTATGGAGTTACATATTCACGGTAACTTATACAGTACACAAATGTTATTCAAGCTTTTCATACGTTGTTTGTTCTAGTCTGGTAAGGAGTTGTAATACACTGAGCAGTAATACTTAATGAGGATAAATCAATTATTTGAACTGATTTTAATTTTGTTGCTTGAGAAAACTGGAAGTTGTATAAGGATTTCAGTATGAAGATGCATTTTTGTAAATGTGTGTCAAGTGTTCTTTGAAAAAGAGAGAGAGAGATATGTCCACCAACTATTTTTTCAAGAATCCACGCTATCACTCGGTTAATTATCAAAATGAAGACGAAATTTGTTACTACTCCATATTTTATAGGTTGGATCCTGAGCATAGGTCTGCTGTTTTATTTGGATTTATTCGAAGGTCACGATTATTGGAAAGTAAAAGTGTATTTTCCAAATCCACGTAGGAATTGGTGATGCAGTGGATTGACATGACAGATGTAATTGAAAGTCAACAACACATAAATGTATTTATGAATATACTGACTCGCAATTTTCACAAATAACTATTAGTGAAAATTTCATAATAATTATCATGGATAGTAATATACATATACGTCGTACTAGGAGAACACTAAAAGAAAGTCAAAAATGGAAAAGTTTCCTGAAAGGATGAGCATAACAGACCGTTGAGCCGATCTTGTAGGATAGCTGTTAGAAATACTTCCAAACCCATTGTTAGAGCGTACATTCACGAAATTATTATTAATATCACACACTGAAACTACAACTGTCATTCCATAGTAACTTTGTTCTGTGATGGAACTGGTCAATTCTCGATGAAAATTCATAATGTATTCAAGTAACAGTTCGTTTTGAGATTTACATTTGACAGTTCACCAAGCCGCAAACAACCGCAACAGGTGTTTCACTCTACAACAACTATCTAAAAGAACAATTCATTCAGGCTAGTCTCAACTCACCTACTTTGTAGGTTAATGGACTGACACCTATCAAAAAACAACTACTCTCCTGGCTAATACCACGAAGGACATTGGATTATATCCGACAGGTGTCAGTGAAGGATTCTTCACTGAAGCAATTCCTGCATTTTCTGTTGGCGATACAACTGCCGAAATAGATTTTCAATTATTGGAGCAGACACACTTGAAGACTGGTTTCGGGCTATTTTGCCTCTCGTCAGTGCAAGGTAGTGTCCATCATCAACATGAAATTTGATTACAGCCAGTCTTCAAGTATGACCCCTTATGTTGAATTTTTTTTCAACATTTCACAAAAATCATTGAGACATAAGTCGACACTAGTTTCTGATGGACGATATAAGGTTCATTTAACCCGTAACTACTTTCACGGGTCCTCGGGACCCATCGATTTGTAAATTTATATAGAATGAGGTGTTCGCCCGGTCCTCGCCTCTCACGCTACTAGCTATTCTTTAGTGTACTTGCGTTTGTGCTGTCGAGGTGCGTTTGTGCTGACTGTTGCCGTTTTTTGGGTGCCCAGGTTGGAATTTTTTTCCCTTACCCTTTCAACTGTCTTTCATCAGGAGGACGAGTGGTTTATAACTGAAGGTGTTTTGTGGTGACGACATAAAGATCAATGACCTCTATGCCGTCCTGGCCTAGTGTACCCCTTCCTGACTGATGACAGGCTTGAACATCGTATTGTATAGTAGAATCTTATTTTTAAGATTGAGCTTTGAGTTTCTGTTAATCAGAGGATAGAGTTATGCCATCTTCGACTGCACTTTGCTCTTGATATAATCAATGTGATTTGCCCAGGTGAGTCGGCGATCTACCTACAGACCTAGGTACTTAACTCGTATTTGCCATTCGATCTCCCTGTCTGAAATCGTGACCCTTGTGTCTGTAGAAACATTGCGTCTCCCCAAGTATATCGCCTGGGTTTTATCTGGATTTACTCGAATCTTCCAGTCAAGGTACCAGCGTTCGAGGTCATCCAATGTGCGTTGCATGTAGACGACCGCCAAAGCTCGTCCCATGGAAGGAGCGAGGAGAGCCGTATCATTGGCGTGAAGGGAAACCTTCACATGAATAAACCTCGGAAGGTCGTTCACGTAAAAGCTGTACAATAGTGGAGACAGCACTGCTGCTTGAGGCAGTTCAGCCTGGATTTCCCTGACGGAAGACAGGGTTTCTTCAACTCGGACCTGAAATGTTCTGCCTTTCAGGAAGGACCTAATCCATCGGATCAGGCCCCGAGGCAGGTCGTCGAAATCGAGCATTTTGTGTAGCAGGCCTTCATGCCACACTCGGTCGAAGGTTTTCGAAATGTCCAGGAGGACTAGATGAACTGTCTTCCTGTTGTTAAGCTCTGAGATGGAATTTTCGATCAGTCTCAGGGCCTGCAACTCGGTGGAGTGTGCCATCCTGAAGCTGAATTGTTCATCAGGCAGAACATTTCGGTCTTCAACTTCTTCTATTAGCCTTTGCAGCACAACACGTTCAGCCAACTTAGCCGTTGAGCAAAGCAGACTAATCGGACGATGGTTCTGGGGAAACAACGGGTTCTTGCCCTGTTTGGAATCATGACGACTACGGCATGTTTCCATTTCCGGAGAAAGTATCTGAGGGCGATTGAGCTGTTGATTATATCCAGCAGGTACCTGATGAAGTTCTCCGGGAGCTGCTTCAACAACCTATTGTTGATTGAATCAATTCCCGGAGCCTTCTAAGGTTTGGAGGCTCTAATGTATCCCCTCAGTTCTTCCTCCGAAGCTGGACGGATCATGTCGTCATCATTTTCCCTAAGGATGCGCCGAACTCGGTGTTCCAGCCGGATATCACGGTCAATATCATCATCCGGATCAACGTTAAGTCGAAACTGACTCTCCATTGTCTCTGCAAAGGCCAACGCCTTCTCGGCGGTGGAGTAGCAGATGCCGCGCTGTCCGTGAAGAGGGGAGGAAGCGGTTTTCCTCTTCTCGAGCCTGCGAATGACTCGCCAGAGCTCATTATCCCCAGGTTCGAGGTCGAGCGATGCCAAACACTCGCTCCACCTCTCGTTTCTGTAGTCCGTGATGGCCTGTTTGACCTGATTAGCCATCCTGCTAGCCGCAGCCTTGTCTCCAGGGTAGAGGGTAGAGAGTCAGCTGATAAACTTGTCTGAGTCCATTTTTCTTCCCGATAAGGTTCTTTATCCTGTGGGAAAACTCATTGTAGCTTCGCAGAGGACACTCTGTCCTGGTTGTGGCTGCGTGAAAAGCGTTGTTCACAGACAATTCGAAATCCGCCACAGCCGCGTCGAGACCGTTGCGAGTTTGAAGCGCCTCACGATCTGTGCGTGTCTCCACTTGGTGAGCCTTGAAGGCTTTCCAACCCGTGCATGATCTCATGCGATAATCCTGCCCTACTAGTGTCTTCTGGTGTTGGGGCTCAACTTTGACAGATGATTCAGTAGTTGAAAGTTTGGATTCTGAGAAATTCCGAGCTTCATCACGTAGTTTTGTCACTTTTTTAACAATCTTTTTTGGCTCAGCGCCGGTATTTCTTACTGCCTGAGAGGCTGGTTCTGAAGAAGGAGGAAGAGGAGGAAAGTCTTCCGGTAGTCTTCGTTTCTTGTTTGCCCGTTCATTCGGCTTAGTCGCAGTTCAAATCAGGTCACGAAGAACTTGGAATTTGGGCAACGGATGATACGGATGGACATCGCTGCACGATGTCTCTAGCGAAATTCTTATTTTTGTTGAGCTGCTTACGTTTTGTTGATGATCAAACAAGAGGAGAGAGGAAAATGGTTAACAAAATTGTACCAATCTCTGAGCTCTTCAACAAATTTGAGAAAAATTGCAAGAATAATTTTAACCCCGGGGTAAATGTTACTATAGATGAAATGTTAATACCATTTAGAGGGCGATGCGGTTTTAAGATATATATATACCTAATAAACTTACTAAATATGATTTGAAAATACAAATTATGGCAGATTCAAATATTCATTACATGATAAACGCAGAACCATATACAGGTGCAGCAGTTGGTGGAACAAAAAAAAAGAAAACTGAATTAGGTGATGCATCCAAAGTTTTACTTAGATTAGTACAACTAATAAGTGGTAGAAAATGTCACAACAGACAACTGGTACACTTCTGTTGAACTTGCAAATGAACTATTATTGCAAAAGTTAACTCTTGTTGGTACTGTAAATAAGAGAAAAAGATTTATTCCACCTGAATTTTCATCTCAAAAGACAAGAGAAGAGCAGGAATCCGTTTTTGGTTTTCAGTCAGAATTGACGTTGGTTTCTTACGTACCAAAGCGAAATAAATCCATAGTATTGCTTTCCAGTATGTACAATGATAAAGTAGTTGATGGGGATACTAAGAAACCTGAGATAATTTTTTTTATGACAGCACAAAAAGAGGTGTCGATGCGCTCGATAAAAAATGTGCGAATTACTCCACATCCAGGCGAACCCATAGATGGCCTATGGCAACCATGATTCTCAATGTTTCAGCTGTCAATGGCAAAGTTCTTTATCAATTTTCTCCACATGGAAAAAAAATTGAGAAATCTGAATACATCAAAGAACTTGGGTTTTTATTATGTCAACCACTTATCCAACTTAGAGTATCCAATCCAAAAGTAAGCCACAAATTACTTGAAATGGCTTCAAATATTTTTGAACCCTTAGAAGTTGTTTCGAGGTCCGAACGCAAACGATGTTCATTATGTCCTGCTAAACAAGACAGAAAAACAAACATCAATTGTGCTCTGTGTTAAAATCCCATGTGCTCTTTATGGGCGAAAAAAATATGTGTTAATTGTTTGTAAGGTAAATTCCGTTTATTTTTTACTCTATAATGTTGATAGAAATATGTATCACACCAACAATTGCGAACTGTTTTTAAAGTATGATATATTTGAATATGTTGAAACAATTATTTGAAAAACCAATGTTTACAAATATTTAGGTCTTATACTTTTTTAAGGAAGCGATAGTGGGAATACCATCAATGTATCTGTTAAACTTTTTTTCTAGTTGATTCGGCCGTTACTTAATGAAGATCCATAGTCATTTCATAAACTACACCTTACGATTTGATCTCCACAAACTTTATTTGAGAAATATATCACGACATGTTTCGCTAACATAGTAGCTTCTTCAACATTGATTTGAATATTACAAGTTGCTTCTCACGCTAATATTTATATAACACAGGTAACTACCTCCATCATATTACCTGAACCTCTACAATTATTCCTAGGTACCTCTTCAATTATGATAACCTGAAGCATATTACCTCACTTCTACATCAATAGTAATATTTCCTTGTTTTTTTTTCAAGAAAACAAGTTCAATATTGCTGATCTGGTCATTCATTAGAATGTTTGAATTTTTAGGTTTAATAATTTCTATTGCTTCCAAATTATTCAGTTTCAAACCTTTATTTTCTATGTGTAAAATTTCGAACTCTTCGTTGAAGATATGACTTTCTTTTAAAAGGTGATTTGAATATGTTGAATTTGTTTTCTTATTTACATAGCTCATATGATGTTCCTGGATTCCATTCCTAAATGTTTTGCCAGTTTGACCAATGTATACCTCAGGACACGTTCCACACTTCAAAAATGTATTACTTGTTCTATATGCAATGTTAATATATCGTTTACTCAAAAATGAAGAAAACATATAATCAATATTTTTCAAATGATATTTTTGAAATTTTGTTTTTTCGGTATTCATTTGAATATTCATATTTAGGTCTTCCAAGGTACGTTTGTTTCCAATAATAGTAGTTACATCCGACCAGTTCGATGATATAGTATGAAATCTCGTCGCTAGACACACTCGTATTAATTTTTTCTTGACAATACTTATGTCAAGATCTAGTTACATATTGTATTCTTGTTTATCTACATAGGTGAATCTTGCGAAAAGCTTTATGTTTATGTTTATGTTTTTATGTTTTCTTTTCAAGAGCATGTCGATGAAAAGATTATTTATGAAAATGGTTTTTTAATTTCATTTTTTTTTCATTTTCTAGTTATCGCTGGATATGTTCCTCAGATGGTTTATTTCACTTAATATGTCTTCGTTGGAGAGTCGGTCCCTGAAACATTTGCTTGAACACCACCAATCTATCTCTAATCTTTGTCGAGCTATGAATATTTAAAGTTATGGTCGATATTTTAATGACTTCCCTCCGAACCCTTTCATTTGATATCCATATCATGGATATGCATGAAGGAACAGTCCACCATCTTTCATGGTGGACTTTTATGCTCCAAAGAGCATAAATCTGAGATCTTAGCGAACCTCTTATAAGATCAACGTATCACGTATTACCATTCAAAATTGCCGAGGGCAAAGTTATGACAAAGCTGAACATGTCTGATGAACAGGGCTCCCAATAGGTTGAAGACAATATTGTTCTAAGGTATGAAAAAATCCAAAAATGGCTATGAGTTCACGTGGAAATGAGTTTTCATATCATTTTTTCAAAAATAGTTGATCCTAATGGCGATGTACCTACTCAACTTGCGAATGTGTATGCTGCTTTACCGTCAAATTAGTTTATCTTCAGATTTAAAGATGTCAGATCATGTATAATCCTATTTATAAAGTGTGAGACTGAGAATAAAAAACTAATAAGGGCATTTAACGAGTATATGATTCCTGCGGCATACATTGTGAGCAAGGAGGCAGGTGTTGAGAGTTTTGATGACTCACTTCATTAAGTTCTGGGATTAATTGAAAGCGTAGCACTTATTCTTTAATCACACTGAATCATTTATAATATTCACGAAATAATATTTTTACAGCAGAATTACCATTCAGTATAGAATTTATCTATTCCTGCCCGCTAATTTCTTTACTTCTTCATGTCATTCCCAGACCAGTCTGGATGTTACTCTTGGGTTTGTCAATGCCCCGAGTGCAGCTCAGCTGACTATAAAACTAATAATCCACACATGTCATCGAGGCCTCAAACTAATATTCCATGCCATACCTCATTCCATAATATTCAGTTGGCAACATGGTATGTTGTGAATAGTCGTGTGTTCGATTGCTCCTACAATATCATTACAAATTGTGTGTAAATCAAGATAAAAAAATCTGAAAAGTTGTGTACTTGTAGAAAGGAAGTAGTATCACACCCTGGTGAAAAGTGCAATCTAAGAAAATCGTTCTAACGCGAGATGTTGTTGATGAAATAAAATCGGTAGTAAATAATGCCATGTCGAAGTTCCTGAGAGACCAGACATTTTTTATAAAAACAATTACTGATAGTGTAGCCCAGGCGGTCACGTTATCCTTTGATAAAAAACTCTCAATGTTAGAAGAAAAAGTCAGCGAACTAAAAACCGAAATGAAAGAGGTAAAACAACACTTTGAAAACCAAATAAAAAATCTTGAAGATACTACAAGAAAAATAATTAATGAAAATTCAGTGATACATAAAAAACTTGACAATAGGGAACAAAGCATGAAGAAAAACAGCCTACGAATCTTCAATTACCAGGAAACTGATGGAGAAAATTTGAGAGAAGGCATAATCAAACTTTTCAATACGAAAATGGCAATTGAGATAAGTAATTCGGATATAGAATTATGTTATAGAGTTGGAAAAAAATCAGAAACCCGAGGAAAAACAAGAGGAGTTTTTATGAGACTTGGAACCCATGGGATGAAGCAAATAATTTATGACAAGAAAAAGTTTTTGAAAGGAACCGGAATCGTTGTAAGGGAAGATTTAACAAATATTAGGTTGAACATTTTTAATAAAGCTATTGAAAAAACGTCATTGCAAAACGTGTGGACCTACGAAGGACAAATTTTTGTCAATTATAATAATAAAATATGTATTTTAAAGTCTTATGAGGATTTTGATAAATTATTTGGTGCAGAAGAAAATGAAATTAAATAATACACTTCCTGTGATTTCTTTAGAATAACCAAAATGTTATTCAATAATCAGTAGCCTAAATTTCTTTATAGAAAGTAATAAGATAAGTAATCACACTTTATCAACAGGAACTTAGGAGATTTCGAACAATGTTATTTTCATTAGCCTACCAAGAAACTATATTTTGTTTTATGTACATTATTTTTAGGTTATTTTTTATCTTCATTTCGAATAATATTAGATTATTCAATTATTACTATATACACACACGTCTCTACTCGAATACTATATTTCAGTTTCATTTTGAGTATTCAATACAGAATGATAGAATTTTTAGATATTTTAGATAATCAGAAGGAAATTGAAACACAAGAATATCATGATTTTCGGGTGTTTTTTGATGGAAAAGGGAATATGAAGAGTGCGTTGGCCGTTATTCATTTTAATATCAGAAGCATTAACAAAAATTTTGATGAACTCCTTATTTATCTAGAAGAGGTGAATAAGCATATGGACATAATAATTATATCGGAAACATGGAATGTCGAGTCGGTAAGTGATTATTCAATACCAGGTTATTCAGCATATTACAACAATTCAAAGGTAAATCAGAATGATGGTCTATTGGTATACATCAAGGATTATATTATTGCTGATGTCGAAATAATGTCACTAACTGAAACCAAATTAATACAAATTTCATCGACTATTGATGGTATTGAGATTGGAATAATAGCATCTTATAAATTACCCTCCATTGATACACAAATTTATCTGAACGACATAAAAAACTACATCTATGATTTGAAAAAAAATAATATTGACATATTTATAAGTGACATAAACATTAATTTGATGGATGAAAATTCCGGTTCTGTTAATGAATACCTCAACATCCTTGCTGAAAATGGTTACTTCTCCTATATCAATAAGCCAACCAGGGTTACGTCTCATACACAAAGCATAATAGATAATATTTTCGTTCGTAAAAATAATGCGAACCATAACATACTATTGAGCCCGGCATTATTCAAAATCGATATCACCGACCACTACCCAGTATACTTGGAAATATCAGGAACAATAAAGTCACCTTCTGAAAATGAAAATGAATCAAATACATTTGCAAAAAATATAAATTTCAATAAATTACACAAATCATTAAAAGGGGAAAAATGGGAAGAAGTGATGAGGATTAATGAAATACAGGTTTGTTATGACAAATTTATTGAAAAACTTGAATTTCATTTGAGAGCAGCATCATATTCATACAATACTCAAAATAAAAAATATAAAAAAATTAAACCATGGATCACTACTGACCTGATTAGCGCAATACGGCAACGGGATCACCTGAAAAAGAAATTATTAGTTAAATATACCTCAGAAAGGGAAAATGAATATAAATCATACAGAAATCGATTGAATAATATTATAAAGTTAACAAAAAATCAATATCATAAAAATAGATTAAGTACAATAAATGGAAATTGTAAAAAAACGTGGGAACTTGTTAATGAAATTACTGGAAAAAACTCATCAATAAAAACAAAAGTCGGTAATATAACGTTCAAAAATCAAAACGGAAAACCAATCTTTGATAAAAAAGATAATCCTACTAATTTTAACAATTACTTCACTAACATAGGAACTGAAATGGCAAAAAACATTTAAAAAACAGGAAACTTACCTGATCATTTCCTCAAAAACACCATGCAACAAGAATCCATGTTTCTGAAACCAGTAACACAAAATGAGCTGATTGAAATTATATTCAAACTAAAAACCAACTGTTCATCTGGTCCTGATGGCATTTCCTCGAAACTCATAAAGAATATTCATTTATTCGTTATATCTCCATTAACTCACATAATGAATTTGATCTATAAAAATGGTAAACTACCACACCAATTCAAAGAGTCAATCGTTACCCCCATATATAAATCAGGTAAGCGTGATGACATTGGAAACTATAGACCAATATCGGTTATCAATAATTTTGCTAAAATATTTGAACAATCCTTGAAAAGTAGACTTACAAATTACCTCAATGCAAAAAAAATACTAACAGACAGACAGTTCGGTTTCATTAGCAACTCCAATACCGAAAAAGCAGTACTAGATTTCGTACAAAAAATAATTGGAGCATTGGATAGATCAGAAAAATGTTTAGCTATATTTCTAGACCTAGCTAAGGCATTTGACACTGTTGATCACGACATGTTATTAAAAAAATTACATGGGTATGGTATACGTGGCCCAACATATAATATTTTGGAAGACTATCTATCACATAGGACACAAAAGGTCAAAGTTGATAATAGTCTGAGTGAAGCAATGAAAGTGAAAACAGGAGTACCACAGGGAACAGTTTTAGGTCCCATACTCTTTCTTGTTTACATTAATAGTATCTGTTTCATCAACAATTTTGGGGGTCATCTCATATCATATGCGGACGATACAGCACTCATATTCACAGGTAGTAATTGGAAGGAGGCATTTGAAAAATCAGAAAAAGGACTGAAAGATATCCAGATATGGCTTAATCACAACCTTCTGAGTCTGAATGTGAAAAAAACTAAATTTATCACATTCACCCTATTACAGAATGATCAACCTGGAAATAACATAATCCATATACATGACAGAGAGTGTACTAATACAACAAATTGCAATTGTGCTGTTATAGAAAGAACGAAAATGATTAAGTATCTGGGAGTTATAGTGGATCGGCATATGAGGTGGGATGACCACATAAACTATGTTGTTAAACGGCTCAGACTTTTAACAAAAAATTTCTATGAATTGAGAAATATTCTGGAATACAAAAATTTGATCACCATATACCAGTCTTTAGCAGAATCTGTAATAAGATACTGTATTGCTGCCTGGGGTGGTACATTTAACAATTCCATCAATACCCTCCAAATATCTCAAAATACAATCTTGAAAATACTATTCAAGAAACCTAAAATATACTCTACCAAATGTTTATATAAGGAAACGCAGTTACTGAAAACAAGAGAACTTTATATCCACCAATGTTTAGTTTGGGTGTACACAAACAAACTCACACTTCAATCAACAAACAAAGAAAAACAAACAAGATTCGTTACTAGCTCTTCCATAAACATACCAACATTTAATAAAAGTCACACACAGAGATGTATTTTCTATCACGGCCCAAAATTATTCAATCTTCTGCCAGCTAACATAAGAAACAATTCCAATCTCAATACATTCAAAAAATCCATCAAAACGTTCATTATGTCCAATACCGAACTTCTCGATTTATTCGGCTAAATATAAACAATGTTCAGCAAGCTCTTCATCATTCCTAATGTTCATCAATTCTGTAAATCAATCAATTAACTATATTGAAGCGTGTGTATATAGATATAGGTATAAGACAGTCAATTGTATATAATTGAATACCCTGAGTGGTAGATGGAAAGCACAACACAAGTACTTTAGTTACTTAGGTGCATCCATCCTCACACTGAGGGAAATATTAACTGTAAATATAACTGCAAAAACTGTAAAAATGATGACCTACAAATAAAAAAAAAACTTTTGCAATATAATACGCATTTCCGCCTGAAAGTCGTATGTGTATTGACCAAGCTGTAGGCAGTAATGTAATTTTTCTGCTTCGCCTTAAATTCCTACTTCCCAAGCAGGTTTTCGACAGCATCTACTGTTTACTGTTTGAGAGTTTTCCAATGAAATTCGTGTTGAGACTGTAGTTCGATGTCATATGACCCCTTTCAATTCCAAAAAAAGATATTTCCGTGCAAAATGGAAGCAACACATGTAGTAACACACAAAATCACCACACGTATATTCAGAGTGGCATAATCAAATTTAATATGTACAACGAGGATGGTGTGAAGCCTGCGAAAGCTCAAAGAAAAATTTTGAACACTCCATTGTCAATGGGGCATGACGTCAAGAAATGTAATAGTTGGAGTAAGGTTGAGCCTTGGTTATTGCTAGTTTCTCGTCTACGAAGAATCCTTAAACTCGTGCAGTCAACTCAAAGGGATGAAAATTGGGTAGATTTGCCCCCTCAACCTTGAGACACCCCAAAAAACCACCCGTAACCACTTCGAGCCATTAAATCGTGTACTGTATCTAGTACTTACATTACATCATATTTTTGTCTTTTACAGACGCCCCCTGTTCTCCCCTGCGGTGAGAGGTTGAATTTCTGTGATTCCGGTCTCTTCTTTAGATGTCCCTTATGATCATCAAAAAGTTCCCACCTTCGGCACTCACCCCAATCTGTGATAGCCTTCAATCCATAAATTTCAATTCTTCGATTCTTGGAGATCATCTTGCGCTTTTGAGGGGTTCATACAAATCCCCTAGAGGTTCAACATATCAAATTTGAGTATTCTAGCCAATGCCACCCCATAAATATACGTTGCTTCGTAGAATTAAAACGAAATGAGCTTTGGTATAATATTGATTGACTTTTTATTTTCAGAGCACAGCAACAGTTGTGCACATAATCAGCAAGATGGGAACAAAACATTTGGTGAGTATTTCAGTTAATTGAACGGAACATTCATGAATCGTTTTTGAAGAGGAAATTCACGAAAATAAGCATTCTCACGCTAGGCGTTCCAATGACCCTTTATTAACAACAAATAATAATTATCATCATCTCAGGACCCATAACTATCGCACCCAATGATCACCTTCTGTATACATGCGTTGAACTTTCGGAAAGAGAGTCTGATCGGAAAAAATATAGATTATTATACAAAACTCACATGAATCTTTTGATCATCTTGAATGTTTCCCGTTCTGTGTTTCTTCAGAACAAAATCAATGAAGTCATGTCAAACTGAATAATTATTCTAGTGTGTTAGTGTATTATCAATAGTTAAAGGTACGATTTCTGTTTTTCCCATTTTTACATTGATACTATCGGTTCTTCGAGATTTTATGTCATTTGAGGTATTCTTGGCTTCTTCGATTTTATTTTATTCAACGATTTCTAAGAATATCAAAGACAACTCAGTTATTTTTTATTCTAGCCTGGTCATTATCAGGAATGTCCAGAACGGGTATCAGTATCTGAGGTTTACTCGGTATACTGCAAAAAATATTTGCATATCAGCACAGTCATATAATTCAACAAAAAGTTGACAAATCTATAGTTAATTAAATGAAAAAAATCGAAATTCAAATTCAAATTAGTTCACCTAAAAACACATAAAAAACACATCACAACCATTATTTGCGAATCTTGGTAAAACAGCAATTTGCCCATTGATTGTAATAATAAATAGGCACTTCAATGGAGTCAATAGAAAATATCCTTCTATACATTTTGTCAATTGATATTATCATTTGAGTTTTTGTTGAAACCATTCAAATATTACTGGAGTTTTTTCCCAACACCAAACCGTTATTTCAACACCTCGAAACCTGTTTCCATCACCAAGTGATCATCGACAAGTGATCATCCTCTTGAAGATGATCACTTGTCGATCGAAACACGTGTCGAGGTGTTAAAATGACGGTTTGATGTTGGGAAAAAAATTCATTGTTTTGAAAAGACATGTCATTCGATTATTATCAATGACAAAATATTTTTAGGTGATTCAAATCATTTCTTCAAGCACCGAAGGTCCAAATTTCTTAACATTCACTCAGAAACATTGTCAATCATATTAAAAAAAACTTCAAAGCCGCTAGAAATCCATTAAAGAAATGATGTTCGAACTTATCAAAAAGATAGTAAGCCATTATATGTCAATGTTTGTTTGAATAAATCTAAGGAATGTCTTCTGATTACCAAAAAGCCAGGAAGGCAAAAACATACAATAGACTATTCAGATGAGAATTCGAACTCATTTTGGATCGGTTTGTAGTGAGGGTCCCATTGAGACGTGATATTTTAGATCTTTCAGAATACTGAATTCATAAGACATTCAACTTGTTGAAAAACATTATTTTTAAATGATTCAGATGTATATGGAGTACATCCAATGTTTGAGGTTAGTCCAAGGGTTCTGCCGTAGAGGTTATTCCTGTAGATGGTCCGGAAGTACGATTTCCTATTCTGGCCTGGATACAGGTTATCCCCCCATGCTTCCTCCCGGGTTGAGTGCCCAGAGTTGGAAACTTCTCCACACGGTTATTATGTGCAGAACATCCCATCTACTTCATCCACCAACGCTCCTCCGGAGCGGTCCTCAACTTACTGATGGACACTTCAGCAAGATTGACATATGACCTCTATTAGTCTTAAGTCAGCCTTAAGGTGCTTTCGATTTCTAATCTGTTATTTGCTTTTGTCTTAACTTTCCTAACTGAATTTTTGCATGGGGTCCCCAAAAACTAACCGGAGACGAGTGTCCTTTGTCGCGAGCATTTTTGTTTCTCAGTGAGTCTGAAAATGACATGAATTAAAATGCTGGTTAAGAAAGTTTTATACTTACCGGAGCCGTCTGACAGCGACTCTCAGGGGTAGTCTCTGGTTCTGCTGCGTTGGCCTCCTGTGTTTGTCCCTCTGTCGGGATCTGGGATCATCCCTGTTCAGTGTGTTGTGTAGATCTACAGGTTATCGTAGAGACTCAAAGGATCAGAAAAGCCTCTCCTAGATAGTGTGCAGTAAGTACTCTACATCCTCCTTTAAATGCGCAACAGGAGACCTACTTCCAAGTACACACACCTACCTGACGAAATTAGTTACAGACTGACCACCGATCACAGACTGACCACTAGATTGAGGAAATTATACTATGGTCTGTCAATCCTAAAGTGCACTATTCTTCACAAGGACATTTCAGGTCCCGGCAAAAGAGCACATACCTATTCCGTGCTTACGCCGCCGTAGATCGGATCAGATTTTTAGCGTTTAGCAGAGTTTCACTTTTGCCAGCTGACCTGAAATATTACTCAACAGATAAGTAATTGATTTCGTTGAGAAGCTAGATTCATTTGGTTCAGTTTGAGTAGATGTGAGTCATAATAAACCTTCGCGGGTTGCAGTGGAGGATCCACAATACTGGGTTGAAGGTCCTCAATATTTTGATATTCCCTCTGAGCATAAACTCTATTTTTCAGTGTACTCCATGAGGATGTATCCATAACACTTAAGTATGGAGACCTTGCTGGCCACCTCTCCGGCCCTTTATTCCCTATCCATTTATCACCAAACCTCTCAGTCAGGTAATTAGATAATCGTCTGGTAGTGTGCGATGGAGCACCATCATGTTGAAATCGGATGTTGTTACAGTTAGCCAAAGGTAGATCATCCAAATAGGTGATAGGTCTCTTCATTCAGAATTCTGTCAAATAAATGAGGACCCTAAATTCTATCTTTTTAAATTCCTGCCCACACGTTATTACTAAATCGCACTTAAAGGTCGAATTTCTCGGAACTGCCTGAGGTTGTTTATGTTCCATAATTCGTAAAAGTGCTTTCATCTGTCCGAATTACATTTTCTAAGAAAACAGGAAAATCAGGTCACTTGTATGACAAATATTCATTTTGGAGGAAATTGGACGTGTTTATCTGCATATTATTAATTTTTATTGAAAAGAACACAATGTCTAACTTACCACATTTATCAAATTTTCTTTTAGTTTCCTGGTCCATTCTGTCTCCGTATTTTCTCCTCGGCTTTTCAAATGAAGCAAATGTGGTTCATTTGTGGTGGTGGTCGTCTTTCGAGATACAAGTTTAAAATAAAAATCCGATGTCCTAACCCTGTTTTTAGCGTATTTGTAATAAATGGGTACCATTTTTTTTTTCATTCGTGAAAGCCATTTTTCGCCAAAAATTCAATGACTTGTACAATAATAAAATGTCAATGAGTGTAACAAATTGAAAGTCAAATTTAGAAACATCAAAGTCAAAGCCTACTATGATAAGAACTAATTTTTTTCAATATCTCCAATTTTTCGAAAAAGAATGATAACTTATGATACATCATTCAAAAGGTAAAATCTGGTTCTATTCAAAACAGAAAGAATTCCAATGTAGCTCCTGTAAGAAAAAATTAAGTGGATGATGGTGGTCGGAAGAGGAAATGTCGGATAGCAAATCTGAAAACACTATTATGTAGCAAGGGAAAAGTGGCCATGTGGAAGTGCAATTTATTTTCGAATCCTTCGAAAAAAAAATCTAGAAAAAAATGAAAACCATTTTCCGCTATTTTTGTTTTTTCCGGATATCTCCAGATATAGTCGGAATTTCAGAACTTTCTTAACGGCATATTGTTATTCAGGAAAATGCGCAACTTTGCCCCAATTCAACCATCTTTTATTGCTCATAGTTTCCGAGATCCCAATGGTGAGGATCGAATTTGAAACACCCTGTATAGTATAAAGTGTGGACGTAAATAGTCCCTCTTTCATTCAACATTCCAACGTACAAGCTGCCAGATTCGGACAGAATTTCCGTGAAAAGGAACCATTTTTGTACTTTTTAATAAACCAATGGTGTGACATCACTTACTGCCAAAAGGGCACCATCAACTTTTTTTTCAAATGGAAAAGGGGGGTCTTGTGGCATTTCGTATGAAAAGTATTTAAATTATCTATACAATGATCTTCATTTCTTTACATTTGAATAACCGGTTGCGGAGTAATGATCTTTGATTTTGGGACTAGGAATTTTGTAACTCCGCAACTCGCAACCCTATCATAAAACAACTACTCCCCTGGCTGATACCACAAAGAAGGGCGTTGGATTATATCCGACAGGTGTCAGTGCAGGATTCTTCACTGAAGTTATTGCTGCATATCATGTTGGCCATACAACTGCCGCAATAGATTTTCAATTATTGGAACACATTTGCAGACCGGTTTCGGGCTGTTTGGTCACTCGTCAGTGCAAGGTAGTGTCTATCATCAACATAAAGTCGATGATTTCCGATAATTGAAAATCGAATTCGTCACTAAAACAAATACTTTCTATGCAATTTTAATTTGCAATCAAACATTCATAGTCCGGCCAATTTAGACATTCCAAGCTAACTAAATTCCCACGAAGCTGAAAATCAGAAATATTGTTTCAAATATGATTAAAAATAAAATTTGGAAACATGTCTATCACTAGCAGTTCTGACGAAGAAGTTGTCATTATAGTGGTCGCATTATTGAATGTAGAAGAAAATAGTCACAAAAAAGAATATTGTGGGTCCATCCCATTAATCAAAAGGGGGCAAATCTGGGAGAGTTCCATCATCTTTTCAACGACCTGAAAGAAGACTAGGAGAAATATTTCCAGGATTTCCGAATGACTCCAGGCAAATTTTTAGAACTTCTAGATATTCTAGAGCCCGCCTTAACAAGCAACTCAATTTTTCCTCGTCCATTTTCATTGGTACCGTCTGACACTGCTGTCAACTAATGGAATAGCGAAACAGAGAGACAGAAATTTCCCGTCACAGCACGTACCGTTTGTATCGGAGAGCTGGAATCCTTTCCGGCGGCGGACGCTCTCGGCTGTGCCGTGCCGGGCTATAGTGGGCGGTTGTCCATTCATTCTCATGGTTCCAATACTACCCGTATTTTGACGGGACGGGCCGTGCTGTGCTGTGCCGGACAAGTGGGCGACAAGCTTTAGGTGTAAAAACAGTTACTAGGTGAATATAACAAGGGATTGAATAAAAGTAGAATTCACCTCATATTTTTCGCTGTTTCTATTTCTTCAGTCAAAATCTTGATTTATAGATACTGCTTGCTTTTGAAAAATGGTTGTTCATAATGAAACTGATGATTGATGTGGAGGTGGAAAAAATAACTAATACAGTAACCAATTGACATAATACATGCTTTCTTTCCCAAATTTGATAGGTATGTTGGAAACCTCTGGCGTGAAATAAATATAATAATAATAATAATAATATTTATTAGTCCCAACAAACAAGAATGTTTATAACAGAGATAAAATTTAAAGTAATAATCAAATAAATTATTTCAATACTGACATATCGATTAGAATATACAGCACATAAATACATAAACACAACACATATATACACATATACATATGTGTATACATATACGACCAGCTGTCGAAAGCTCTCGCATATGATAAATAGTGTAACGAATTAAAGAATTAACTGTCTTAAACAAATGTATTTTAACAAAACTTCACTATCACAACTAATTTATTTACACCACTCAGTAACTAACGCTTAATTTATCTTCACCGTTTGTTAACCGCTCGATTCGCTTTCTTGGTACAGACTACCCTTCGGGACGGAGAGCGACGTTTTTATATTGTCAACGAACGTTCCGGATCCCTCTGCGGATTTCGGGACTCATCCGCATCCTTCCCGCTCTTTCGCGGTATTCCGTCATGCGTCATGCGTCGGTCAGGGCCGGCTTCAGATTCATTACATTGCCCCCTTCTTAAAGACGTTTCGTCCCGAAATGTCATCCTTGGCGTGTGTCGATACCTGCAGAACTCTCCATATTTGCACTGTGAAGTTCGATGGAAGTAACACTCCACAGTCTTTATGCTCGGTCGTGGAAGATGGTTACCACACACCAGAATCTGGATGCCGCTGGATCTGAAGATCGTTTCCAACATGCTTCTCACAATTCTCCAGTCCAGCCTGTCGAGCCCAGAGGCTAATTTCGGGATCGCCAACTCCACGAGATTTTGGTCGAGCATCGTCTCCTTCAGTCTAGTAAGACTCCTCCAGACATCTTCATAGGATGGTTTGTCTCGAGAATGCTTTTTGGTCACCAAGTAGAAGATGTTTCTCTGACCCTTCTTCAACTGTAGCACTCCTCCGACTTCTGGATTCTGTTCTCGTAACGTTTGAAGCTGACCGAATTTCTTGTTGAATACCACAGCGATGCCCTTGGACATTTGGAGATCCTCTGCCACGCAGTGCGCTAGGGCGTAATCAACTGGAACCTTGAAAAGGTCTCGTGGCTCTTCTCGAGTTACCCCATGTACGACCTTCTGTCCGTTCGAGTATAAAGACATGAATTGCTGGAACGTCATTTCATCCTCTGGTGGTCTGAGGGCGCGAACTTGGTCGTGATTTCCAGCATAAGGAGCCAGTCTATTAAAATGGACGACCCTAGGCTTTCCTCGAGGTGGCTTATGGATTCGGTAGACGAGGTCATTAATCTTTTTCATAATTGTGTACGGACCTTCCCACGAGTTCCGCAACTTCGGTGATAAACCACGGCGGCGCTTAGGATTGTACAGCCAAACTAGGTCGCCGATTTCGAATCCTCCAGCATTCGCCTTGATGTCATAGGCCTCCTTCATCCTATCGCTGGCACTCCGGATGTTCAGACGGACTCGTTCATGAATGTCGTCCATTCTCTGCCGAAGCTTGCTGACATAGTCTTCCCCCGCAGTGTCTTGTTCTGGAGGCATCCCAAATTTTAGGTCGCAAGGAAGCCGCAGCTCTCGTCCCATTATAATACTGGCAGGGGTTTGGCCGGTTGACTCGTGCACTGCCGAACGATAAGCCAGCAGGAACAGGTGGAGGTATTGGTCCCAGTCTGGAACAGGTTGGACTCAAAATTTCTGCCCTGGTCCGAATGCAGCTCCAATGGGACACCGAATCGACATATCCATTCCTTTACCAGGACGTCAGCGACGGTAAAGGCTTCCTGGTTGGGCAGGGCATAGGCTTCTGCCCACTTGCTGAAGTAGTCCATGGCTACCAGGATGTATTTGTTCCCATGGTGGGACTCTGGGAACGGGCCGGCAATATCGATGGCGATTCTCTCGAAAGGACTACCCACGTTATACTGGCGCATTGGAGCTTTCGGTCGTATCCTAGGTCCGTTACTGGCAGCGCATACAGCACACTTTCTGCACCAGTCCTTGACGTCGGCTTGACAATTAACCCAGTAAAACCGTTGTCTTACTTTCTGGAGGGTCTTCGTTACTCCCAGATGTCCTCCAGTGACTCCATCATGGATTTCTTTGAGCACCTCCCGTCGTCTGCTCCTGGGTACCACTGTCTGGTGCCTTTCTTCTGCACCGTCTTCAGACTCCAACACCCGCTTCACAACTCCGTTTTCCAAAGTGCTCTAGGTGGGCCTGTCCATACCGCTGTTCAAGATGCTTTACAAGTTGGTTATAGTCTTCCTGTTCCTGGGCCGTGAGGGTTTGCAGGATATTCGTTGCTTCTCCACGCAACGCCAATGTTAATGCTACCGCCTTTTCTCCTGCATTCCATCCATTCGCTCTGGCCGCAGCTTCAAATTGTCGGCGGTAATTTGCCCAAGGAGTTTTTCCGTCGAACTGGGGCGGCTTCATGGAGAGCTTTCCTGGTTCGGAACTGAGTTTGACATCTTTCAGTTCCGGAATTGAGTTTTCAGTAACCGTTTCTGTGGGGTGGGCAGAATTAACAATTTTGTTTTGCAACCTGCTAATTGTTTTCTTTATCTCGCTGATTTCTGCCTGAACTCCGCCTTTGATTTCTTCTACTTCTGTGTTCATTTCCTTCCTGATTTCATCTATCTCTGTCTCAATGGTTCCTATTCTTTCTTCGAGTAGGCTCGCCACACTACAAAGCTCTTTCTTCAAGCCTTCTGCATTCTCAAGAAGTTCTTCCTTCAAGCTATTCGAATTCTCTAGAAATTTATCTTCCAAACTTTTAGAATTTTCCAGAAGCTTCTCCTCCAGGCACTTCGAATTTTGTTGAAATTCATCTTTTAAACTCATCGAATTTTCCAGAAGCTTCTCCTCCAGACTTACCGAATTTTGTTGAAGTCCATCGAGTTTGCTCATTATTGAACTCCAATCACCCCCAGAAACTTCGAATGAATATGTTTTGGGATCTTCTCCTGATTCAATCAAGTTGTCCCATAGTCTCTTCTGGAGTACTGATTTTTTTCCGGAAGAATCTAGTTCTCTCTCCTCCAATTCTTGCTTCAATTCGGCAACTTTCAAGTCCACTAGGCGCACTTTCCTTGAACACATTTTATCTCTTACTGTCTATTTTACTCAAAACTGAATATGTCCATTTATTTAATAGAGTCCGAAACACTTTTCACAAGTCTATTTTTCGCGAGAAAGGTCTATCAGTTTATATTTCCGTCGTCCGGTACTGTCCGCTTCGCGAAACACAATGAATCACCAGTCTATCTGCGCGAAAGTGCGAAAGTTTTATAGTCAATTTCACCGTAATACAAAAATTGTCCACCAAGCGCTCACAAATTTATTTTAAAAATCCACTTCTGATCACCAATTGTAACGAATTAAAGAATTAACTGTCTTAAACAAATTTATTTTAACAATACTTCACTATCACAACTAATTTATTTACACCACTCAGTAACTAACGCTTAATTTATCTTCACCGTTTGTTAACCGCTCGATTCGCTTTCTTGGTACAGACTACCCTTCGGGACGGAGAGCGACGTTTTTATATTGTCAACGAACGTTCCGGATCCCTCTGCGGATTTCGGGACTCATCCGCATCCTTCCCGCTCTTTCGCGGTATTCCGTCATGCGTCAGAGACTTTCATCAATGCATATTCCTAAAATATGTGTATTTTGCCAATATTTAATAATTTTTTTGTTAAAAGCCAAATTCTCTTTGTGATTTTGTTCTCAGTTATCAACTTTAAAAACTTTAAAGACTTTAAAGACTTTTCATAATTCAAAGTTATGATAATTTAACCAAGAGGTTAACAATATAATGTCATTAATCATGTTATTGTAAACTTCTTTAGTATCACTAGATATAGATATAGATATAGATAGATATAGATAGATAGATATAGATATAGAATAAAGTAATGTTGTCTCATCCACGTATAACCAACTCAATTTATTTTCAACAATAATTTTGAAATAGAATTTATGTAAATCAAAAATAAAACTGGACCCAAAATAGACCCTTGTGGAACACCACAAGGGATAGTTTCCAATGTATTGGCATTTTTTTCTAGACACACAAACTGTTTTCTGTTAGATAAACAATTTTCAAACCATCTATGAATAATCTCTGAAATACCAATTCTATTCAATTTTTTCAATAAAATATTATGATTAACAGTGTCTAATGCTTTTCGCAAATCGAGAGATAATAGATCACATTTCATAGCTCTATCTAATTGTTGTTGAATAATGGAAATAATATTCGTTACTACAGATTCAGTATCACTCGATCTGCGAAAGCCATATTGACCTGAATATAAATAATTTATTGACTCTAAATAATCTATAACATACACAAAATGATCAATAAAATATTTCATCAATAAATAACCTTTCCTTACATTATCATATTGATATACATAAAATTTAAGTAATAACCTGAGCTTTTCTCAAGTTGAACAATTGCAATATTAAATAGTTCGACTTAGATTAGTTTATCACTTCTGCCGGGCGTTCCGAGACGCACACGTTTTGTTTTTCCGTGGGTTTTTACACTACAAAAATTTATAAACATTCCACTTGTGGAATTAGATAGTTAGAAAATTCTAAAATGACTAGGTACGTTCAACAAATAAATAATCTGGGTATAAGAAAAACTTTTTAGAATATTCTGAAATATTTCAGAAACTTATTAGATTAATAGAGATTCACACTGTACCGACATTTCTGGAAAACTACGATTCATCTCATAGGACGCCATACTCTCTCTTTTGATTTCAGTAAATGAGAACATATTCCACATCAGAGTTTGTTTATGTGTCAGCATCACATGAAATCCATAAAATATGAAGTGTGTGATGAAAGATATTAAGGTCAACGAATTCATGGAGATCTTTCTTTGACGGAATAATTCATTACGCATTTAATATTTTTGAAACACGTTTTTCACATACCTATAGGGGTAATTTCGTTTAATGACTTCAGAGGTAACAATGACATCCTTCGGCATTCCTGAAGAGAACCATCCCAAAGAACAGGCACTCCATCTATATTAATATTAGCACATTTAAAACTCTTTGTGAAAAAATATCCAAATAATTGAATTTCTCGGCGCTAATTCAAACTGAGAATCGTAACATACCCGTCTTCAGCAACAAAAAATGGTTTCAATGTTCGATATAAATTTGATATAAATCAATTGTATTAAAAATGGCTTGAGCAATAAATCATTTTGAATTTCGTTCATATTAAACGTATACGTAAAAATCATGAAACTTTGGGAAGTTCTATATTGATATAATACAGAAGAAAAAAAGACAGCCGTTTTTTTTGCACTGAAAAACGGAAATCTTCTATCAATTACCGACTTCTAGGAGTTGGACCAATTTCTTCACTTCACTAAATTATCGGTCGCTATTTACAGTCTTAAAAAAGCATAGCAAAGTATGATATCATGTTTCAGTGCCAACAATTTCGAACAATGTTACTCAAGGCTTTTCGGGCTACGAAATCACATATGGACATATTACTGAAGTGATTGAGCAGAATTGAAATATACTCTCATGTTCATTTTTTGAAAGATACTTTTATGTTTAGTTTATTTGCAATTTGGATCCAATTCATAAGTGTACCTTGATTCGTACAGAATAGTAATAATATTAAACTCGTCACCTTTTCTAAACATTACGAGGTAGATGACACGTAGGGAGTTTGTAATTGTTTTAGGTGTGCTAGACGCGTTTCTTTTATTTCCAGTGTGTTTTATCCTCGGACCATAACTTTGACATGTCAAAGTGACATGTCAAGTTTCATGCAATCCGTTAAAAACCAATTCTTCTCCGATTCCTGAGTCCCTGTTTCTCCATTTTTCTATTGATAGTCGAAAATACAAATTCCCTTCACCAAACAGCACACATCTTTTGTGAGAGATTCACTGATGCTGTCAATACCATCGAAGAAATGTGTTGAACATTGGATAGAAGACGGAGGAGTAATGAAAATGCAATGTACTACACCTGAAACTACAAGGCCTGCTGTAGAGAATAATTTTCAGGATAGAATTCTCAGAGATGAAAAGTATACTTTAGCTAGCAGTCATGATGTACAGATCAAGAAATCACATTAAACGAAAGAACCTTCCACAGAGGAACTATCTTCTACAACTTAACACGATGCAAATACAAAATATACGTTTTGTCTTATTGCAATAGCAATTTCAAAAAGTCATAAATCTGAATCAACAACGTTTTCCTCTTCCATCCAAACCTGTGCAATAAGTCCGAATGTTTAATCGAAATCTGGTGCAAGTTCTACCAAAGCTATCAATGATAGACTTTCTCTTTACAAACTCCATTCTCACATATTGAAGAGAATTCCTAAAGGAGCAAGAATGTGTGCCGCAGACGCTTTGAGCAAAGCAATTGATGAAGGCATTCAAAACAATTCGTTAGATCACTGGGAATATTTGCTTTGTTTTGCATACAGATGATTTTGTCCTCCACCACATAAAGAAAATCGTAAAAAGTCTCTCATTTCACTCATCAAGAAGACAATGCCTGTCCTGAAATTTCCATTAACAAATTCGTGAGTCGATCTAAAAAGAAAACAAATTTCTGAAAATCTGTAATGAATAAAGTTTCGGATGGCGATCTCACTTCGGCAATCCGTATTTTGACTTCAACGGACTGTTTTGCAGATTTTGATGATATTACGTCTTCAAGCTAAACATACCGCTGACGTCTGTCAAGAACCTATACCTGACACAAACTGTACTCCACTCCAAGTTGATGAAAAACAAGTCTTAAAAGCAATCAGATCATTTCGCACTGGTTCAGCAGGAGGAATAGACTCCCTCAGACCTTCCCATTTACAAGACTTGACATCAAAAAATTCTGGTTGCAAAGGTGAAAAGCTTCTGTCTTCTTCGACTTCCTTATGTAACTTTTTGCTGAGCGGTCGACTGAATCCCGATATTTGTCCTATTTTGTATGGTGCCTCTTTGATATCATTAAAAAAAAGATGGTGGCATTCGGCCCATTGCTATTGGTACCATTTTTCGTCGCCTTGTAGCGAAATTATCTTGTATTGATGTTTCTGGTTTTTTAGGAAATTTATTTCGTCATGTTCAATTTGGTTTCGGAACTCCAGGGGGTGCGAAGCAGTTACACATGCTGCACGTCTCTTTTAAAATGAGCATCCCAATCCATCTTCTCAAATTTGAGTTAAACTAGATTATAAAAACGCCTTCAACATGATTCACAGAAATATCATTTTACGGAAAACCCACGAAATTATTCCTCACCTTTTTCCTTTTATCAACCAATGTTATCGAAATTCAACATTTTTGAACTTGAAAAAATACTATCTTATCTCAGAGAGGGGTTCAACAAGGCGATCCTTTAGGTCCTGCTCTTTTCTGCCTCACTTTGAATGTACTGGCAAAGTCTATCAACACCAATTTTAACTGCTGGTACCTAGACGATGGTTCAATTGGTGGTAATATAGATTCTGTTCTCTAAGAATTTCAAAAATTAATTCATCTCTCTAATGATGTTGGACTTGAATCTCGAAAAATGTGAAATGTTTGCCCCTTTTCAGATGCTTACTAATCCTTTCACAATAATTTCTCCACAAATTAAAATTGTCCCCAAAACACACTGGTCTTTACTGTGAGCTCCTCTCTCTGTAGAGTCTTTATCACGTTGTCTCACACAGAAAACAGGGTCTCTAATTCTACTGTCATTTCGTCTCAATAGTCTTCCTTCCCATATGGCATATTTTCTATTGAAATACTGTTTGACAATTCCGAAATTATTGTATTGTTGACATGCAGTCCAACTTGGATATGTCAAAAGGAGATACAAGAATTCGATTCCACCTTACGCCAATGTTTACAAAAAATTACCAATAATAAATTCGAAGATATCACTTGGAGTCAAGCTACTCTCCCAGTTAACTCTGGTGGTTTAGGTATTCGATTAGCCTCATCCCTCTCACTGCCAGCATTTCTTTCCTCTTATAAAAGTTCTCGTCATTTGATAAACTCCATTCTTTCCAAATCTTTGTCTGAAATATCTGATGCGTATTACTTGAATGGTGAAAATAAATGGTTATCTCAAACGAAAAATACCCTTCCCGAAAATAAAAAGTTTCAGATAGCCTGGGATTATCCAATGATCAATTTGGTTCATAATCAACTTCTTGAGTCAGCTGAACGTTCCGAAATTCAAATGGCTAGACTCAAAGCTGTTATGTCCAGAAAATCTGGAAAGCCTCTAGTTTGGGACTTCACCTGCGTGGATACAGTTGCAGCTTCACACCTTGCCGCTACGTCTAATTCCACTGGTGCAGCTGCTATGATTGCAGAAAAATTAAAATTTCGGAAATACTCGACTTTGCTGAGTTTTTGCTGTTTCTTTCCTGTTGCTATTGAAACCTTTGGTGTTTTTGAATCTCATGCTTCTGAATTGTTGAAAGAAATTGGTAGAAGAATGATGAATTCTACCAGTGACAACCGAGCCTATTCATTTTTAATTCAAAGAATCAGTATCGCAATCCAAAGGGGTAATGCCACATCGATATTGGGTACTCTTCCGTCTACTCAAAAATTAGATGAAATATTCCTGAACCCACAAATCAAATCAAAATTTCCTATGAACATCGCAAAATAGAGTAAGCAGATTGATCACTTCCCAATTGTCTCAGAAGATGCAGAGGAAAATAAACAAGTTCTGGAATTATCTTTCTCTCCCAAATTCGGAAAAACCACCATGAATATATCTGATTCAGTTTCAAGAAATTCAACTTCAAATTCATCATTCCGTTGGTCCAATGATGGGAAGAATCATTGCATCCGTGATTACTGGAAAGAAAACAGCGGTGGCGAACGTATCACCAACAGCTACAACACAATTAGATCAGTGATACATTCCTCAGTGAAAAATATTGGCAACACCTGTTTCATGAACAGTGCAATCCAATGTTTATCTAATACGAGATGGTTACTGGAATATTTGAAAAAAGATGAGTACATGAAATATATCAATATTAATATTTCTAGTTCGGAGGGCGCTTTAATCAAAGCTTTTGCAGAAGTTATCAAGAAATTGTGGTCAGAAAATTCATCTGATAGAGCAGTGAACACAGTCTCCTTAAAAAGTCAGATTCAGAGTTTTGCCCCTCGATTCATGGGTCATGCGCATCAAGACGCCCAGGTGTTCCTTCGTTATCTTTTAGAAGCTTTACATGATGACGTTAATAGAATTATTGAGAAACCTAAACCGACCTTAACGGAGACTAACGAAAAATTGAGCGACAGCGAAAAAGCACAAAAGTCATGGCTGATTTATTTGAGTACATATAACTCTAAGATTGTAGATAATTTCGTTGGTCAATTAAAATCCACGATGAAGTACACACATTGTGGACACTCATCTGTAACCTTCGATTCTTTCTGGGATTTGTCACTCCCCATACCAGAAATAACTAACCAATTGAGTTTATCACAGTGCTTGAATTTCTTCACAAGAGAAGAAACTTTGGATGGACATGAAAAACCGACGTGTTCAAATTGCAAAGAAAGAAGAAAATGCACAAGTCTCTATCAATCCATAAGTTTCCCCATATTTCAGTTATTCATTTTAAAAGATTTTCTCTAACAGAAAGATTTAGAGGCAAGTTAAATGTTGCCATCGAATTTCCATTATCTGCTGCATAATGAACAATTATGCAGCAGATAATGTGACTCGTTGTCGCTATAATCTATATGCACTTTCGAATCACAGTGGGTCTACCTACAGCGGACATTATACAGCATTCTGCAGACATCTTTATAATGGCACGTGACACGAATACAATGATTCACAAGTGTCACCAATTGCAAAGTCCAAAATCATTTGTGAGTGGAGATGCATACATCCTCTTTTATGAAAAGGAGGGAACGAGTTCGCATCTTTGAGCGTTTTGTAAAGTTATTTTTGAACTGTTCATTTTAATTTTATGTATTATCTATTTTAATAATAAATACGAGTCGATAAACACGTGAGTGAAGTCCCATGACTTTTTGTGGCGGACAATGGTTGAAACCGCCAGGAATATTTCTGAAGATACTAGTATTCTAAGTAACATATACTATTAACTTGTGATGCACTATTTGAAACCTTTGGTGTAGTAATGAATATTACTGGTGTTTTTTCCCAACACCAAATCGCTATTTCAACACCTCGACACGTGTTTCGATCACCAAGTGATCATCTTCAAGACGAAGATGGGAAAAAAACTCCAGTAATATTGATTTTTTATCATATCAACCTTCAGTTATTGATATAACGAAGATGCTATTTTATACAATTATTATTAACTGGGAAGATAAGTACCTATTATGAAAGTTTCTGAACATTTGCAACTAATAATAGGTATTATTATTTTCAGTGACTGTTTGCGAGAAAACGATAACATTGCCAAAATAGCCTTCAGATGGTACCAGTATTTAAATGTGTTGAAAACGAACCCCTCGAAATCAGCGCGCCCACACACTTGAACACCCTGTAAATGTCGAACACCCACCTCTACATTACTAACCCAACGTGAATCTGATCGTTCGCTCCCATCTCTATGTTGAAATTCTCGTCGAACTACCTAGACGTCATCCAACTGAACTCCCATATCACTGTACGCGCATGCGTTGTAAGATTGGTTTCTCGCTGCATACTAACTGTTGGCAGTAGGCAAGTCAAATGTGCCGCTTGAAGTTGTTTAATTCGTACAATGAACTTATTTTTCAACAATACAATCGAACGTACTGTGGAAAATCTGGAACAGTTACTCGTTACTAGTTCCGAAGCGGTTAGTTCAAAAAATTGGCTTCATTTCAAAGTTGAAATCTGCAGTGTTGTTCCGGGACTATTTTTAAATTGTTTGCTTTTGTAAATGACAATTCCTAGAGTAAATAAATACTGTGATCTCGAGTGGTCTGATATTGGGTGACATACTGTAAGTTTTACAAACGAGCAACCGAATATTTGAACGTTCGAGTGCGATCGGTCATTGGTCAAGATGCAACAAGGTGTTCCAACCGTTTTGTGCAGGTGAATATTTTAATCAAAGCCTCCCCTAAATCTGGAGTAGACACGTCAACTTAGATTTTTGTATACCTACTTACGCTGAACCAGATGTAAAAGTAACTTGGCCACTTTTTTGCAAAAAGTGTTTCTTATTCGATTGTAGTGCAAATTTGAAAGTAGGTAAATCATTCACTTGGCATAGGAAACTACTCTCTATGTAAATTTAGAATACTGGTCTTCTCAAGGTCTAATTCAAAAATGCATGTTTATCTCCTTCTTATTAAGAACATAGTCATACGCTATTAGCTGGCAGTACTTGAATATATCTACATGATTCAATGGAATCTACTTTTAGGTTTTAGGTAGATTAAGTATATTTAGATTGAGTATTTTGTTCACTGTTTTAACTAAATGTAATAACTATTACTTATCTATGACTGTGGGACGTAAACAGTACCCCCCTACTTACTCTGAAATAGGACGATATATCAAGATCGGGCAAAATATTAGATACGTATCTATTGTTTTTACTATTTTATTGGGAAAGAAAGTTTTTGGCTTTCTACTACTCCATCTTGATACAAAAAAGGATAAGGAATCTTCCAAAGAAAGGAAAGAAGTAATCAATTTGAAAATAAGTAACTCTATACATGGATGTGTAGATCATGCAAAGAAGTAACTTTCAGATACAAACTGAAAGAAAGTCCTCCTGAAACAGCTACTTTCATATAAACATTGAATTACACGAAAGGAAAAAAATTCTTTCGAATTTGAGACTCTGGCGTCAAGTCACATCAATTTTTTGAAAAAGGCTACAAAATCTGAGCCGAAACGTCGAACACAAAATTACAGAGGCGGATTAACCCGAACTCAACAACAAAGTGTAAAGATTCCACTGGTGTGAAAACAGAAGTGCTTTGAGCTTTGACGGATAGTCCGGTCGATGAAGTTGTGGGATTAACTTCACTTCAAACAAGGTATTGTAACTAAGACCAGTAAGATTGTACCATTTTCGATAATGAAATATGCGAAAAACAATATTGCGCTTTTAAAGGCCCAGAAAGAACACCAAAAACGAAAAAACAATTAGCACAAAAATAGGTATGAGACAACCTGTATTTTAAATAAGAACAGTTTTCATCGTAGAATTAAGTTTTCATAAATTACCTGGTACAATATTATTGAACCAGGTAATTTATTACCTATAAAATATGGGACAACATGTTATCGAAAAAGAGGATGATTATTCATCATTTACACTATAAAAGTAAACAGAATGCCAGAAATGCAAATAAGGTACAAACGATATTCGAAAGGAAGATATCATTATTCATCAGAAACTTTTTTGAAAACGTAATAGTAGTATCAGAACATTATTATGGACATTATTGTCATTATTTCGGCAGGCAACTTAGGTTCTATGAAATATGAGACAACCTGTAATCAATAGAAAATGATCACTTTTCCATAATTGCAATAAAAATAGTTTCTTAGAGTACAAGAAAGAGTATCAGAATGGCACAAAACATGTCAATATTCATTATTATTATTATCTAACTATGTAACTAATTCATGACCTACAAAATATGATACACCTTTTTTTGAAGATGAGAATATCACTTTCTTTTATTCTCAACTGAAAAAGTTCCTAAGTGATCGAAACAAAAATATTGGTATTCAATCAATTATTCATACAACCCTATAATTTGTTTTATTCATAAGACTGATTTCTCTACTGTTTAATTACTCAAAAGTGTGATAAAAGTCCTTACGGATAATATTATTGACCTTATTACAACCTCGTGTTTGAATTGAAATTAGCTTCAAGAATTATATTTTTGACAATCTTTAATTCCGTGTTCCCCATCACTTCATTCCGAGGTTTCCTTTAATTGAGACGGAATGAAAAGTAGAAACTAAAGTCGCACAACTAGATCGACTAATCAGTTTAGACACAGAAAGTCTGTACACCAGTTCGTATCGAGAAAGGAGTTCGGGTTATCCAGGTAAAGCTATCCAAAGACGAGGATCTTGAAATCAGAACGAGGTTAACAAGAGTAATCATGGAATTCCTAAGATGCTTCATCCAGAACTAGCATTTCGAGAACTGATTATCGCAAACCAACATATTATATGAGAATTATGGAATTTGGAAAGGCCTTTCTGCAGACGAAGAGAAATTTCTACAAGGAATTGGGCCACATCAGGAAATTTCTTCAACAGAAGATTACTCCAAAAACTGGTAGAGCAGATATTAGTCGGCAGACGACAAGAGCCTGGTGTGAAAGAGAAACCACTACAACCCGTGCTATTCCCTTCTTGTGCCGAAGGCTTGTTGGAGAGGATAAGAAGAATGGAATTTAAGTATAACATTAGAACGTAATTTCGATCAAAGCACATCATGAATGCATTTGTACCTGAGCAAATATCAATGTATAAGAATACATATTTGGACTGCAATGATACTTTTTTGGCGCTACTGTTGGTAGACGAGAAGTTTAAAAATTACAGTTTGCAACTTTCATTGAAAAGGAATATATGCACCATGTCCGATATTATAGGCTTAGTGACTTCATATACGTGCATATTGAAATGAATAGCTTCACCAAGAAAATTTGAAATAAAATATGACTGAACACTCTGAAGAAACTATTGTATAGTTAAACTCCTGTCGCAGTTTCGAAATGATCTTGAAGGTATTCCCATTAAGTGGATCTGTAGTACCAAACTTTTCGCGGTATAGGTTATAACCCAGTATCAGTTCAATGATAAAATGTAATATTGTTAATCAGTTTGAGGTCGAAGTTGTGATCTGTTTTTGAATGTAAATATCAGTAAAATGATTGATAAGAATAATTAACCCAGTAATACTTCGTGTGTTATTACTTATTATACATGTGTATAGTCGTCATTTCAACTTCATTATTATATTCAAATGCTTTTTGAGTGATTCAAGAAAAAAATCGGCGACTAACAACTAGAATTTGGTAAATTCACTAAGGTTTCTATAAATATTAATTCAAGGAGTTCGTAATACAAAAAAAAACACCAAAAAAATCTTCTCTGAGGAAAAATGTTTTGTGGCTCGAATAGTGTAGTAATAAAAGATTTGGAAAAGCTGAATACACTTATTTGAATTAATGAATCGAAGAGGTTTTTGTATTAAAGTGTATAATTTTTTAAAATTCTTGCAAAGCGCTTTCGACTTTAGTCATCATCAGTGCTCACCTGAAAGTAAGTGATCTAGTTGAAAAGGGAATTTAGTGATAATTGAAGTTGTGAAATTTTTTAAGGTTAAGAAATTTGGAAAAAATTGTTTGAGATTACTTACTAGTCAGGCAACAGGAAGTATCAAATTAAGGAAATTGCACATTTGTAATATTTGACTTATATAAAACAAAATAGGCATAGCCAAGAAAATACATTTTTTGATTGAGGCCATGTGGTTTAGTCAAAGTATCATATGAAGAAGGACAACTTGAGACAGAATGTGTCAAGGTGTCATGTTAAAATAATGGTACCAACTTGAGGAGTGATCCATTATGGATTTGATTGAATATGTAGAGGAAAAATATTGAATAAATTATATTAATAAACTGTGATTAATTAATAATTCATAATCCCCTTATGAAGGGGAAGAAAATCTCTGTTTGAGTTTACTTGAGTATTCAAACAATGATCATTGTTGGAAAGTTCTTTAGAAATCTCCAACTCTTCAAACAAGTCAAGTCTAAGGAAATTTTTATTATCCATTTTATGTAATATTTTGGAATTTCTATTGGGACTAAAGTTGTGATTGTGAAATTTTATGTGGTGGCCAAAAGCAGATTTGTCAGGTTTTTTTAAATGTTCATTAATACGAGTGAAAAGAGGTCTACAGGTTCTACCAATGTAAGATGCCGAACAATCAGAACAGTCAAGCTTATAAACTCCACTTCTGTGTAATTTGTTTATTTTGTCTTTAGAATTGACTAAAAAGTTACTTAAGTTGTTTTGAGATTTGAAAGAAATGTTTGTACCAGGTATGGTATTTTCTATAAATTTGGAAATAACAGAACACATATTTTGATCAAAATAAGGTAAGGAAAAATATCTCACAGAAGGTGAATTAACCAAGGTGGTAGAGTTGAAGGCCAATCTTCTATCTGATCTGAGTTTAAATTTACTAATTAATTTGTGAATAATGGATGGTTGATAACCATTGTTGACAGCAATCTGTTTTAAAGTATTCAATTCTTAATTGAAATTGGAGGGAGATAAGGAAATGTTCAACAATCTGTTAACATAACAATTGAAAGAAGCCATTTTATGTTGCATAGGATGAAATGAATTGAAAGGAATGACATGATCAGTCTGGGTTGGCTTTCTGTAAATGGAAAAATCTAGTTTGTTGTTAGTTTTTGTTATAGTAAGATCTAAAAAGTTTAATTTATTGTCTTTTTCTATTTCAAGTGTAAATTTAATTTTTGTGCCATATCTGTGCCAACTGTGGCACAGATATGTAAAATATGGAAGTAAGTGCTCGAAAACACTTGAAATGTTGACAGTGGCATACGGTAATTGTATTCTGAGTCGGAAAAATGTTTACAAGTGGTACAAGGTTTTCACAGAAGATAGAAAAGATGGGAATGATGACGCTGGCCCTGGACACCCCAGCACATCAACACACTCGATGAAAATGCTGAGAAAGTGAAGTTGTGCAGCGCTTGCAAGAAACAATAAGAAGAAAACGTCCGATATTGTGAAAAAACAATTCATGGCTTTTGCATCACGATATTGTACAGCTACCAGACTGAGTCATGGCCGGTGGGAAAAATCGTATCTGCGTAAAGTTAGGGTCGGTGTATGACAAAGGAAGTATTAGGATAAAAATAATAGAAATTTTTGTTTTCAATTTTACGTAGTGCGGCTCAAAATCTAACAGACTAATAACAGATTTCTACACATCTACTGCACATTTCGAGGGAGGGGCTTGTCACCGGCCATGACTCCGACAGCTGTACCTGCTCTGTTGTTGTATACTTACAACAAATGTTTATATTGAAATCATACATGAATGTTTCCATTATGTTCAGATCCGCGCTGTATATACAGTTTTTAACAATATCCAGTTTAATCACTCGTGCAATCATAGATTATTATATATCTATTTATTAGCTGTGGTTTGTTGGGTACATATCCTTATCTAACCATTAATTTAACGTTTATTGCATTTCAATAAAATCCTGATGGTTTTTATGAGGTTAGTTTCACGGCAGATAGTTATCTGGTTCACAAATTATACGAGGCAAGTTAAACTATTTTAGAATAAAGATCAACATCGTTGTACAAATACTTAAACTATGTTCATGCCGTAACTTGTAGTAATTTCGGTGAGACTCAATTATTTGTAACAGCGTTCGACAATTTGAAAGTTCCAACAAGCTATTATTAATCCGTTTGTGTTGTATCCCAATAATCTTTTTGTTTTTTAAAAACCACATTTTCATTCAGAAGAAATAGATTTTGAGTTATTTGTCATAACTTGTCTGAAAAATTGACACTTTCACTCGCGAATAAGCAGAAAAGTATTGACTTTCTCAAAAAATTATAAAGAACTAAAGTTGTTTACTTGTTTTTTATATTGATATTATAAATGTGAAAGTTTGTGAGGATGGATAAATGTATGCATGTATGTATGTTTGTGACTCTTTCACGCCTAAACGACTGAACGGATTTAGATGAAATTTGACATAAATCATCATCAAAATGACATATATATATATAATGATTGTCAAATTACAAAGGTTTTGTGTAATTCTGGTCATAAAATAACAATAAGTATTGGATAAATCGAAAAAATTCTTGTTCCCTGAGAGATATCGTGGCGTTCGTTGTTTATACCGTTGTTGTTACATGAAGATAATGTACCGTAAGATTGTCTATCTTTAATAGTTCTAAATAAAAGTCCGCGATGGCATATATCTATCTCTTATGTAGTAGTCACTATATGCAAAGAACTGAGCCATAAGTACAATTAAATTGGAAACTTTTTTTGCAATGCACATTTTAGAATATCTGTCAAATTCTTATTGAAATTGATACGATTGTCGTTTCAAGTATTTAATATAGATAAACTTTGTCTGTTACACCAAGTAATTTGGACGAATCGTTCAAAAGTTATCAAGATAAGATTAACTTGACGTAACACAGTAAGCCATTACGCGTCGGGTCTACTGTAAGACGACGGGGGACGATGCGCGGGGGTAGTGAGGCGGTTTAAGCAATAAAGCGCCATCGCCGAGAACGCGGGCAGACGCGTGAAGGCAGACGTCTTAGACGGTTGTGTTAGTTTTGAGAAATTTCTTTATAGGCTTCATAATTCAATTCTCGAAGCTATTTTCCCCCTTGGGGGTGGAAATTCCTGATTCTCTTTCTTGATGCTTATTTACGATATACATCTTGATGCTTATTTACTCTATACAAAGAACCTATCCAATTGGTATTGGCCGCGGTTGTACTGCGCCCGACTCACGATCGGAAGGCCTCGGCCAGATATTTTTCTCGTTAGTCCTTAGCTCGCACAAGTTTTTCAACATCTTAGAGTTGTCGTTCGTATGGGGACGACAGCTGTTCAACGGAAAAACAGAGTTTAAACTGATTTTTTTAAACATATTTCAAAATTCAAGGTTTAGTAGCTTTGGCTGTACGTTAATATAAGAGTTTCATTTAATCAATAGGTACTCACTTATACAATACTAGCTATTTCCGCTGTTTCACCCGCGTTACCCTGGAAACCTACCATATATTGTATAAGTGGGTACCTATTGATTGACTGATACTCCTATATTAACGTACAGCCGAAGCTACCGAACCTAAAATCTTGAAATATGCAGGTTGGTCCTTTGTATAGCGTAAATAAGCACCAAGAAAGAAAATCAGGAATATTCAACGCCAAGGAGGAAAATGGGTTTTAAAGATTGTATTAAATTTCGTCAATTTTGAAGTTGTAAAACTGAAGTTTTGGGTTAATAAAAAAATATTGTAACTATTTGTTTGAAATGGTCTGTCACGAAACTTGATGTGACAAACCAAATTCTGCGCGGGCGAAGCCGCGGGCAACAACTAGTTATCAATAACGAGTTCAGAGTGACAATTTTTTGCATCGATCACAACTTTCTACCGCTTACATCAAACAGAGGTGTTGAGGACTTCTCTGCTCATAAGTTTCCTTCTTATTAGTTCCCTCAATGTCAATACCTTAGTAGTCTAGTCATATTAGAGGTTTCTCGTCGAAATAAGAGATAATAAGTTGGAAACTCATGTACACCTTTATTTTGCCGTTCGTCTCAAGTCCCATATAATCTCGAGCCTGTTTCGTAAGTTATTCGAGGTCAAAGTCTACAAAAATCGATTTTTCGTGATTACTTAGGTTTCTATAGCTCCAAAATTCCTCTTTACAATCAACCATTTTTGAGATAAAGATAGAAGAGCACACAACACTCTGTAATGTCAAGTGAACTGTAAATATCGGTGAATAATCCCATGTATAAAACTATTAAATCACTAACAATGAATAATCTATATTATTTATTTGTTAAAAAGTTGTATTCAATAACATTTTACATATATCTAATATTTATTTAATAATACTTGTCTACTTTGTACAATTGAAAACTCTTAAATAAAATACATAGATTTCAATATCATATTGATTTATTGAAACTTGATTTCAAGTAAAAATAAAACGAATACTTGATACGTTTTCTTTTCATCTTTATTCAGCAGCTGTATAATTCTGACTATTTTAATTGAAGTGAATTGAAATTTTTCTATTTCTCCATCATTGTCATCTTCGGGGCGTTTAAAAATATGTTTGTCATCATCTTCATTGTTTTGAATAGTTGTATCCAGGCCTCCTAAAATTTCCGGGTCAACGAGTACCAAGTATGAAGAAATGAACAATATTTTTCCAAATAAATTTCGCTCGAAGAAGAAAACTCTTATTCATGGAGGTCGAATTAACTGAATGTAAATATTATAAACCAGCTTTATTATAAACTGAATTTTGTTCAGCTATAATTCGTGTCACAATACCAAAACAATAACTAATATGATTATATCATCGTCGTTTGTAACGAGAAACATTGAAAATTTTATAGATCACCTATAGTTGGAAGCAATATAGATGAAGGTATTTCTTAACATATCACTCATGTATCAGCTGTGTATCATGCAGAAATTTATTGATATGTAAAATAATATCCAAACAGTTGCAAAATTTAATAATAGGCCAATTTGAATTTATCTGACAAGGTTATCTCGTTTTTAATATATTGGTTCCATTGCAAAATTACTTCAGATTTTTTGATATATCAATGATTGATTGCTTTCGAATAGGTATAAAGGTGATCAAAAACTTTCGCAGTGCAAGGTAAAAATTCTACGGACCTGACAGAGACATGATATCAATTTAGTAATTTTTTTTCTCAAACTGATGTTGTTTATAAGTTTTTAACGAAATGTCAAGCTATTGACAATTCATTATTTGTCAATAACACCTGGGCACAGTATACTATATACAGTAATCCCACTTCGGGTGATTTTTGGTTTGAATTTTCTACACGCAGACCCAGGAGTTGAAGTCTCAGGTCTCCGCAAACGACGGGTTCAAAATAGGCACGCAACCCTTCCATAGTTGTCGAATTTCATGGGTTTCACCCAACCTACTGAAAAATGTGTTTGTTGAACACTACACAATTACTTTTTTACTTCTTCAAGTCCTAAATAGTACCACATAATTTAAAAAGAATAGGCTCTACAGATTCTTAAATCTTGAGTGATGAATTCGATTAGGAATATTTTTAATAATTGGCCCTTAATATAATCGAAACGGCAAACTCATCCGCCATCTTGCATTCTCAAAGCAATAAATTCATATACTATATTTGGCCCCAAAAATCACTACAAAGAAATTTCGCATGGATTCGTACCATGGTTCATGAATAACAAAACTCATTCTTCATCTTGTCTTTTTTCTTGTTGATATGAAAATATATTTTGTCACATCTGAATATGAACATCTGCCAATCCCATGAATTTTTAAAATCTACTTGAAACATAGTTCATCATTGTCCAAATGATCTGGGTTACTTTAATATTACACGAATGCAAAATTATCATTTGTACAATTTTCTCAGATTCCCAACATGGTTTTCCTCGACTGAGCAGTTTATATGAATAGTTGTTATGTTGAGCAGTGTTTAGACGCTTTGGTTGAGATTGTAGTAGGGAGAAATGTCACTGTCAAATACGTCAGCATTGTAAAAACTGAAACTCCTGGACACCAACATCAAAGGGACCGACGCTAAGTGCGACTACTGTATATAAGTATAGTGTGACCTGGGCCTAAGAAAGAAAACGCATATATTTTTTATTTGCCTCTATTCATCAATGTAATCTCCAGCAAGAGCCACACAATAATTTCAACGCCGCTCTAACATATCAATACCACTTTTGTGAAACGATTCATTTTTTACCTCAAAAAAGGCCTCAGTTTCAGCAATAACCTTTTCATTCGAGCAAAATTTCTTACCGGTGAGCATTTTTTGAGGTCTGCGAACAGCCAGTACTCGCTGAGAGCCAAATCTGGCGAATCTAATATATAAAAATGGATGTTTGTTGGTTGGTTGGTAAGTGATACACTTCTACATCGCTCAACCGATCGTGATGAAACTTGACATGTAGGTATAAGTAATTTTTCATGGAGAAGGTTTTTAGGCTATCAATTTTTCTGTAACCCGCCGCTAGATGGCGCTGTAAAACAATTTTTGAAAGTACTGTTCTATAGCGCTGCGAACGCCTAACTTCATTGATTCTGATTCTGTCAAAACATTGGAACAGCAGCGCTACAGCAACATAGTACTAGTATGGTATATACGGGAGCAATTCGAAGCTCATTTCATGCAATTTTGCCATCGTTTTTATTGATTTGTGACATAGTGCATTGTCTTGATGAAGCAGTACTTTCTTTTTCTTTAAATGGGGTCGTTTTTCCGCAATTTCGGCTTTCAAACGCTTCAATAGCGCTATATAATATTCACTGTTGATGGTATTTCCCTTCTCAAGATAGTCGATGAATATTACACCACGCATATCCCAAAATGCCGAGGTCATAACCTTTTCAGCCGATTGTTGTGTTTTCGGGCGCTTTGGACGAGGTTCACCAGTTGCTCTCCAGATTGTTGCTGTCCACTCAGATGACGATCGTTTTGATTCCGGAGTGAAGTGATGGATCCATGTTCCATTCATTGTCACATATCGATGCAAAAATTCCTGTTTGTTATGTTTAAACATGGTCAAACACTGATGGTCAGAATCATCAAGACATACTTGTAGCTCGCGGGGCACCCACTTTGAACAGAGCTTTCTCATAGTCAAATACTCAAGCAATATAAAGCTAACACGTTCCTTTGATATCCTTACAATGTCAGCTTACTCACGCAACTTCATTTTTCGATCATTCAAAAGATTTTGTATTTTTCTCATGTTTTCTGGTGTTACTACCTCATTTGGACGTCCACTGCGTTCTGCATCATCGGTGTCTCTACGACCACGTTTGAAGTCAGCAAACCAACGTTTAGTTGTTGTTTCTGATAAATCGGAGTCCTTATAACACTTTTCAAACCAATGCTTCTCTTGAACGTTATTTTTTTCCATCAAGAAGAAACACGAAATTGTTTTTGATCCATTGTTTTGAAAATAATAAAAGTGGTGTCGCTCTTGGCACAATTACCTACTCACAAACATATGAGTAGAATATCATGAAACAGCTTTCTTTTGAAGGTTGGTACTAACTGAAAAAGCGGTGAATGCAATAATATTGGCGCTATCTATGTGTAGGCCCGACACTTCAGCCCATGTAGTATAATTATTCAATAAGTTGAATTGTCTTAGAATCTTCAATACTGCCATACTCGATCTTTCTTTAGACATGATAATGTGTAATTTTCAGATGTACACACAAGGCTTCGTATTAATACCAACATGGAGAAAAACTTGCCACCCATGTGTCAGGAGATGAAGTTGATTTTTCTTCATCTTCTAAAGACGCCAAGTTGGTTAGTGAAACTTCTTTGTTTTCATTCAAAAGATCCGATTTCACTTTCCATACCGTTTCTATGAGATCCAGTGTTTTAAATAATTTTTAATTAAGATTACTTTTTTGTAACTCTGTTCCCTCATTTTGCATAAATTCAATACATTTTTATCAAGAACGTTGCCTCTCGACATCATAAAATATGCTTTCAAAAACTGAAGAGAACATTAGTTTTGTAAACTCGGAACGACGAATCGGCACACTTTCGTCATTAATAAAATATTCGATAAAACACATATAGGTTTATATACCATCATTTTCTTCTGAAAGTGAAAAACGAAATAATATAAGAACATAAGCTTTCACTACTGAAGTCACAATTGAAGTACTATGAAATAAAATTAGGTAGCGAATAATCGCATCTCATCAGATAACGCTCAATCACGCCAATTGAGATAGCGACATAATAAATTTCGGTTGAAATAGGTGCGACATGTTTTATAAGAGAGCCAATTAACAAATTAGCGAATAAAACTTTAAGTGTGATATAAATCCATAAGCCAAGGAAGTAAAAGTAGAAATACAATATAATAATGTCACATTTGAAAGAACAAGACCAATAATAGACAATATTGCAGAATTTATATAGATGTATTTCTTTCATTTTTTCTACTAAGGAATTGCCATGGAATAATTAATTTCCAACATAAAGGGCTCAAATACTGTCAACTGCTAAAATATTTTTCCACCATTCATTGTTTATAGTTAGAGAAAGATTTTATTGAACAGATTCTGCAGCAATATAATCACAGCTCCAAAAATGTATGAGTTTCTTACACCTACTGAATGAAATAACTACCTTGTTAGATTAAGAATCCTTTCTACCATTCCAAATTTTTTAGAGTTGAAGTGAACATTTTAATAAATAGCTCAAAATTTTACGTAATGATGATTTGAATTTTTATTTTTTTTGCATTATCTAAGAAAATTTGCAACATTAATGTATTTTCTTTACACCGTCAGAGTAGGAATTTCAACGAACAAGAAGTACACCGATTTTAAAAAAACAGACATTTGCATATGAGAATTAACGATTGAAAATTAAAGTGCTTTTTGAGATAAATAGATCACTTATAAAATAAAATTTGATAATATTGCGCTCAAATTTGAATTTTGGGTTTTAAAAAAGTCGCCATTATTTGGTAATTCGGCATTTCGGATTTGTTATATTGGTTTTGAATACTACTGGAGTTTTTTTCCAACACCAAATCGTTATTTTTAACACGTCGACACGTGCTTCGATCATCAAGTGATCATCTTCAAGAGATAGATTAAACTGGAAAAACTTGCTAAGCTAACCCTATTTATCTATACAGGTGTACCATACAGGCACACACTACAGGTATACCACACCTTTGGTGTCTTAAATTAATTTTACAATATGTTCTTATGTAATAGTTAGTTGAGTCTAATATTAAAAAGTTATAGCTATATATATATAAATATATGCTTATGAGAGTGTAGAAATGCCTATGAGAGTGTAGAAATAAGTAAACAATAATATTATGAATAACGATGACGGACCAATACCAAATAGCATACTATATAGCTTGTTAAATTAATATTATTAGATTTACTGACTATTACAGGACACATTATAAAAATAAATTAAGGACAAGTAGATAGGCAATATTGTGAAATTAAGTTTTATATAGCTTGAGAATGGTTTTATATATATATATATATAGCTATAACTTTTAAATATTAGATTCAACTAACTATTACATAAGGCAAATTGTAAAATTAATATAAGACTCCAAAGGTTTGGTATACCTGTAGGGTATACCTGTATGGTACACCTGTATAGATAAATAGGGTTTACCTTGCAAGTTTTTCCAGTTCAATCTTCCTCTTGAAGATGATCACTTGGTGATCGAAACACGTGCCGAGATGTTAAAAATAACGATTTGGTGTTGGGAAAAAACTCCAGTAATAGTCATTACTACACCAAAGGTTGCAAACAGTGCATTACAAGTATGTTGGTTTTCTCAAAGCAAATTGAAATTGTCTTCAGATTGTGAAAGTTATAAACTACCCAGAAAAGATAAATTTTTAGGGCTTTCGCGGCCGAGATTTTCAGTATTACTATCTTCATTCGGGTTTGAAGGCCGTCATAGTTTGGAACTGCATCCTAACGTTTCGCCAGTACGAGTGGCTGGCTTCTTCAGAGATTCATTCATCTTGATGATTCGCCGGCGAATCATGTGTTCATTATTCAATTCAATCATTATTATTTATTTTTAATCTCGTTTCAAACTGTATCACTCAGTGATTCATCTTTAGTTTTGATCGAATGATGATCTTCAAGAGGAAGATCAAACTTCCTTGATCTTCCACATTAAGATGATCACTTGGTGATCGAAACACGTGTCGAGGTGTTAAAATAACGGTTTGGTGTTGAGAAAAAACTCCAGTAATGTTCATACTTTCTTTATTCAAGTTGTAGAATTTTTGGTAAGTCCGTCTTCTTACTAGGTCACAAACTTTGGATCCTAACTTTTTATTCGCAGTGTATTCCAATTTATTCAGCAAAATTATAGAAGCATTATTTTTGTATGGGACAAGGCCATCTCTCTGTCCTATAGAACGTGACTAATATTCCAACTCGTAGGCGAATGCTTTAGCTGAGTGGAAATTAATAATAATTTATCCAAGCCCGCCGGTGACGTTACACAAGGCAAACTGATCGATATTCGCGCCGTTCGCGGTTTCTCTATTGATCCGATCCTGTTCAAACGGTTCTACATCGAATGATGTCTCGGGCGTCCCCTTATTTCAAGTTATTTTCGGTGTAAGTAATTCGAGTTTAAACTAATTTTGGAAGGTGATACGTAGGAGATGGAAACCGGACCGTGTTGACACTGTTTTTCAACACATGTTTTTTTGTTTCAAAAATCTTCTAGCTCAGCAAAAAATTGTGATATCCCAGGTTATTTCGGCTGGAATCTACACATGTTATTCCTGGAATCTATGGTTTTCCCACTCCCCTAGAGTCGCAAATGGCATCATGTTCAATAAATATCGGTCATGGCTACCACTCCTGAGAAAGGAAGCTGAACTGGGAAAATTTCGTACCAAATATAATCCTGGACGTTCGGAAAAATATTGAATTGTAATTTTTACAATTCGACACTGAAAATCATTATTTTGGGTTCAATTACGTTAATAAAGATGCCCAATAATAAGCGATCAGTTACACTTTTAGTAAGTCATAAATGTCGATGAAACGGGCATTACAACAGTGCTTAACAAACCCTCAAAAGTGCTTGCCTGTCGAGCAAAGAAGCAGGTTGGTGCATTATCATCTGCTGAGCGAGGGATACTTTTAAATGCGGAGATTTGTATGATCACCTAGGATAATTTTATGCCAAAAATGTTTATTTTTCCCCGAGCAAGAGACAAACAATCCTCTTCTCGATGACACAACCCCAGAAAGTTTTGCCAAGAATCACCTGAGTGGTTGGATGAACGTCGAAATTTGTATATACTGGTTCCAAAAGTTGATTGAATTTTCCCGTCCAAGTGCGGAAAACCCAGTGCTTCTGATTCTTGATGGCCACTCCACACATACAATGGACTTAATGGACCTAATATTGTTTTATATTTCTATCACAGAACATTTAATAGTCAGTGTTACTAAAGTAAAATATTTGTTTTTCAGAAAAGTTTAATAATTTTCACTTCCCCATAGTATTTACATATATATGTACCCGGTTTTGCCCTACCGGTAGGGTAGAGGTGATTGAGTTTTTTTCTTTAAAAATTATTTAAAGAAAAATTTCAACACTCATGACATTTTAATTTTATATAAGGATGCGCCCATAATCAAAGGCTTTAGTTCTTTCAGCCACAAATTAAAGTTTCCAAAAGCCATTCATTAACCGTTATATATCCGGTTTTACCCTACCTTCCCCTTTACAAAAATTAAAGTGAATTTTGAAGTTTCACAGTTGAAATAAGAAAATAAACTTCTCGGATTATGGATACTGGATACTAAGTAATTTGGTTTATTTTTTTTATGATTTTAATTCTTTATCGTTTATCGTCATTTTTTATTTCATTTCCTTATTTTTTTTATTTTTATCTTATTGTTTAATCAATTTATTGATTCAGTTCAATTTTAGATCACAATAATTTGTTTTCATCACAAATTAGCGTATTTGTACTTTTTTAATTCTTGTTTTTTTCACCTCATTTTGGACATTATTTCAGTTTTAACTATTCACCTGATATTCCCGTCTACTTATTCTTAGTACCTACAGTTTTAATATTGCATTTATTTTAATTTCATTTTTTCTTCCAAGATTTTAAATTTGTCAACACCAAGTCCGAACGTGTAACATTCACCAAGAAACATTGTCAACCACATTCAAACAAATATTTAAAGTGCTTACGATTAGAATAAATCAATCACTAATTGTTGAATAAAGCTTAAGAAAACACCAAAACCAAAAACTTTGAAAACCATACCAAAATCGGTGTAGCCATTTTTGACATTAGTTTCCACGAATCAACAGATAGACAAAGATAAGTCACTTTTTCCTACTTACCATGAAACAAAGTCTCTTGCCGCTGTCTCTCCCTATGTATGCTTAGATCTTTAAAACTACCTATCGAATTTTTATGCGGGTTTTTAATAGATAAAGTGATTCAAGAGAAAGGTTTATATGGATATAATATGCACAATATAGTAGAAAACACTGATAATTTAAAGAAATGCTGGCTTCCGTGTTAGGAATCACACATTAAAAAAAGGTAAGACCTCGTTAGTCCTTAGCTCGCACAAGTTTCCCAACTTCTGAGAGTTGTCGTTCGTATGGGGGCGACAGCTGATTAACGGAAAAACAGATTTTTTTTAAACAGATTCACGAATGCTATTTGGTGTACCATTTTAATTTTGTATGAATGATACCTATTCCTCTTCAAAAGTCTCCGCACAGTAGAAGGAGACACCTCACAAACATCCGGAATAAGTGGACTGTTCAGGATTTACTACTATCTCACCAATTATTTGCACTTGCTGTTCTTCCGGAATGGACGGATGACCTGGAGGCTTTTTGTTATGTACACTATCGGTAGTTGTGAATTTGAATAAAAGTTCCCTCAAATATTTTCTACAGATAGGACGATTCGGAAAACGTTAATTGAAAATCTTTTCGGTCTCGTGAAAGTTACACTTCGCACCGTAAATAAAAATCGCTTCAATTTTTTCTTCCAATGGAGAAGAATTGACCATTTTAGAGATTGTTGACGTGGTACCTTTCTACTAGTAAAACTGAAAACTAAATGAGAATATTCTAACTGAACAATGATGTTCATTGTCGTACTGACATTTTTTATCGTTTTTATAAACGAATAATAACCTTATCGGATTGTTGGAATTGCCATATGGCAGATAAAAAGGAATATTTCTAGAAATATCGATATTAATGTGTTTGTCTTCAGGAAATTATTAAATGTTCCGCCATTTTGTAGTAGGTGAAGATATTGACTTCATATTGTAGGGTTGTGAAGTGTTCGTCAGGAGCTTCAAAATGATGAGTCACAAGACCTCCCTTTGTATTTAATTTTTTTCCCAGATGGCCCCCAGTCGCCATCTTGAAAGTTTCATCTGTTAATTTCACTTCAAAATAAAGTATTCTTGCATTAATTATCCCAAATTTCAATTTTTTGAGTTGACCCGTTCAAAAAATAACAGGAGGGGGGACAATGAAGAAATGCACTGTAGTATAAGTAAACAAAGTTAGAGTTAATGAATTTGTATAGTTCATTTTCTGATGACGCCATTTTGGTTAGTAATACCTGAGGTTGTAAAATTGTATTTCATGGATACTAAGCTGCTGTTCATGAACAGAAAACCATACATATTCAACCTGAAATCAATATTTACACCTATATTCCGTACTAAGAATAGAAATTATATATTGTGAATATAAATATATATTTTTAAAATAGAGGTATTGAAAATAATCATCTTATTTTTATTCATTAGCAATACACTAAAAATGAATAAAATCAGCTGCTTTCGAACTTTTAACGACTTCGTTTGAGATCATCGACATGACATTCATAAAAATACTTTCCTAATCTGAGAGTTTCATAGTAATTTCAGTCTTCATCAAACAGTTCATTTCAGAGACAGGGTGATTGACTTTTCGCAAGATATGGTTTTATACTGTCTTCTTCTGTGTTTTTTTCTTTAAGTTATTAGTGTTATTGCTTTCTTTTTACTCTATTCTCTGTCTGTTATAACTAGTTTCAATCAAATTCACTATTTATAAAAGTCAACCAATTGATTGAAATGAATAATTTATTTTTCTTCATTGTTTTGGTTTCAATTCTTTGTTTTACTCTTTGTCTCTCGGTTTATTCTATCCATCTTTCTTCTCTGCTTCCTGTTTTCGAAAAAATCGAAACGTGTGCTAGCAAAGGATTATTCCCAACACGAGTTGACGAAACGCAGGGACAATCAATCGTGCATCCGTCGGGCTCGAACCATCGTTCCACTTACCTTTCAATAGGTCATGTATTACAACCCTGGTGTAGATTAGTTGTTTTTCTTCGATGTTTATGTGTCTTTATTCACTTCGCTCTACTATGAACAATAGAGAGCCGATTTGAAAGGGGTTGGGTTAGTAGCTATTTCCGCTATGTATGACGACTGAAAATTAATTAAGATTTTCATCTGATACGCCCACTTCTAAAGCAATACTGATACGAAGATGTTCTTCGAAATTATTTCTCAATTGAACTTATTTTATGAGTAAATGTATTTTGATGAGAAGAATCGGGAATAACTAGAAAAAACCTCACACCAATCAAGCACAATGTTCTTGTGATTTCACAATCGTATGCCAAACTAATTTATGTTTTATCTGTGTTTTTATGCAAGTTTTTGAAAATTCTAATTCAAATTTTATAGGTCGTGATAGTGTACAAAAGTCTGTGAATGTGTATGTACATTGATTCCGTGAAAGCTAATTGGAATTACACTGTGAATACTCTGGCCCCAAATTGGTAATAACTTCAATACTGCTTTTTCCGAGGATTTTTCCCAAAAAATAATTATTTCCCAAAAAAATGTATCTGTAGATCAGAAGAAAATCATATTTTTGGGAAAGAAAGTTTTTGGCTTTCTACTACTCAATCTTGAAAAAAAATGTGAGAATCTTCCAAAGAAAGCAATCAATTTCAAAAGAAGTAACTCTATACATAGATGTGTAGATCATGCCAAGAAGTAACTTTTAGACACAAACTGGAAGAAAAAGCCCTCGTGAAACAGCTACTTTCATATAAACACATATAACACGAAAGAAACAAATAATTTTATATGAACACTGAATTATATAAAAACCACTTTTCTCTACTCAATCTGTATTCTAAACATTCATTATGGAATTGAATCAGATATAATTCACAGGATTCTTACACAATATGCCAAATGAATGATTAAAATTTCACTTACATGGAACACTGTCATCCTCACTGGTAGACATCGATGTTTCGCTGAAAGACACTTGCCTTAGGGCTCTTCAGTACAATCTAGATAGCATAATAGAAAACACACAATTCATTCATAAATTACGACCTTATGTCACTGAATGAATTTGATCTATTCATGTCATCGATGACATCTTGATACAAAAAAATGTGGGAATCTTCCAAAGAAAGGAAGGAAGCAATCAATTTCAACTGAAGTAAATCTATACTAAATGTGTAGATCATGCAAAGAAGTAAATTTCAGAGACACAAACTGGAAGAAAAAGCCGTCCTGAAACTACTACTTTCATATAAACATTGAATTACACAAAAGAAAAATTCTTCCAAAATAATTACTTTTATATGAACACTGAATTATACAAAAAACACTTTTCTCTACTTAGTTTATATTCCAAACATTCCAAAAATTTATATAATAAAAAGACTGATACATTGGAGAAGATTTAAGTACATGTTTTTTATCTATAATTTCAATCATATTATGAGCTACATTCAATGTTGATAAATGTAACCTAATGGGGAGAAAGTTTAGATATGAAAGTATCTATACTCTTACTGGTGCATGCTCTATATTTTATTTTATTAGAATATCGAATTGTATCATCTGGTACATCGGTGCTCGAACTTTCTCTATTATCTCATTCTTTCAAGCCTGATACATTGTTTCCTCCATAAAGTTATCAAGGCCACTTGTAGTAAAATTAATAAATATATAATTGTCAAGAATTTGTTGCTAAAGAAAATTGTTTGTCACGCTACTATTTAAGGGGTAGTTCTGCTAACTTGATAGTTATCACAACCACCCTGATGAAATTCCCAATAAAACTCAAATGTTGAAACTTTCATTTCCAATATTCAGTAAAACGCATTTCTGTGGAAATTATTGAGTTGTTCTAGTCACACCTGGTGTAGAAGAAATGATTTGTACCATGTGGCAACACCGCAATACGTTTATTTGTCTTTTTTATCGCATTTTTTAGAAGGTCGTTATCGAAAGAAGCCAAAATTGGTTTGTTTGTGCCTATTATATAGTGCATTTCTTTAATGTCCCCCCCTTTTATTTTTTGAACGGGTCAACTCCAAAAATCGAAATTGGGGATAATGAAAATAATGCATGAATACTTTATTTTGAAGTGAAATTGACAGATGAAACTTTCAAGATGACGACTGGGCGCCATCTGTTACATTGTTCAGTTAGAATGTTCTCATTTAGTTTTCGGTAGTAGAAAGGTACCACGTCAACAATCTCTAAAATGGTCAATTCTCGTCCATTGAAAAAAAAAATTGAGGCGATTTTTATTAACGGTGCGACGCGTAACTTTCACGAGACCGAAAGGATTTTCAATGAACGTTTTCCGAATCGTCCTATCTGTAGAAAATATTTGAGGGAATTTGTATCTAAATTCACAACTACTGATAGTGTACATAAAAAAAGCCCCCAGGTCATCCGTCCATGCCGGAAAAACAATAAGTGCAAATAATTGGTGAGATGGTAGTAAATCCTGAACAGTCTACTAATTCCGTCGCGAATGTTTGTGAAGTGTCTCCTTCTACTGTGTGGAGACTTTTGAAGAGGAATAGATATCATTCATACAAAATTAAAATGTACACCAATCAACTGAAGATGACCCTGATCGAAGAACAAAATTCTGCGAAAGCATGACGGAAACCATCATGACGGAAACCTATCTCCACAATATTTGTTTTAGCGACGAATGTACACCAACCCTCGCGTTTTCCGGAAACACATACCCAATATCCAGAAAAAAATTAACGTTTGGTCAGGAATATTGGGAAACCATATTGTAGAACCTCTATTTATTGATCAAAATTCAACAGGGGAACTGTATTTGAATATGCTGGAAACTACTGTTGACCCTCTCATCACTGAAATCGTCGAAGCGAATCCTAATGAATTCGATATGGACATTGTATTCCAACAAGATGGAGCACCACCACATTACTCCAGACAAGTAAGAAACTATTTGGATACTACTTTTCCCGGTCGTTGGATTGGCCGTCGAGATCCTACAGAATGGCCAGTCCGCTCGCCAGATTTGAAACCTTTGGACTTTTTTTATGGAGCTATTTGAAGCAAAATGTGTACGAAACTTTGAATATACGACAGAGAATAGTATATATTTGTAGAGATATTGACGTTACTGTGTTCGAAAATGTTCGGCGTGAAATATCGGATAGGCTATTCAGATGTCAAGAAGTTCAAGGCAACCATTTTGAGCATCTTCTGAACTGACCTCAAGCTCATTAGGTACCTCATATAATGTAGTTGAATGTCAATGTATTCAGGCAATCATTAAAAGTTCCGGCATTATGTAGTAGTTGAAGACATTGACATTATATTCTAGGGTTGTAAAACATTTGTCAGGAGCTTCAAAAAGATGTGTCACGAGACCTCCTTTTCTATTTAATTGTTTTCCCAGATGGCCTCCAGTCGCCATCTTGAAAGTTTCATCTGTTAATTTCACTTCAAAATAAAGTATTCTTGCATTAATTTCATTATCCCAAATTTCAATTTTGTGAGGTGACCCGTTCAAAAAATAAAAGGTGTACATTAAAGATATGCACATTAAATAATAAAATATTTAGAACGTAGCACAATAGAAGATAGTTCCCATGATAATTTCCAAAAAAAAAGGTTAAATTATTGAATATCGACAATTAATTACTCGATGAATATTGATAAGAAAAGGATCCGAATCTGTGGTGGTTGTGAGGAAATAGTCATATAAGCAACGTTATATATAGCAAAAAAACATTTACAGGACTTCGCAAACTAGGAGAAATTTATAATTGCTCTTTCTTGATATCGATATTTTCAATGAGATACACTACAAATCAATTCCGACTTCTTTCATGATATTTTGAAAAAAGTGATAAAGAATATAATATTCGTTATCGTTGCCACATGCTAGAAAATATACAACACAAGGTATGACAGGAAATAATTTCCAGAGAAATGCGTCATACGGATTTTTTGATATCGACAGAGATATGATGATTTTACGACAAATATTGTTAACAGAAGTTTTAGCATTTGAGTTTTATCAAGAATTTTACTAGGGTAGCTATGCTAACTTGGAATCAAGTTAACATACTTTCTAATAACCTTATAAAAAAGGGGGCTCAATTATTATTTGGCATTCAAGACAAATTTTTGACAACGATTCGTCATTGAGAATTTATATTTCTTCAATTTCACTGCATGTGGGCTTACTAACTTTGTTGAGGTCAATTTGTTTATTAATAAAGCGATAGAGTGCAGAATGTTCAAAACATGTAATCATAGTGAGAAACTTTTTGTCTGCAAAATTAAAAATGATATTTTTCTCGTAACTTCAAACCTGGTTGAAAGAATATTTTACTCTTTATGTATTCTACATAAATTTTCAATAATAGGAAACATACTATTTTGAAAGTTAAATACGTCGCAAGTTTTTATTTGAAGTTTCAACCCATTTTTTACATTTTCAGGTATCTAATTGAACAATTTAGGCATCTTAGATTATAGAAATAAATATAGTTTAAAAAACTAAAAAACACGCTTTAATAAAGAACATCGAACTACATAGCTAAAAATAATTTATTTAAAATAAGCTTAAAACAATAACGAACGAAAAATACTAGTATTATTGTGAAAAAAGCGTGGGTATTTTGTGCCATATTTTTTGTAAGCGCATATTTTTTTCACAACAACACTAGTATTTTTCGTTCGTTATTGTTTGAAGCTTATTTAAAAAAAAATATTTTTAACTTTTTAGGTCGATGTTCTTTATCAAAGCGTGTTTTTTAGTTTTTTTAAACTTCATTTATTTTTAACTTTTTAGTTCGATGTCCTTTAAAAGCGTGTTTAGTTTTTTGAACTATATAAATTTTTTACTTTTTAGTTTCATATGCTATAAAAGCGTGTTTTTTAGTTTTTCAAACTATATTTATTTTTCAAATCAATCTTTTGATTCGATATGTAATGTCAAGCACCTTAATTCTGATTTTTCGATTATTTGAAATATTTAAGTCACTGAATTTTTGAGGTGTACATTTTACGATAACGTTTTCATTGTTGAAATCCATATTCTGGTTTGCTTTCAAATAATCGAATTAGATTTTAAAATGTATCTTTCGTTTTTCAAAACTTTTTTCTGTATTAAATCACGGGTAATTGAAAATATTTAAATATGTAAATATTTTATGTAGTACAAAATTTCGTTAACACTCATAATTCTTAAGATCCATTTTTATTTTCTTTTGAAACCTATCAAGGAGGTTACGTACAGCGCCATCTGCCCGTGAATAGATCAAGAAATAATTCTGTCAAATACAGATCCCGAGTTTGGGAGTTACAAGCAAACATACATACAAGCATTCATTCAACGTTTTACTGAAAGATGAAAAATTGAAAGGAAGCTACTGAATACCGAAACTAACCAAAAAATGCTTGAATGTAATCAAAATACTTCCAAGAATAATCGGGTTCAATATTTGAATATTTGAATGACTGCCTATATAATCGTACAGTCGGATATATCCAAATTTCGTTATCCATGATGTTCTTACGAAATACGACAAATCATTTTAAAATTCAGATTTTGTCAAAATATATTCTGTTCAGCAGAGCTTCAATATCCTAATAGATGAAGGGAACCTGTTGTGAATTTTAACATGCTGAATATTCAATATTGTGGTTCTTCACTCTGAGCAATCTTGGTCTGAGTTCAAAGACATGGCAGAAAAATATCTAGATAAAATCAAAGATTAGTTCGACCATAAACACCTTTCATTAAACTACAGCCATTTTGCCATTTTGTAATAACAAATCTACACTTCCTCAATTCAATCAAATAACTATCCAAATCTCCTTCAACAAGTCCCCAGCTAGGGGTTCTCATAGATCCTTATTAGATGGGACTTTCATATTAAGTTCCTATTGTAGAAAAATTGCAATGTATACTATACAAGTTTCGTCAGCTGAAAGATAGACATTGAACAAAAAAATCATTCACTTCAGTATGGTACGATGCCATTTGATATAACCACATTATCAAGTATAAAAGTATATACTTGATAATGTGGTTACACCCGAAACCGGCCGTATAAATAAAATTAACTAGTGGTAATTAGACAAAAGTGTTTTATTCATCTCATCAAAGTGATTATAATAATACTTTGGATGAATTGGATAAGTTTACCAAGCTTTTACATCGACCGCTAAATGAGAAATGACTGAAATATCTAAAAATAGCAGCTTTTCTATTTTCATTTAAAAAAATGTTTGAAATCGGTTTTTCTGTTAACCAGCTGTCGCACCCCTAGGAACGACAACCCTCGGAAGGACTAACGAGGTCTTACCTTTTAACGTGCGATTCCTAATATCATATACAGATTCAAAATTTGTGGACTCATTGTCAACACGAATTCTTCTTCCATGCTTTTCTTTGTGTCGACAATAGCAAACATCATCTACATATTAGATCCAATTCAGTAGGAAATAACTCCTCAAGTGGTATCAGTTCAAATAGTCATTAAACTGTACAGTCCGATTCGAGGTGCCTTGAATATTATGCACCTTTTGATATAAACATTCGAAAACAAGGAAGATTTAAATAAACATAATTGATATGCACGAATTAGTTTACATTTTATTACAATTGTCTCCAAACAGCTGCCAAAAGAATTGCCTCAATTTGAAATGAATGTCTGTCTGTGTGTGATATGTTCACAAAATATTCATTTGATCAAGAATCTAGAACACATACAAGACTTTTGAGATAATAGACAGAAATCTTTAAAATTGGCAGTTTAACAAAGGGTTGGTTTGGGAATGCATGAGAAAAAGATATAAATAACGTATAATTTTAATGAACAAAGTTGCTAACACTAGTTACAATGGAATAATTTTTAATTATTCAAATATCCGACAAGGAAAAAACCAGATGCTTTTTATATTGAATTGAAGAGACATAGATGAATCAAGAGGAACTTGACAAAACTTACTATGCTTTGTGGGTATTTGAGAAATCACTTTTTTCTCCCTCTCACTCTACTGCGCCACTGGAATGATTCTTCAAATCCAATTTAATGAAAACAAGTCCTTTGTGAATGCAAACATACCAAACTTACTAAGTTTCATCATAATTGGCGGAATTATTTCCGAGTAATTAATAAAATTCCGATTTCTTGTCAAATCTATGACGCTGTAATTTTCGAAAACAACGCATACGAATATATGAAATTTTTTTCATGAAATATGACAAGAAATCGCACCCCGAATATTCTGAAAGTAGTCACTCATTAGTTTTATTCACATAATTAGAGTAATAATACATTCGTAAATATAACGAAGATATGTTATCTGCTTTAACTTGTTGGTATTTCCTAAAAAGAAAGTTGGTTCTCACAATTTGTCAAATTAAATTAGACATTAAGATGACCCTGTACAGTTTTATTTTATAATAACGATGTCTCTTTCAAAAGTACGCTCCATTTAATGTAGTTGTTTTTCGTGACCATAACAGTATACCATAAAGTAATGAAGTACGTAGTACAATTCTTGAATCCTAAATAAAAACTTCCAGTCAACGATTTTCTTATTTTGTTATTTAACGTGCTTGTTGAAGGAAGGTCATATACAGTTCTTTTGAGATTTTCAACAGCACAGCAAAGCGTACCCCAGGCTTTGCTATGCTGAGAGTTCTAATTATTTATAGTTCTGTATATTTCTTATAATAAATTGTTGTATTCTTCGATTTGAGACAAGTGAAAAAACTCCAAAACATAACATAATTAGATGTAATTATAATTCATCGAAAGATTATGCCTAAAATTAAGAAATTTGGTGAGACTCTCACGAGGAGTTCTTGGTTTCCCGTGGGTAAAAAATTAACTAATAATAATAATAGATTATATTGTTACGGGTAAGTGAATAAGTACGTACAACAGAAAAACAAACAAGCACAATTTACTCGCCCAACAACCTAACATACGGCAGAATTCATTATCAAATACAGCCACTTGTGAAGTAACCCAATCAGAGTCCGCTCTTTCATTCAACTAAAGCAAGGTAACGATAGAAAACGTTTTTAATGATGTTTCACTCTATAGAAATATTGTAGTTATAGCTTTTGTGAGATTTTCTCTAAACAGTTTTACAAAAAGGCAACACGTGTTTCGCCATAGAATGGCTTCTTCACGCGTTTCTTTAGAGTAAAGACATACCTGTGGACGCCATTTTATGGCGAAACGCGTATTTCTTGAATGCTTTATGGTTTTTCATTAAGTATCGGCTGATTCCATCAAATATTTTGCAAAGAAAAGTCCGACTTTATTCCCCCCTGGTCATAAAAGAGGCATAAAGTGAAGTAATTTTTTCCAGGTAGAGATCAACTGTCAAAATCTCTAATTTTTTAATATCAACAATGTTCTAGATGTTTTCCCTCCCTTCAATTCTTGTCTGATTTCTCTGTCAGTCTAATCATTGGCGGTACTGTATAATTTTGTCATACAGCACCTGTTTGCACCACAATTTGGATTTAGGTTCTACTTCAAAGTTGACCTTGTACCAGGCGTTGCTTTTGCCTTTGGGGTAGATACCATCCCTTTTCGGGGGTGAAATTTTTTTACAGGAAATACATCGGAGAATGGATATATTGACTAATTCCAACCAACTTGTGCAAACGGAGTAATAGCTTGTTGAAGGTGGGTTCTTATTCGTCAATTGCCAAAGGTGAAAGTTTGAATATGAAGGTACCAAAAACACATATTGAAAACCTTTTTTCAATTCCTAATTTTTATAAAACTTATAAGTTATAACGTTAACAATGTTGACTTTTCCGGCAACAAAAAAAAATTAAAATCGCGTAGTAATTACCATACCTGTACCTGTAGTATGCTTCATAAGTTTGACTGGTTTGATGTGCTTGGTTTTGTGAAAAAAAAGAGTTTGAAGTGAAAAGAGTATTTTTGTAATTTTGCCTAAGTTGCCGTCCAAAATACTTGAAAACTTTCTATTTCAGAATTATTGCATACACACTATGGCAATATTTTGAGTATCATTAATAGTTTTTGACTTATTTTAAAGAAAAATAATTTTTTCAATTTCACAGTTCACTTTATTCATGTACCTTCGTTCATGTTTTCGTAATTTTGCCAAAATTGCTCAAAAACGTTCAATCGCAAAATTGATTGAATACATATTATAGCAATATTTTGCAATAGTATCTGAGTTATTCCGTAGAAAAGGCAATTTTTTTGCAAAATTACAAAAATGCTCCTTTCACTTCAAGCTCAATTTATTTCATAACTAAGCTCTTTAAACCGAGTAAACTTCTAGAGCACACAAATGAAGTAAATTAAAAATAATACCGATTATTTTTCCGTTGGGATGGTAATTGGGGGGTAATTATTTACGTCATAGTTCACTTAGTTTTGTTGCTAGGGACTTTCATAAAAATTAAAATTGAAAATTTTCAAGCACTGTGAGATTCCCCAGCGAAATAAATTGTGTTTTTCATTACTTCACATTGAATCATTCATTTTTGGCAATTGCCTGATAAGAATCAACCTTCAACAAACTAGTACCCCCTTTATACTGGGTCTACAGACACCTTAAATCCTCTTATTTCTTTATAAGCTACATGTTTTTACTAAGAACTATTTTTTCAATGAATTTCTCAATTTTTAAGTAATTCGTGAAAACCGTTCGAAAACGTGGGTTAATTGGTTGAAAAATTCACTTTCTCTCGTGAATAAGTTAAAAAGAATTGAATATCAGTGATGTTTGGCAAATTTATACGCGAAAAATGTCATTACTGGACTTTATGAGACATTCTCAAGAGTACGATAAATCTAAAGATACTGATAATTTTTGAAAATCAGCATAGAACAGAAATGTATATAAATAATACCCCAAGGCCTTCTCGATTTCTTTGATAAAACATTAAAAAACAACACAAATTTTCAAACACTCCTGAATAAAATGAATGAGCATTATGTGATTCCAAAATATGAAACAAAGCTTGATGCAATTAAATTAATATACAAATGAACTTATTCTCGTTATTTCGAATCTATATTGATTCTGAATCATTTCAATATTTTCCAACTATTTTGACTGTACTATAGAAATCCATGCAACATATAAATTCAATTATAATATTGGATGAGCTACTGGCAGTCTGATGAACTACTGTCGTCATATATTAACTAAGCCATATATCGAGTGTTATTTGAGGAACGAATTCACAAATACATGTTATGAATCTTGGAAAATGTCACTATGTCATCTCTAGTGTCAAATTAAAGAAACGGTGTATGCCAAGTTTTCGTCTGTGCCTTTTCCAAGAAATTGAAGCAGTATTTTAAATATTCCTACCATTATCATAAATTGAATCGAGAATATTTTATATGATGTTATTAAACCATTAAATACATGTCACTTGTCATCCAGTTATAAAAGAACGAAATTACATAATGTCATCAATTTTTCTTTATGATTCATAAAACGTAAGTTTTTTATTCTCGCCTTTATTTTATTATTCAAACTTTGACAGCGAAGTTCTCAATAAATTTCGATTTATTTTTGATAAAAAATAAAATATTTTTGTCATAAATTATAAATGGCAGAGAATTTTGTAAAATACTTCGAATGCCCCTGGGAATCTTATATTATTCAAAACTACAACAAATTGAAATATTTCAATATAATTTTCTTTTTCAGGTGAAAATGGTTCCATTCTCAGTCCACAATAACCAAACTACTAGAAACATCTCCAATGGGTTCTAACGAGTCATCCACCATGGAACTAGCCGCAGCGATGTCAGATGAGAAGCCGTCGGCTTCCCTGCCATTGCAATCCAAAATTGTTGATTCTGTTGATGTTATTGTTGAAAATCTTTCAAGTACAAACTACAAAGACTTGAACGAACTGCGTGATATTTCTAAACCAGAGCCAAAATCAAACGAAGAAGCAATAGACATTAGTGATGAAAGGACAGAAATGGAAGAAGAAACCGGCGAAGATTCCGCCACAGAAAGCCTCCCGCCTACTACCGAGGAGTTGGCAGAAGAACCTCACGATAGGTCAGATGGATCTGATTCCGGCCTAGGTTCGGAACTATCTGAAGAACGGCCGCAAGAGAACGCCGCAATCATCGAGAGCGACAGCGAAACATCCTTCTTGTATAGATTGAACGAAGGAACTATAACTAATACCCAGTTTGAGGAATTCGCTAGTCAAGTAGCACTTCCAAGGTGTGAGGAAGATTCGCAAATTGAAAGTGACATAGGTGACATTCTGAGTGGTACACAATCAAAATCCCCCAAGCCATCGAAGAGTTCTCTGAAGAGAAAATTACCCACAGATGACCATGAACAACCGGAGGCTAAGAAACGACGTGGGATTACGTTTGACAGCGTCACGGTCTTTTATTTTCCACGGGCGCAGGGGTTTACCTGCGTTCCTTCACAGGGAGGATCGACACTTGGTATGGGAGCGCAACATAGCCACGTTAAAAAGTTTTCATTATCCGAACATGCCTTGGAGCAGCGAAGGATACATCGCCAACTGCTGCAACAACTCCGATCGGAAAGGAACGCGACGGTAGGCACTGTTGTGTCGTCAAGCGAAGAAAGTGACAGTGAAGATGAACCTAGCGACGCCTCGGAATCGGAGATGGATCTCGACAACTATTACTTCTTGCAGCCGGTCCCTACGAGGCAGAGAAGGGCCCTACTGCGCTCCGCAGGGGTAAGGAAAATCGACGCTTTAGAGAAAGACGAATGCCGAGACATACGATCGTCTCGAGAGTTTTGCGGCTGCGGATGCAAAGGTTACTGTGATCCGGATACGTGTTCGTGCAGCCAGGCTGGTATCAAATGCCAAGTGGACAGATTGAATTTTCCGTGCGGCTGTTCGCGAGACAATTGCGGCAACTCCAGCGGACGAATAGAGTTCAATCCCGTACGGGTCCGTACCCATTTCATACACACTTTAATGCGTCTCGAGCTCGAGAAAGAGAAGGAGGACATGAAGTCTGATAATAAGGAAACGGATGCGATTGATAACGATCGGCTAAACTCGAGCGAAAAAGAAGTGGCAAGTAAATCAAGTGTAAATAAATTCAATAGCAACTTGTTGAGGGACGTCACTTTGGGCGCCAACGTCGAAGTTGAGAACTGCGTGCACATCGGCAGCTATACCAATCTACATTATGGCGCCCCGGGGAGGGGCCGGGACACAATCCCCCGGGGTTCTCTAACCTACCGGATCGAGCCGACTCTCTGGATTTGTATACTTTTCGCGAGAACTGTTACGCCGAAGTGGAAAATTCCGCGGTTGAAAGGAAACAGGCGTTTCCAGTCGCGCAGGGGTTTCACTTCCCCGATCCCAGATTCTCCGATGTCGGCTTCCCAGCTAGTGGTTCTCCTTACCCCTCTCCGTCTAATCAATACACTCAGCCGTATCCGAGCAGTTTCGGCGACTTCTCACCGGTATTCAACCCCTACGGGGGCATCTATCCGCCCGATTTCGCAACAAAACCGATAGAAGGGTCTTTCCCGCAGACATATGAACACTTTTCTAGTGATAATTTTTCAGCTGGTAACGTGAATTCCAAAGAAAACCAATACACAAGTTTAAATTCCGTAGGGGCCAATAACAAAATTGAATCATTCACTGACCTATTGACAGGAAAGTATAACTCTTATTCGGGGGCTGAAGAGAGCGCCAATTTTAACTCTGTGAGCACTGGTCAAACTTCGGCGAGTAACGAAAAAACAGAAAAAAGTTCCGAAAATGCTGAAAATCCCATGGGCGAGTGTGATGAAAATTTCGGAGAAATTATCAAGAAGTCTATGGTTGAAACTGTTTCAGCATAATTTGAATGTTTAAAATATAAATATTATTACGTTCCAATATTAACTATTATTATAAAATTGTAAATGATTTATATAAAATGTAGAAAGTATTAGCAAGAAAAAGTGTTTTAATAAATGTTGTGAAAAAGAGTTTATTAAACCAATCATATTATTTTTATAATTTGCTTTTACTATTTTGACGTAAATGTATTTTCTTTCTGAATGTTATACTTCAGATTCTAACAGATATTACTGTATTTTTTGTTAATATTTTCAAATAAGCTGAATATTATTAATGATTATTCCCCATTTCCAGTAATAACGTCAATTCAAAACATTTATAAATATTATTACCCAAAAAAATTGGAGAAGTTTACAGCCAAAGAAAATCTAATAGACGTCCGGGCAATACTTACCTGAACGTCCATGAGATATACATCAAGGTCATCTTTAATATATCCATAGAAAATGTCCATAATGTATACATCAAGGCCCTTGCATTTTTCAATTTCAATTGCTTTTATTCATTTTGAAGTTCTCTGAAAAAGACTGGGAACGTTGAATATGAAATTACAATGAAATAAAATACAAGCAACAACCAAAAAAAAATAAAAAAATTGGACTATTAATACGAGATGAAAATTTGAAAAATTATTAACAAGAAATAAAAATTAAAAGATTCCAAGCCACGTTACTTGTTAATAATTTTTTTATTTTCATCTCGTGTTAATAGTTCAATTTTTTCATTTTATGGTTGTTGCTTGTATTTTATTCCATTGTAATTTCAGTTTTTTTGCTTGATATAATTGATAATTTTCAGCTAATCTTTTAAATATTTTACAGATTCTTTCAGGGATTTCAAATCAATTTATATCATATTAGACAATGGAAGTCCAAACTGATGAAATGCTTCTAAAAATTGTCATACACATCAGTGTTAATTAAAAATATTAGAGACGTTATGGAAAAATTGATTCACTTTGAGAATTAGCTTTGCATATTTTTTGTACGAATAAGTAATGATATTCTAAGAAAAATTGGAATTTAAAGAATATAGAAGTACCAAAGGCTGCATTTCGCAATTAAAATCACTGTGAATTAATAGTAGGATCGATCTGGTCAAGTGAATTTCAGGTTCTTATCAACTTAAAGTTTGCTCTGCGAGCAGAAAGAACTTCTGTAGACTTGAAATCTAATATTCACTTTTTCTCGGGATCTGCTCAAATGGAATCGTTTTTGGCGATGAAATAAAGTTTAAGGTGAAAAAATATGCACTATTATCGGTTTTTTCCTATATAATATTTTTAAGAAGAAATGTATCCCTTTGCTCTCCTCAACCAATATTTAATTGCTTTCTCTGTTAGTTTCCTGCTTTGCGAAACTTTAGGACTGCAGCCTCTGAAATTCAATGCAAATCGAGGAGAGATTGTGCACGATTTTGAAGGACCACCACCCCTCTAGCCGAGAGTAGATGAACCAGTCAGTTGTTTACAAAGAATCAGCTGTCTCGTATGTAATGGCGGACAAACAAGTTTGTAGACGTTTAGTATTATTCAATTTTCGTTAGTGAAAACGGAGTTATTCGTTTTTTTACTTCTGGTATTTTGTCTTCCTAGGAACCTAGGATTGCGGTAGTTCGATTGAATATGGACTCTCCTTTGCCATGAGCATGCTTTTGATAAATGAACAGCTATAATAAACTGGTCCATGTCACCTCTACGGAATAGAGAGATGGACTGCTTTCTATGATTTCGAGATGAAACGGGCAAACGCTTCATTTTGAAGAAAATGGGCTAATCTCTCTACTATGAATACCTAATGAATGAATGAATACCTAACCTAACCTAATAATTTCATGGTATTTTTTAGATACAAAATGCCTACCGTTCACAAAAATAAAGACAATATTTAACGTTCTAACTAGAGTTAAGAAAGCAGTTGTAAATAATGAAAAGCTGGCGGCTGACCTTCATGGCATACCGAAAAATATGCTCAAACGACAGTTACTGACAGGAAAACGAACAAGCTGCATCTATGACCAGAGGGGTCTCTGGGTACTGAAGTTGAATTAAAAATGGTTCTACAAATCCTCAAATTGCAAGGAAATGGGTTTGCACCATATAAATACACAAAAAGATATTAACGAGTGTATCTGATATAAATAAAAAAAGAGGTGAATTAGCGGACCAAACACTCAAAAATGGGGCAAAACCGCTTTTACTAGGCTATTGGCCTCGTCAGCGCAGTCAAGTGCAAGGATGGGTAACACTTGCTTGCCGAAAACTACACATATGCACGGAGTCACTAACAGGAGCCGACTGCACAATTATTGTGGATCCCGTTAGGAGACCTCTCATGTATGGGCAACAACCAACGTAGTCATTTATATCACCTGCGTGACATCCGGGTCTGAATTATAAATATTACAAATACACAGAAAGATATTAACGAATGTATCTGTTGAAAATAAAACAATACCAAGTACACGTGTTTCTGGCTATTGGCCTCGACAACGCGGTGTAGCCAAGTGTAAGGATGAGCAACACTTCTTTGCCGAACACGCATATGTATGGAGTCACCAACAGGAGCCAACTGCACATTTGTGGTTCTATCATATATAGGCAACAATCAACCTGTGCGGTTGGCTCCTGTTGGTGACTCCGTGCATATGTATAGTTTTCGATAAACAAGTGTTGCACTTTGCTACACCTAGCTGACAAGGCCCATAGCCAGAAACACGTGTCCGCGTTTTTCATCAAAGAGTGATACTTCTGAGAAGTACCAACGATGATGATTAAACTTACTCAGGGCTTCTTGGCCGGATCACTCAACAGTTTCATACTCCTTAAGTCTCTTCAAGAACCATACATTTTGGTTTGGTGCCTTCACCACCAGACTACATGAAGCCATGGTTTCACATACATAACCACAATGAATGAATAAACTTCTTGAAGTGCTCGTTAATCTTTAGCGCTAATTTTGAACTGGGATTGCAACAAACACATTTTTGATGAGTAAATAGTTCTAGCCATCTACTTTACTTGATTCATCGCTCCACGAGGTTTGATTTTAATCTTTTTCTTTAATTATCTCCTCCTAAGAAAATAAAAGACAGTTCAATCAGTCCCCGGTAATCGTCGCGTATAATGGTTTTCTGCAGTTCTTTATTATAAAAAGTCAACAATCTTTTTTTGCTGTATTACAGAAATGTTGTGTGACGATATCAGTGTATGTTTTACTGGAACATTGGGATATCAGGGCTATTTGTGATATGTGGGATTTTTGTTTCAAACACACATTTCAAAACCAGTTCATAAACGTGATGGCGGCAAGCAAAATGTACTAATTTCATGTCAAGTTTCTGTTTTGAAAGTACACAAATAATGTTTAATCGACCTGTATTAGACTGTGGTTTTACATCACATTATTTGTACTTTGCCATCGAGGTTCCAATCATAAAGTGCGTCTAACACAGCTTCAGCTTGGATCTTGCCCGGAAGAGCTCTCCAGTTTGGGTACAGCAAATTTTTCCTTTTTTCCAAATACAGTTGAGGTAATAATTTGCCATTCCAGGTCACCATTACAGACAAATGATTCTGAAAAATCTGATTTTATAGTTTCCGCTCGGTCTTTTCTAATCTGTATGCGAATGCGTTGAATGGAAGATTTCTTTATCAGAAAATCATCACAGCTAAGGTCTAAAGTATATAAACAGAATCCCTTATACTCATTTGACATATATATAAAGCTACAACTAATTTATGTGTAGTAAGGTCTTTCCTCCCTCTTTTTATAGTAGTTCCAGGACTTACTGTTTGAGAGGTAGATGGCAAGGGTTCCTCGAGCCTTTCATCAGATCTGGTACTTTGAAAGTCATCTTCTTGCGCTTGTATAAAATGTTGAGTAGTAGACAATGACGATAAACTTTCCTTTTTCTCTATAGATATGAAAGTTATCTTCTTCAATTTTCATCCATTCCAAACCATCAGCGTGTTGAATGAATTTTCTAAATTGTTTTGAAACTTCTCCTCACGGCGCTTGTGAACATCTTGAATTTTTTTTGAATATTTTTGCAATACCCTCCAAGCATGATGAAAATCCACGACTTTTTCTTACACGGCTGAGTACATCTCTGGTAGGGATTCTGGTTTTCCCTCAATATATAATGCACTCTCGAATGACAAGATTTGCGCATTCACTAACAGTCAATTGAACTTCGCGAATGCTAATAAAAAGTAATGCAAGAACTTGACGTTTAGACAACTTTGGTAATTTATGTCACCAACTAATTAATTTTTTTTATTGCTTCTTAATCCCAATGGTTAGTTGTTGTATTTCCGTCGGGTATCTGCCACACGTACCTACAAAGTCGTAGGTCTACATGACAGGCAAGGGGTAAGATGTTTTTCACCTGAAACTGGAGCATGTTATATGCACCTCTCCGAAAGAGTTATTATTATTCCGACTCCCACCCCGGAGTATGTGTTTGTGGAGTTGTTTCCTACCTTTGTCTCTAGGTAGCGCAGTGGACATCCCACTGAATCAACTGCAGAAAGAGTTCATGACTGACTAGCTGGATTTATATTTACTTGGTCGTAATACTCAGACGGTGCACACCTTCTGAAAAGACCATACCCGGTACTGATGAAGGGACAAGTACCCCGAAATCGGTCTATCGGTTGGTCGTATCGACCAAATGAAATCAATTTCTGCTTTTCATAGTGAGAAATAACTTGCGCCGAATCTTCCAAATCGAAGACGTTGCACAGGTGTCTGATGGTTTTACTTCAACTCTCTGCGCGGCATTAACTGTGTTAGTTGTTATTTTTCCGTTGGATATCTGCCACACGTACCTACAAAGTTGTATGTCTACATGAGAGGTGTTTTCACCTGAACTTGAAGCATACATATACCATTTGTTTTTGCGGGAATTTCTCCATTTCATTATATGTATATTGATTAAGGCTGCTAAAGGAAATTATTTTGGAGTCTACAGGGTGGCTCAAAAAAGTGTGACATATCGAAGTTGTGGAAACTAAATAACATCGAAATATATAAAAAGCATCCCTTCGAATTCTGACCAAGCATAAAAGAGGTTTTGTGCTATTGATTTCGATGAAACCCGTTTCTCAATATCATACAGAGTTTTCAAAAATCATTGTCACTTTTTTATAGTTTCAGACAAAGATAACTTTGTTATTTCAAACAGAACACTCTGTATTTTTTTGGTCTGAACAATATAAAATTTAATTATATTTCATTTCGGGGTTCCCAAATAATTTTTCAGACATTGGCTTCTTCAAATAGTAGTTCTTATTTCAATGCATTCTTTGAATCATGATAGCTTTGAATCGACATTAATTCAACTTGTTGAAAAAATTCTTATTAACAGTTATTATGTTTTACGTTATTCAAGACTTTCACTAAATTATCACCGTTGAAAATGAAAACTAATCCTATTCAAGAGCGAATAGATATGATTTAGACGATTTGAGAGTGTTTAGAGAATTGTCTTTTGGCGTCGAGGGTGTATGCCCAAAAATATCTTAACCGAAATCATCCAATCAAGTTGGTTTTCAAACGATTGCTACATGAATTTCGTAGGATTGGAAGTGTAGCTTATGAAAATGCAAGTGGACCAAAACATATCATTGGAAATCATAGAAACCCTTCATATGAGTCAACGTAAGATCGGGAAAGATACAGGCATAAGCAGACGGAGCATTTCTAGGGTAATAAAAAATACAAATTTAACCCGTACCGTATTCAGATGCACCAGGAATTATATGAAATCGAGTTTTGTCTATGGGTTCTGGACAAGTTAAGTGAGGATGAACATTTTTTGGATTCCATTTTCCGATGAATCTACTTTTCAAATCAATGGCTTAGTGAACAGAAACAATTACCATTATTATAGTGAATCACCACCACTCTGAATCACCAGAATAGATGACCTGTTAACGTGTGGGGAGGAATTATAAGTACACAAGTTGTAGGACCATACTTTTTTAATGGAAACTTGAATGGTTAATTTTTTTTACAATTTTCACGAGATGATCTGCCTGAACTTCTGGAAAATGTGTCGCTGAATATCAGACAACGGATGTGTTTACACTTGGATGGATCTCCGGCACATTTCAAATTCAGTGTCTGACAGTTTTTGAATGTGTGCTTTCCGAATAAATGAATTGGTAGGGGAAGACCACAAAATTGATCAGCGAGATCGCCAGATTTGACTTGAGGTTTACTACACTCCTCCAACCACACTGAAAAATACAAAGGAGATAATAAGAGCTGCTTTTCGAAGAGTGACGCCTCAAATGTTATTAAATGTTAATTGAATGTTTTAGAGAGAGTGGATCTTTGTATTCTGTAGGATAGTCGTTATTCGAGCAATTACTTTGAAATAAACACATTTGTGTTTCATATTTTGTTGTTGTTTCAGTTGAATAATAGAAAACATTGTATAGTCTGTTAAATGAACTACTGTCAGAATATGAATATAAATGATAATTTCATTTTAGTGAATAGTAAATATTTTCTATGAAGTTAAGTATAACAACTGTCAATTATGTGTTTGTTTGAAGGTGGTTGACAATGTTTCGTGGTGTATTTCATCAGTTCGGAGTTCCATTGTCTATTATAATATAAATTGATTTGAAATCCCTGAAAAAAATAAAAGATTTTAACCGAAAATAAAAATTATATTAAAACAAAGAAACTGAAATTACAAGGAAATAACATACAAGCTACAACCAGAAAATGAAAAATTGAAATATCAATAAAAGCTGATAATTAAAAAATATTAACAAAAATAAAAAATAAAAATTGAAAGATTCCAAACCAAGTTATGTCACGACGTTTCGATTGTTAGTATCCACAATTGTCTTCGGGTGATGAGTTATTTATTATTTATTTATAATTCTTGCAGCATACGTCACGGTCATGTATTCACGGCGAAGATCGAGAGGCTGTTCTCCTTCTTCGATAAGTAAACTTTCCACTGGACTACTACGATATGCTCCTAAGGCTATCCTAATGGCGGCATGTTGAATGACATCCAGCTGTTTAAGTGCTGACTTATTTGCAGTAGATTAGGCAGTACATCCATAGTCTATTTTAGATCTTATAAACGCCCGATAGATGGTTAACAAAGTATTGCAGTCCGCTCCCCAGGTGTGATTTGACAAGACCTTCATTAGATTCAAACCATTTTGACAAGATATCTTAACATTGCGAATATGAGCGTTCTAATTCAGTTTATAGTCAAATCTGATCCCAAGAAACTTTGTTTCTTCAACGAATTCTAACTGCTGTCCATTAAGTGTGAAGTTGGAGTTTGCCGGATTGTGGCAGTTTCGTGATAAATATATAAGGGATGTCATCTGGCCCCGGTTTATGGCCTTTCACTTTAGACAATGCCTTTTCGAGTTCATCCATGGTTATATCGATGTTTAGTAAATTTTCATCATCGTCTTCAATTACAGAAGGATTGGAGTCTATGACTTCCCTTCTTTCCAAAAAGTTAATATCGTAGTTGACGTCACTAGACTGTTGCTGTAATTTAATAGCTAGAATTTTAGCAATCTCGCTACTATTTGATACGACGATATCATCATCAATTAGAAAAAATCATTGGCGAGCTCTGAGCCGATTAAATTCAACTTTGTTCTCAAGGGAGAAATGTCGTTTCAATCTGTTGAAAGAACGTTTGCACTCAATTGTTGCTGCCTGACATTTGTCTTTCCACCATGTTACTGGATAGTGATGTGTTAATTGTGAATTTTTACCTATGGCAGTGGATGCCGATTCGATTATAATTTTGGTGAATTTCTCCGCCAGCGTATTCACGTCATAATCGAAATTTGTAGAAGAAATATCTGATAACTTGGAGTCAATGAGGTTCTCATAGTGAGCCCATTTGTCATGCTATACATTCTTGAGTTTCCATGTGGGAAGATATATTGGTGTCTGAAATGAGTTATTGCTTTCAATCAAGTATCATCACAAGTATACTATCGTATACTTGTGATGTATACGATACCAAGACAGTGATGTAGAAATCGTTGGCGTGCAAAAGGCTAAGTCTATAGCGGAAGATGCGAAGATTGTATTGGATTCGTCAATACAAAATGAAATAAATATAAAATAGATTGAAATGAAATAAAATTGAACACAGAAATAATTTAAGGCTAAAAAAATTACATCAGAAAAAAAGAAGAAAGGAATGAGAAGATAACATGTTAAGTTTGTAAATATTTCTTCAACGAATAGAAACACTTCGTCACTAGGAAGTCTTTCAATTTGTTTTTGAAACAATAAAAGTGTTTCACTCTTTTTTATTTCGTCGGGTAATGAATTGTAAATCCGGGGAGCCATTGCTCTAGTAGAATTGTAATGAATTTTTGTACAACTGAAAGGAATATAAAAATGGTGTTGTTGGCGTGTTTTCTATTCGTATCTGGAGTTGTTCGGTGTGAAGTTACTACGATTTTTTTACGTATATGCAGAATTCAAAAATTAACAGTGATTGATGGAAGCTTAAGGATTTTTAGATTCTTGAAGTGATCTCTACAGGATGAGCGTTTTGAAACTCCAACTATAGTACGAATAATGCGCTTCTGTGCAATGAAAACATCTGATGATGAGGTGGATAGACCCCAGAAGCGCACCCCGTATCTTAGCCTGGAATCAATTTGAGCATAATATAATTTTAGGATTTGAATTGAAGCGGTTATATTTTTTAGGAGTGATTAATTTTTGGGAAAGAAAGTTTTTGGCTTTCTTCCATGTGGAGAAAAAAAAACTTTCTTTCCCAATAATTTTAGGAGTTGTTCCTTGTTAAGGACAAGATTGAGATTTCTGAATTGATATGTAGGAGTTAAATTTGGATTGTAGTGTTCGACAGTGATTATTCCATGTGAGACACTCATCCACTTCAAGGCCTAAAAACCTGACTTTTTGAACAATTTCTACATTAACGCAAGTTTCTGTTGATATTATCACATCGGAACAGCTTTTCTGACGGTTATGGAATCTAATGGATTTCGTTTTTTCCATGTTCAGGTGAAGGAGGTTTGCACTGAACCAATCCTTTTCATACGAGAAAGTCGCATTGCATTTATCTGACAGAAGTTTGTCAGATTTATCTGAAATGATCAGTGACGTATCATCTGCGTACATAGTGAAAGAAGGCTGAACTGGCTGAACAACTTTGTTAATAACTGCGTACATAGTGAAAGAAGGCTGAACTGGCTGAACAACTTTGTTAATAATGAATATTTTTTCATGAAATTTTGGTCACACCTGTTTAGAGGCACTCTGAATCCAGTGGCGTAGTGATTCTTTCAATAAAAAATCGCTAATAAAAAATCCCGATTTTCGACTAAGAAAAAATATCATAGTATGCCCTGAAACTTTAATAAACGTTTCAAATTTTGTCCCAAGGTAGACCTTTTAGTACTTGACATTTCAAAAAAAAAAATATTAAAATCGGTTTACAACTTCAAATTTTAGGGGGGTGTTTCCATTAAAAATGGGTCACACTGTAGATTGAAAATATGTATTGAATGATTTCACAACCTCTTTCTGATCTTCTACAGGGACATCTTCATCAATTAAAGTGAATTTTTGTTATTCAATGCGTTCACGATTTGCCACGCTGTTTTTGTGGTATTTTCTGAATTATTAAGTTTATTTTGATAGAACTGTTTTTTTGTTGTGTTTATAAGTGCGTCATGTTTTCGTTTTGATATTTTGTAAAATCCCATCAGGGATCTATTATTCAGTGCTAATTTATGTAAATCTTTGAGGTTTTGACTAGACTTCCTCAATTCATTTGTAAACCATTCATTTCTCTTACTGCGATATTACACGTACTTTTTTTGCAAAATGTTTATCGAAATAATATAAGAATATTTCCCAAAAATGACAGAAGGCAGAATTAAAATCTGAAAAATTCGGAATAGCCGACCAGTTGTCGTTAGTTAGATTTTGACAAAAAATTTTAAGAGCACTTCTGTTGAATGACCGTTCCAAATGACGTACATTGTAATTCGTTGGGGTATTATCCACGATACAGGGTATACATGGATCTGATATATTTGTGAATATTTGATCGATAGTTGAAAGAGAGTTAGTTGCTATTCTAGTAGGCCATCTGATCTGTTCTGTTTAAAATCTGTTTTTCCGTTAATCAGCTGTCGCCCCCATACAAACGACAACTCTCAAAAGTTGAGAAACTTGTGCGAGCTAAGGACTAACGAGGTCTTACCTTTTAACGTGTGATTCCTAACACGGTTGCAGAATCATCCCAGCTTCAACCAGATAAATCCTCGAGAAAAATACCTGGTCGAGGCAGGAATCGAACCCACGGTCTTCCGATCGTGAGTCGAGCGCACTACCACCGCGGCCAATTCCAAGTGGTTCAAACCATAAGTGGTGAAAATATCGTAAAGTTTTGCGAAATCTCTATTTTCTCCATCATAACAATCTAAATTAAAATCACCGCATACAAAGATATCAGAGTTCGGCTTATAAATTGCATTCATGACATCACAGATATTTGAAAAAAATGTTAGTAGATTTCCCATTGGTGACCTATAGCAGCAAAGTACAATTGTGAATTTTGATTCTATTTTACAAGTCATACCACATATTTCGAAATCTTTTTCAACACAGAAATCATTCAATATCATATCTTTGACATTCAATTTGTTGTTGGTATATATAGCAACTCCCCCACATGTGGTATTGGTCCTACAGAAGTAAGTACTCAAAGAAAAGTTCTCTATATGAAATGATTCAGCGTAATCTTTTTTAAACCAAGTTTCAGTTAGGCATATGAAATTTACATTGAAATTTGTTATATCTACGATTAAATTATTGATTTTTTGGTAATTCACACGAGAAATAGGCTTGGACCAAATGTTACATGTTTGTTGTCGGACTCCCCCTCCTGAATAAAAAACGTCTGATACAAGCTCCATACGGCCACATTTCAGGTTTCATTGCTTTTCTGAAGTTCTCTTCTGAGATTGTCACTTTGAAACTAGAATACTGCCCAGGATATTTAGAGGTAAGCTCTTCCACAAGACTTCCGAGAAATGTAGTTTCCGTAGTTCTGTTAGTGATTCCGTAGATATTGTTTTATCCACTCTGGAAACGTGTAGTACTGCGTTTTTTGGAACACCACGCACGGTGCTATACTGACAAAGGCAGGAAATTGGATCTGTTAACCGTTCAGAAGTTGTCAACGATGAAACTATTCGTACTGCAGTTTTGGGGCACGTTGGACTAATGAAAAATTCGCAATCTTTTACTAAGTTATCTTGAGAATCAGGAATCAGTTGTACAAATGTTTTCAGGATTCTTCATAAGTACAAATTTCACCCATATAAGATTAGACTAGTTCATGAATTTAACAAAGATGATTTCGATAGACGTATCGATTTTTGTGAATGTCTTACTGAACGGATCAACTTTCTTTAGAATCTTTTATATAAAATTTGTTTTTCGGATGAATGTATGTTTAGTTTGAATGGAGAGGTGAATCGGCAAAATTTTCGATATTGGAGTGATACTAATTCTCATTTATACCGTCAAGTTCATACCCAACGACCTCAAAAATTGAATGTTTGCGCAGGAATTTAAGGTGACCACATCATAGGACCTTTTTTTTTGGATGATCATTTTCCTGATCGCTGGATTGGCAGAAGAGGTCCTATAGAATGGCCTATAGAATGGCCACCAAGGTCTCCGTATCTCACTCTCGAAGATATTTTGCTATGTGGTCATCTGAAGTCTAAAGTGTATGAGATAGAATCAACAACATTAGAAGATTTGAGAAAGAATATTATGAGGCATTGCAGAGAAATAACTCCCGAGATTCTCAACCATGTGAGGGCGGCAATGAAAGCTCGTTTTTACCATTGTATGGAAGTTGGTGCATACGTTTTTGAACATTTACTTCAGAAAAAATTTTATTTTCATTGTCCATTCATCAGATTTTGATTAGAGAATTAATAAAAAATATCTTTTTCTGATATTATTGCTTTCATATTTGTCTCTAGAACGAATATATGAAAATGTGGCTGTGATTTTTTATTTTTCCTGCAAATCATTGTTTCAGAAGTTATACAGGGTGGCTCGTTTTCAACTCAAATAATTTGTAGCTCCCGAACCATAAGCTTCAGACCATGAATTTTATACTTTGTTGAAATTTGCTCATCATGGAGCATCTGATAATGCGAAACAATATAGGATGATCCATCGAAAAAAATTGGTAATATGCTCTGGGGGTGCGATAGAGGAAGTAACATCAAATGTGAATATGTCAAAATGTGTCCCCCTGTATACTATTGTAATGTTTTACTATTTTTAACTAACTTTCCCAACGTATTACTTGTTCTTGCAATTTTAATATCTCGATTCCTCAAAAATGAAGCCACTTTATCCGTTGGTTGTCCAAAATACGTTAAAGCTCTATAATTTTGATTATCTACCTTATCAATGGGAAAAACGTCTCGAATCGCTTTTGTGTAGACTTTCTTGGCAAGTATTTTGTTTATTAATTCGGCTTTAAACCCATTGTTTACCGCAATTTGCTTGAAGATATTAGGTAAGTATTAAAATTGCATATAGAACAAGTAATACGTTGGGAAAGTTAGTTAAGAATAATAAAGACAAAACATCCAAATTCGAGAAATCAGGAGTATATAAATTAAAGTGTGGAACGTGCCCTAAGGTATATATTGGTCAAACTGGCAGGACATTTAGGAATCGAATCCAGGAACATCATACGAGCTATGTAAATAAGAAAACAAATTCAACATATTCAAATCATCTTCTAGAAGAAAATCACATCTTTGATGAAGAGTTCGAAATTTTGCACATAGAAAATGAAGATTTGAAACTGAATCATTTGGAAGCAATGGAAATCAATAAACTTTAAAATTCAAACATTCTAATGAATGACCAACTGGATTTGAATAGATCACCATTATTGAACTTGTTTTCTTAAAAACCGAGAAAGAATTATTATTGATGTAGATGTGAGTCAATATGCTTTAGGTAATCATAATTGAACAGGTACGTTATGTAGAGGTTCAGGTAATTTCTTAGAGGTAGTCTCAATTATGGTTACTTGTAGTATATAAATAGTAATATAAGGATAATTTGATGTACAAATCAGTTTTTCAAATAAAGTTTGTGGAGATCAAATCGTTAAGGTGTAGTTTTTGAAATTACTATGGATCTTCATCAAGTAACGGCCGAATCAATCAGAAAAAAAAAATTCACAATATGTTTAACTAATATTCTCTTTCGATTATTAGGATTAGGAAGGACGGTCAGCTCCACTCAGTCAGTCGACTGATGTGCGAACCGGTGGTTCAAACCGAAAGGCCGGACGATCTATTTTCACTTCCTATCGTTCAACCCATGTTAGGAATCACACGTTAAAAAGTAAGACCTCGTTTGTCTTCAGCTCGCACAAGTTTCGACTTTTGACTTACCTATCATGTCTAATAACAAGAATTGTCATTATTAATTTCGTATTATTGAATAAAAATTATTAATTTCTATGATTATTTTCAAAACAGAGGCATTTGACTTTCAAACCCGTATCGCCTGAAAAGATGAAAAGAAATCGATTTAGTTTTTTTTATAAAATAACATTTTGATATTACATTACGTTTATTATGAATATCATTTATTTGCTATATGTAAAGTTATCAGGGACTTGAAATAGTGAAACTTTGCTTTCATTAAGTACGTTATTACTCTCACATCGGATATTTTACTCGTAGTAGATTAGATAGAGTTATATGAATATACTTCATAGAATTCCATCTTTTATATTATCAAGTATCTAATCATCATTCGGAAAGGCGTGTCAAATAAAAATTCCCAAATGTGGCCTCTGAAAAGTAATCCTCTAGATCTAGATAATCTTCAATAATAAAAATCAAACTTTTTGGTTTCGTTTTCAATAGGCATTGATTGTCTACACGGAACAGTGTGCCAATTTTGTTACAGAGTATTTCGACGAGTGATCTTATTTGTTCTCAAAGGAAGTTCTTGAAAAATAGTAAGTAATCAGTCAACATGTAGAAACATTAGTTTGTCAGAGGCAATTAGACATATTGAAATATCTACAACTAAGACCCGACTCGCATAGATAGCAGAACATATGTTCCTTTTTAAATTGAAAGGGTACATTTTTAGGAGAAATTATTTTTTGGGAAATAAAGTTTTTGACCTTCTACTTCTCCATCTTGATACGGGAATTTTCCAAAGAAAGGAAGAAAGCAATCAAATTCCAAAATTAACTCTATACAAAGGTGTGTAGATCATGCAAAGAAGAACTTTCAGACACGAACTGGAGAAACCCTTTTGAAACATCTATTTTCATATAAACATTGAATTCGAAACAAATACTTTTATATGAACGCTGAATTATACGAAAAACAATTTTCTCTATTCCGTTTATATTCCAAACATTCGTAATGGGATCGAATCAGATATCATTCACAGGATTCCTACACAATATGAACAAGATTCCTATAGCTGGGATTAATTCAAATAAACGAATGAATGTTATTTACGTACTGTCATTGATGACATATTGGTGGATTCAAGCGATTTCGTGACAAAAAGTCGTAATTATGAACGAATTGAGTGTTTTTTTTTCTACTGAAGAGCCGATAAGGCAAGTGTCTCACTGCGAAACTTTGAATGTCTGTCTAGCAGTGAGGATGAGTGGTCAATATAAGTGAAATATGTGCCTTTATAGTGTCACATTGGTTTGTTCATGAAAAAGGTACCCGTTTTTGCCTGAAGGTCGTGCTTTTTGAGGGCTGGAAGTTTCTCCTTCCGAAACATTCGGAAGCGTTCTACAACATTCCAGAAAACCCCTGAACATTCTAGAATATCGTGAAATGTTCAGGAATAATGTGAAACGTTCGGGAACATCCCAAATCATTATGGGACTATCAAGGAAGTTATATGTTGTGTTATCCCCCATCCATGAAAAAGGTTTCAGAGATAGAGTCTCGATATGTTATCAGTTTTTTCTCCTCTTTTCGGACGATAATCGTCTCTCTCCAGGAGATGAAAATTCCACGACAAATATCGTCTTGCTCTGGTGGTCGAAAAGGGTTATATCAGGCTTATTAGCTTGTATGAGGCGGAGGGTGGGGAACGAATAGTCTCAATAAATTCGACACTTCTCGTTCCCCACAACGGATTCAATTTCCCCAGAGCATAAGGCAACACCGGTGTCTCGTCAATACCGTATGAGTTCCGTAGGTGGTAATAAATCATTCTTAGGGCCGCGTTATGTCGATTGATATATGTTGAGACCGCATATGCTGGACATGCTGACAGCAAGTGCACCTTGTGTCAGGATCCTCCATACCCATCACGCGACTGCGGTAGACTAAGGTGTTGAAAACACCATCCTGGCAGACAATGATGAACACCCCAGCTACCGACTTCAGGCCACTCGACCTGAGGAAAGCGAAGTTTCTGCTGGTCAGGCCCTATCCCCCGAATCCCCGATACATTCGGAGGGCGCGCCAGCAGTATCAACCAACGAAAACTCACCACACCCTGGGGTAGGTAAGTGATCATTGGGTCCAAGAATCATGTACCCTGAACAAGAGTAGTGGGCCAAGAATGACAAGAAATATTATTATTACTGAATTAATGTTAGGCGACACAGCCATTCGAACATATTAAATTCAGAACAGATAATAGAAAAGACTATTACAAAAAAATCGAAATTGAAAGTAATTTTACAATTCCAGTAATTGTCCAGAGTATTTTAGAAAGCATTATTTGTTGTAACACAGAGTATATGATCAGGCAGGCCGTTCCACTGGAAGAGAGCACGATTGCACAGGAAATATTGGCGACATCGTATTAGGAATCTTTGTTTCACTATTTTAAATGGATGTCCTTTCAGTCTTTCATCATTACTCCGCACAAAAAAGTCTAAAATTCACTGAGTAGTGTCCGTGAAGAATTTTGAATGTTTCAATAAGATTACCTCGTAATCGACGGTAGGAAAAAGAAGTTAATTTGAGTAATTGAAGGCGACCCAACGTTTACATGGTAAGTCATGGATTCGTGAGGAAAACTTGGTGATACGCCTTTGAATATGCTCAAGCACATACATGTCTTGGCAAAGTAAGGATTCCAAACTGGCATACTCGACGATTGATTTAATACAGGGGGCCACATGCGGCTCTTTGGATGTGAGCTGCGGCATTTCAGTTCCATATGCAATATTATTTATTTTATAAAAAAAACATTGAAAAATCGTTCTGAATCGATCAACGAGAATTAGGCACAATTTCTATCGCTAAAGGGACAACAACGATTTTTCAGAGCAAAATAAACCACGAAACTCTTTCGTTTCACTGCATAATACACCAAGAAGCGCTTCTTTGTGCCGAAATATATCCTGCTGAAATAATTGAGGTCATGAATTTGGTAATAAAAAGCACTCTACCATAGTCAGTTTGAAAAACTCTTAAACAAAATGGAGACTAAGTATTCCGACAATAAAGTGCGATTATTTTCCAAAGGTAAGGTGTTGAAACGTTTTGATTTGTGCATCCTCAGTGAACGAAATTAAATGAGCTGAATCTAAAACTGCAAGGAAAGGAAAACCCAGCCTTTGTTTTAGTTGAAGAATTGGTTTGTTTCGAAGAAAAATTGATTATTTTTGCTGAAGATATTCAGAGCGGTAAATTACGTCATTTTCAATTTCTGAGGCAATATCGCCATAAAACCAGTGCAACTATTGACACGAATTACTTCAGCACAGTTATAAAAAATTAAAGTTGAATTTGCTGACAGATTTCAGCAATTCAAAACCAACAAAATCACTCTAGCATTCATAGTAAATCCTCTCCACACAAATAGTAACGAATTCCACATTGAGTAATTTGGAGTTGATACTGGATCTCTAGAAATGCAATTGATCGATTCTGAAAGTAAAGCTTTGTGGAGTGGAAAATTAACAGAGTTGAAAAGCAAGTTGGAAATTCAGAAATGTATTACGTAACGCAGCAAAAGTGGACAGCTTTAAAAAATGCCGCGAGTGAGACAGTTATATTCGACGCAAGTGATAGTCTTCCAGATTGCTACAGTGAGGTGAAGAAGTTGGTATTTAGAGTGCTGACTATCTTCGGATCGACATGTTCGTGAGAGCAAGTGTTCTCTTGCATGAATATGATTAAAAGTGAAGTAAGAAGCTAACTAACAAATGAAAATTTAGAGTCGTGTTTGAAACTCAACAACAAGTTATGTGCCACATTTATCCGAATTTTTTAAAACCATGCAAATCCAACGCTCCCATTGAATTTGTTCGCCCAATTCTTTGTTATTGAAATACAAGTTAGTGTTGTGAGTAAATGTTTGTTTTAATGTGTGTTACTTAAATAATAAGTGATTGTCTGATAATACCATATATATTATCTAATTTCCTGTGAAATAACACTACTTATGTATGAATAAATAGATATTTTTCTTATGAATGGATAGATTAGTTTTTTTTATCAAAAACCTTTATTTATGCAAGTGCCATTTATTGTAGGTAAGAACATTTTTCTGGTTCTTTAAAAACTTTGAAATTTTGTAAAATGTAATTTTTGACTCTTCCGACTCAAAAGGTTGCCGACCCCTGGTATAATGTATGTTTTGTAAATTTTGGATAGTAGTTCACAATAGATATTTTCAAAAGAAACAGTCATCATGTAAGATTCAGGGTTGACTTTGAACAATTGGCAAATATTATAAATAATCGACAGTTCAATCAACAGTTTGAACTTTCGATTATAGATAATCGACAGTTTGAACTGCTGATTATCAAATAAAAAAGCTGTTTGGCCCTTCAACAATTTCGTACTAATCTAAATATTTTCTTGCAGATCTGTTATTATCGTAACAGTACGAAACGAGAACAAGTCATAGTAATGAAATGGAAGCTGTTTTGATTTCTTCGGAAAAAAAGTATAAGAAAGGAAAAGGGGGAGGAGGACAGAAAGGATTCGACTTTCAAGTTAATATTCTTGCCCTATTCGCTTTAGAAGGCCTCCATACTAATACTGAATTTGAATTATCAACTGAAAATAAGGACTGTGATAAATTTGATGATGTAGTGTACCAGAAGTCGGAAGGAGATGTTTTGATGCAGTGCAAACATAAAGAAAAAGACGTAATATCCGAAAATGACATTTTTTCTCTCAGTAGAAATGGCGATTTCAGTTTCGCCAAATATTTTATATCCTATTTGAAGTTGGCAAGAAAGTTTACTAATGCACTCTACTTTGTTTGTACAAATACCAATATAAAGATTTCAAAGTATTTGGTGGAACAAAATGAAAATACTATTCTTTCAATTGGAAAGTGTTACAAACTGAAATTGATAATTACCAAGCTTCAGACGTGCATTGAAGAATACGCTAAGCATGTTAATTATAGCGACATACCGCTAGATATAGCAGAAAAAATACCCGAGTTTGTAGACAAGTTTCATTATATTTCAAATGATGACCAATCTCTTTTTCAACACATAACCAATCTAATGAAAAATCTAGGTGAAGAATTCAAAATGGATTTTTCTACCCAACATTTCATTCAAGAAATGAATAGATGGTTTATGGAACCGAAGGGAATTTATTTGAAGAAATCACATGTCAAAGCATTCCTTTTCGAATATGTTAACCAAAAGTATGCTGAAAAACTGAAAAGCTGCAAAATCAAATTCGATCCATTAAATCTACCAGATAGTCAAATATTGCATGTAACTGTAGGTGATGATATATATTTGAAGATGGCGAGATTGTACCAGGAGTTATTGTTTAAATATAACCAAGATAATATATTAATAATGGAGCCCATCAAGAATGATTCCGGTAGTTTTATAATGATGAAACTGCTGGATATATTTGCATTATCCCGATATATATTGCTAATTATTGTCGCAAATGAATTGACTGATGACCAATTTAACGAAATAACGGATTATATTCAAAATCTTCAAAAACGCTTTACATTCAAAAAAGTTTTCTTTTTTTCGAAACAATTTTCAGATCATGAAGACGTTACTGAAATGAACTTTACAGCTAACTTCAATGACTTAGAGGATTCGTCTAAACAGGCCTTTCTTCAGGCTGATTGCAAATTTCAAGGAAATAAAATTAAAACTTCTGCGTTACTCGACTCTGCTCCAGATACTGCCAATGAAGTTTTTGATGACATACAACTAGTAAAGTTTGCTGCAAACGAACAAATTGAAATTGAACCCGTTGTTATTGATTTCTTAGGTATAACTCCTTTATATATAGAACGAGATTTAATTTATGAAACTGAGGCAATACCTGAAGGAAAGTTGGCATTGGATATTGCCAATGGAGAGAGGAAATTCATTTTGATATCTGATATAGCGGGGATGGGAAAAAGCACAATTTTGACAAGACTACACAATCTAGCAGAACAAAATACAAACGATTTTGTACTGAGAATCAACTTGAATCTCCACACCGGGACTCTCGCGGAATTCAACAAATCCAAGAACTCGTTTCTGAAGTTGGAAGATTTTATAAAAATTCCAATAAATACTTTTCAAGAAAAACTTTTTCAACTGAGACATAAAATAATATTAATGGTTGATGCTGTGGACGAAATCAGTCCAGAATACACTGAAATTGTATTGACTTTCCTCAATGCAACACTTAAACGGGACAATATCAAAACTCTTGTCGTAACAACCAGACTTCACTTGAAAAATCGATTGGAAAAACTCTTTGAAACTAAGGCGCTCGGTTTGAAACCACTATCAGAAAAGGATCAAGTTCGTTTACTTTGTAATTTTTGGAAAACTTCACTTCAACTTGAAAGTGATGACATAAAAAAGTGTACAGAATGTGCGAAAGTTTTATTGAAAAACCTCTATCAATCTATTGATTCCCAAAACTGGAGCTTGACGAGTATTCCATTGCAAACAATAATGATTGCAGATATTTTCAAGACCTGGTGTAAGGAGTCTATCGAATCTGAGCAAGAGGTTTCATTTGTCAAAAAAATTGATATGGGACTGTTATATTCTACTTTTCTGGATAAAAAAAGGAAAATTTTCATTGAAGATAAGTGCAATACCCAGGGAAATACCATAACAGAAGGACTGTGTAATAAAGAATTCGACATTTCATTAAGAATGCATCAAAAACTAGCTTTGAATGAATTAGTTGATGAAAAAAATGTCAACTGTTCAGAGTTTATCGAGATATTACAATGACTAAAATAGCTTATGAAAATATAATGAAAATAGGTATACTACATAAATTACAAGATAAAATAATTTTCATACACCAGACGTTTGCGGAATATTTTGTTGCTTTGAGTATAACAAATGAATTAATAAATGGAAATAACTCTGAAGAGTTTATTTCCTACGTTTTGGAAAAAATATTCGCAGCTGAAGAATGTGTAATAATTCGTTGTTTTTTGGAATACCTGCTGAAAGATGCAAAACTACCCGAAAATATTTTTTCAGCATTCAGGCATACAATTAGGGATATGGCATTCAGTGATAAAATAATAAACTTCAAATGTTTGTCCGAAGAAGGCTGTTTTCAAACCCTGAAAATAATTTTTGAAAAAAACAGTTTCAGCAAAGTTGTTTTAGAAGTCCGGGATAAATTTGAAAGGACTGCAATTCATCATGCAGTTGAACATTTGCCGGTTGTGGAATTCTTGGTGGGCTTGGAAATAGACGTGAATAAGGAAGACAATCTAGGTCGAACAGCCTTGCATTTGGCGGCAGTGAAAAATCAAGTTGAAGTTGTAAAGTTTTTGCTGGCAAATAAAGCTGATATCGGGGCTACTGACAATTTTGGAAATTCTCTACTACACTTTGCGTCCGTGGTCGACTCTGTCGAATTAGCTCAGTTTTCTTTAAAGAATGGAACTGATTTGAATGCCAACAATTTTGACAGCTGGACTGCCTTGCATACTGCAGCGCTTCATAATAGCATAAATGTCATCAGAATCTTAGTAAAAAATGGGTGCAATCTCAATAAAAAAACCAATAGGCGTCAAACGGCTCTTCACTTTGCAACTGTGTCAAATGAAAATGATGAATCAAAAACACTAGCCACTACACAATATTTAGTCTCTCTTGGTGCTGATACAAATGTTAGAGACTGTTATGGTAGAACAGCGTTATTTCCAGCTATGTCACATCATAGTCCTGCAGTCGCTCAGTTCTTAGTTGACCAGGGATGTGATATTAATGTAGCAGATAACAATGGAGTAACATTATTACACTGTGCTGCAGAAGAAGATTCGCTCAAGTTAGTGAAATATCTCATTGGGAAAAATGTAGATATACAAAGAAGAGACAACTCAGGTCGAACTGCTCTTCATTACGCTGCGAAAAATGATTCGATTCACGTAGTCGAGTTTTTAGTTGACCAAGGAATTGACATCAATGTTTCAGATAATAATGGTATTACTATTCTGCATGTTGTCGCTAAAAGTAGATCTATTGAAATGATTAATTTCTTGATCGATAAGAAATGTAACATCCACAAAAGAGATAATCAAGGTCAAACTTTAATTCATTTTGCTATATTAGGAAGTGGAACTGTAGACTTAGTCAAATTTATAGTTGAACGTGGCTGCAATATCCATTATAAAGACAATGAAGGAGTTACTGTACTTCATCGAGCAGCTGAAAAAGGATCCATTGAAATAATTGAATACCTATTTGGAGAGAAAGGAATGACAGATTGCCGAGACGATAATGGCAAAAGTGTTCTGCATTATGCTATATCTACTCGAAATTCATTGAAATTAATTAATTTTTATTTGAATGCGGATGCAACGTCAATGCTAAGGATAATAACGGAGTATCGCCGCTCCATTTGGCAACGGAAAAAGGTCGCTTTGATATAGTAGAATATTTGATTACACAAGGAGCATTAGTTAATGCTAGAAATTACGAAGGTGAAAATGCTCTTCATTCAGCTTTTTCTTCGTCAAACCACATCGACTTGCATCTTGTTAAATTTTTAATTGACCATGGTTGTGATGCCGAAGCAAAAGATAATCGTGGTTGTACGCTGCTACACCGAGCTGCTAAGAGAGGTGCGTTGGAGATAACAAGATACTTAATAGATGTGAAAGGTGTCCAGGACAGCAGAGACCAAAACGGAAAGAATGTTTTGTTTTATGCAATTCGTAGCAATAAAACAGACATTTTACAATTTCTAATAGGCAAAGGATTCGATGTATCTGTGACAGATCAGGAGGGTAGGTCGTTAATCCATACAGCTGCTGAATTTGATTCGTGTGACACCGTTCACTACTTATGGAAAAAACGATTGAATTTGAATACGACGGATTCGAATGGCCGCACTGCATTACATGTTGCAATCTTGAACAACAGCATTCGTGTTGCAAAAATACTAATTAGTTTAGGGGTAATTACATACATCAGAGATAATTTCAATGAAACTCCTCTTGATATTGCTATTAGAAATGGATCGCAGATTGTACCTTACCTTATTTCCCATAAAACATATCCTCAACAATACAAGTAATGCCCGTCTAGACAAAGTTATTACAGAGGAAGATGTGCGATATATTTATATTAAGCACAACCAAAGCTATATTCTATGTACGAGAAATTTTAGGAAACAATATGTTGTGAACGTCCAATTGTATCTACCTAGACATTTTCACTGGAGGATGCCAATCTCAAGTTCTAAACGCATTCGAACGATACACCCATCCTTTGTTTTTTAGCAGGCCATGAAAACAAATGTTGATTTGACATTTCTCTGCATTTCTTCCCGTATGTAGGTGAGATAAACAAGGCGTTATTTTGTATTAAGATGAATTCAAACCTCAAACATGCTGTGGAAGAGCTCAAGAAAAATTTCAGGGATCAAGAATTCGCATTTGATTACGTAGATATGGAAAAGTGTCTTCGGGAGTTCAAAACAGAGCTTTATATCAAGAGGGTGAGTAAAGAAACTCCATGAATTCATAGTTATTTACTCTGAAAGATATCATTTGATGAATATTAGGGCTACTTACCAGAATTTCTCTACGTTAAAAATATAATTTGTTTTCAGTTTTTTTTATATTGACCGTTGAAGGCACTGTTTATTGTTTATTGAAAATATAATTTATTTTTGAAGCTCTGTATTCTTCAGAATCATATGCAGAGTATTCATGCCATCCAAAAAATTAACATATAAGTACTGGGTGTTGCCAATATTCCAGACATATTTTGGTGTAAAATTTATATCAGAAGTCTCCAAAATGATTTCAATAAATTGGAATTTTTTAACGAGAAGTTTGTTATTCGGCAAATAATTTGAGAAAAATGAATAAAATTTTTAGGTTTAGTGATACCTATTTTCAAAAATGATTTCCTGAAATATTCTTTGCTGAATGCATCGATATAAGGAAAAATGTCAATTCTCATTTGTTTGAAAGTTCAATGTTTGAATATATGAACAAAGTACGTAGATGAATAACCTCGTATTTATTAACAATAGCCTATCCGTAAGTCGCGTAGGAATATTCTTTTATTTTCGACTTCACTGATATTCAGAATTTTGATAAAAAATGTCTTATACGAATATGTTTCGATTATGATATTTATGTATAGGTATCATATATAAATTACTGGAAGAGTTTGCATTGAAGGAATGTTGTCTTATTTTCGTGAGATTATGTGAATTAGTTAAGTGTGGCAATTCATTTTTTATTTCAGTCCCTTGTATCTGAGAGTATTGGTGAGTTTTATTCGATTTACCTACATTTTCATTCAAGTTGTCTCAGTAGAGATGTAGTTATTGTCATAATCACAATATCAAATCAAACCTGTGAATTCCTGTAGAAGCATTTAAGAAAAGTTTCAATAGGTATTTAGTTACAATTATATTTAAATATTCGACTCCATTGGTTCAATTTGATTAGGACACTGACATTGATTGAAATTGTGAGAATTATGCATAATTAGGCTCCGAAAGTTTCGTATGATTCGAAAATAATTAGGAACATGGTTGTTAGTTTCATCGCTGTCGAGAAGAAGCGTTATATCGCTAGAAAACTCTGTTTTGGAGACCTAGCCTTAAATTTTTTTATCATTTTATGGGTTTGGAGGAAATAATCCGACAACTCTTCCAGATATCTGTTTCTTTCAAATTGTTGTTGCTTTTACAGGTTATGGTACCAAAAATAATCATTTTCTTATTTTCATTCAGTTAAAAATTCAGAATCACCAAGACCGTTGGAGATTTTTTTCGTAACTGAATAAACAAAGGCTTTCCAATTCCATTTTATGTGATAGTGATTGATTTCAATTCCACAGGAAGAAGTAAAGCAACTGAGAAATGATTTGGAATCAGCAAATTTTGAAATAAAGGAATTGAAGAAGGCTTATGATACAGTAAATACACTTCATGAAGAGAAAACATTCAATCTGAATCTACTGATGAATAAATCTGGAAATCAGGAAAAGGAGTTGCTAGAGAAACGCGACTCTCTTATGACTCTTCAAATGCAACATAAAATGACCGTAAGTTAATGAATTCCATTATAACTTGGCAATGCAGGCTTATTCTCAAACAACTAAAAAATAAATTGAAATCAAACGATTCGGAGGAAATCAAAATCTCTAGTTTTTCAATGGGATAAAATTTAATCAAATCAATTACAAAATTGCTGAATAGAAAATTCAACATTTTCTTTTGAATCTGGTGTGATAGATGAAAAACAAATGAAGTATTACTGAAAAACGAGAGGAAGCAAGCATCATTATTTTTTGTAGGTGGCAGAAATTGAAATACTGAAGGAAAAACTTCAAAACAGCGAATCCGAAAAACATGAATTTACCAGAAAATTGGAAAATTTTGAAGCCAAACAACGCCATGACTTCATTTACCATAATGCAATCATGAAGCGTGAGACTAATCTGAGGAGTATGATGGAAGAAATGAATGTGTGAGTAGTGAAAAGAGTTGTGCAGACGTAAAAATTCCCCTCACTCACTTGGAGCTCACTCCAATTTATCCCAATAAATGTTCATAATCTGTTCAGAAAGTAATTCTGAAAAAGGTAGTAGATATTGGTTATGTTGAAGATTTGGTGAATTCTGAATATGGAAATTTGCTTCAAACGCTTTTTCATTTTGAAAATTAATAGACATTGATTGTGATCGATCTTGAACAATTTGAAACGAGACTGTAATATTTTGTTGCGAGATGAACGAAATTGTGTTGTAATATACTATTTTGAGGTCGATTATGTGTCAACAAGGACAGCTCACATTTATGATTCTGTTGCCTGGTCACAACCTTCAAAAAATTCAGTTGCCTCATACACAGAAGGGCAGTCTCATAATAAAGATCATCTGTTGCATAGTCAACAGGAAGTAAGTGAGATATTTTCTTTGGTAAGTAGAACTTGAAACCTTTGCAAGAAATGTAACTATTGAAAACACTTTCCCTTACCAGAAAAAAATCAGAAGATGACTTAAACTGTTTTAGTCATCTAGTAATTTTGTTCTGGTGAGAGAAAAGTGTTTTCAATGGATTGAGCTATTTCAACTGAACCGTTTTTTGTAAACCTAAACAAATTCAATTGATAGCTATTGCATTCCTTTAAAATATCCGCGAATTCATAAATAAACTCACGGATGGTGAAATAATTTCCACATAGGTCAGATTCAGTCACTTAGAACATATTATTTGTGGTATTGAAATTAATCAAAATGGGAAGACTCAATAACATTTTTCGAGAAAGAATTTTGTACTGCATCACTGAAATTTATTTTTAGAATTCCAGATAGTTTATATATAAAGACTATATTAGTAATAATTGATTATAGATAATTATTGTATATACGAAGTCAATAGTCAATAAATAGTTACCGAACGTCGGCATTTTCTTTGTATGGCATGGGCGGCGTGGTATAATTCACGAGGTCTAATCATTATTTTTATGTGGTAGGTTTTATATGATAAAACCTACCACATAACCAGACCCGATACATTAGTCTTTCATTTATCTGTTCGGAATGTCTTCGTATAGACTATACTCAATTTTTCGCATTTAATTGATTTCTAATTTCCTTATTAACGATCATTACTTTTTTCCAAAATTGAATGGAACTATTTGAAACTTGAATAAAATCTACACTAAAACTTAGTAGTTCAGTTTAAAGTAAACATTTCTTCATAACAGGTGTGACAGGTAAAACCTGTTGTGAAAATCTTACTGTATTCCTCCTAAGGATACTCTGCCTTAAGAAAAGTCAATAACTTCAGAAACATATTTGAAACATTAAAATCAGTTCAAGATTATGTTTTTAGAGATAACTTGAAGAAGTAGTCATAAATGGATATTTGACAGTTAGCATAATATTGTAACGAATTAAAGAATTTAACTATCTTAAACAAATTCATTTCTAACAATATTTCACTATCACAACTAATTTATATTCAACACTTAGCAACTAACGCTTAATGTATCTTCACTATTCGAATTCTTTGTTTAACTGCTTGATTCGCTTTCTGAATACAGACTGCTGTTTCTGGACGAGAAGTCGGCCTTTTATATCGGTAACGATGGCTCTAGATTTCTCTAGTGGTTTCGGTACTCATCTATACTTTTCGTGGTGAGTCATGTGTTTATTCGCTGGCTGGGATATCGGTCAGGGCCGGATTCAGATTCGTTACAATATACATATTATGTATACTGGGTGCATTGGCGTAACTAGGATTAAAGTCTAGGTAATTTATATACCTAGTAGTAGTAGCCCCCATGCTAATATATCATATCGCAAATGACTTTTAGCTAGAGAAGAATAGAGAGTTCTCATTTGATATTCATCTAACATTTTCACAACGTTGTTTACTTGGAAATTCCAAGATATTTCATGTATGGTTTTCATGAAAGAGTTGGGGTTGTGTCAATCTCCACAATATCTAGTGTTTTGTAGTCTGGCAAGTATTGAGGATAGGAAATGAAGAACAAAAAGGGTTTACAGAGGGTAGACGATCATTAAACCAATATAAATATATGTTTTTCAGCTTTTGATTTTAGATTTTCCCAAGAATCTGTTTTGTTTTAATACAACTGTATCATCAGCAAAATATTTGGGCGTCTTTGTTAATTGTGAACAGCAAATGGCCTAAAACCGTTCCCCTAGAAACACTAAATCTAATATCTTCTTCTGAGCTGAACTATTTACAGTTTCAACTTGTTGTTTCCTATCCGACAAGTAACTATTGAATAATTTGGATTTGGTTTCTTTAAAACCAATGCTCTTGTATACATTCATGGACTTACTACGCACAAAGTATCGAAGGCTTTACGGTGGTCACCAAAAATACCCAATATAGGAATGTTTTCATCAACACATTAACAAAAAATTGATGAATGTAGCCATTACTACGTGGTAGGAAATCAAAATGAAGAAAAGAGAAATGAAACTTTCTATGTTTTTACCACTTATTTGTAACTAACGTTACTGCAGTTTATTGCTGTTTAGAGGACGAAACTGCAGTAACGTTAGTTACAAATAAAAGTGGTAAAAAACATAGAAAGTTTCATTTCTCTTTTCTACATTAATAAACGTTGCAATAACATTTGCGAAAGATTTGTAATGTTCGTTTGTAATTATTGATTTAGAGACGGTCCCCACTTTCGAAAAGAGATTTCACTTGCTCAGTTGTTGCTGAGACTTCAAAATATAACTTTCGGGTCTACCAGCCTGGATGTTTTTCTCTTTAGAATAAGAAGTGCTTGCAAGGAAATTATACCAGAAACATCATGTAAGAAATAAATTTATGAACAGAGAAAGTGAATGATGGACTTTTTGAACATTTATCGAGATAAACTTGAGTTTTTAATAACATCTTTATTGAAATTTTAATATTGTTTTTCTTCAAAATCATGATGCGAATATAAAACTGCAGGAAAGACTTCAAAGAATTAACCAGTGGTGTAGGTATAGAGAATTCGAATACCAAAAATGAGGAACCATTTCCATTTGGAAAAAAAGTTGATAGCGCCCTCTCGGTGATGAGTGAGGTCTTCACGATATTGTTTTTTCATCAAAAAGTACTTATTAAAAATGAAGCCTTTCTCGTAAACTTTGTTTTTAACATCAAGTCCTGTTAGAAGGTGGGGGCTTTTTATGTCCGACCTGTATATATGTTCCATTAAAAAAGATTACCGTACATGATATTGAGTGTTTGAAAATACCTAATTTCACATTTATAACAGGAATTATACCAGTCTTATGGTAATTTTTTTCAGGATGATGGCGAAACTTAAAAAAGATCATACCGAAATCATGGAGCTCTCAAATCAAACAAAATTTGCAGAAGAATTAACAGAAAAAATTCAACACCTTTCCAGAAACTATGAAAAACTTAAGGAGGAGAAGGAAAATTTCGAGGAACTTTATATCAAAATAAGTGGTTTGTTAATGAAATTATTTTTTCGTTATTTCAATAAATTAAAAATTTTGAAATTAGTAACTAAAATATATTGAACTGAAATATTGTCATTAGTTCTGAAAAAAATATTCCAAACTAATAACAATGTGAGGATACAATTTTAAAACTAGTTGTTGATACTGGAAAATCTTAATAAAATCCGTGATGTGTTGAAAAAATATGTTTTTTCGTTAAGCAGATGTTGCTCCATACGAACGACAACCCTCAAAAGTATAAACTTGTGCGAGCTAAGAATTAACGAGGTATCAATTTTTAGCGTGCGATTCCTAGCACGGGTGGAAAATAAAAGTGATGATGTTCAGAGCCATTTCCAAACGTGAGAATGGAAGGTGTATGTCAAGTGTATGTCATTTATATACCTTATCAGATACTGAAAAAGTTTGTTTTAATTGATGTACACTAATAGTTGAGAAACACAGAAACATGGTACACATCATTCATTATGAATATAAAAACAATACTTTACTGTTCAGAACGATTTCCCCACAAAAAAGAGTAAATTTGAATTGTTCATGGGATCCGAAGTAATTTAATGAAAATATTTTCACCATATCCCATTACATAATCTGAGATAATCTGAAAGCAAATTTGATGTTATCATTGGGAAACAGCCGTGGTCCAATTGTACCTGAATACCTAATTCATTCAGCCTAGATTGAACCATCCAATTTGTTCCCAATTAAAATTAGGATGGGCAAATCATGGACCACTCAAGACAGATGAACCTCTCCTAGAAATTTATCATATTAATTATACCGGTGTAACTTAATCGATGCTGAGTTACATATCACAGCAGAATACAATTTCAAATAAAACAATTTCCGAATGAAAGAAAATACTTGACAAAACGTCAACTATCACAGGCAATTATGAAATAATAACAGAACTTTCTGAAACTACTAGAGTTTATGGAAAAAGCAGATCGACTTGCAAATAATAAATTGAAAACAAAATTCAACAGAGATCTCACGTGGACCATTACCTACTTCAAAAAAAGTACATGCAGGTACTACAGGTGAAAGTAGAGTAAAAGCACAAAGAAATTTGGAAGAAGGAAAAACGGGATTGATGTACCAGATGAAAATCAAAATGACTATTAAATACAATTGCATTCTCAAAATAATACAGATATCGTAAAACAAGCTTAACTGAATAGAAAAGATATACCTACTACTCAGAGACAATTAGTGAGGTGACAGATGGAGATGTGTATACTCAACAGACACCAAAATCAAATCGTTTTTCCAAGCAAAGACCAAGTCACTGGTAATATCATTATAAAAAGCTGAAAATTTTTCTATAACTTCAACTGAAGGGGGTATATTTTCAGGACAAATTAATTTTTGGGAAATAAAAGTTTTGTATTTCCACTTCTCCATCTTTATACAAAAAAAAGGAGGAATCTTCCAAAGAAAGGAAGGAAGCAATTAATTTCAAAAGATGTGTAGATCATACACAGAAGTAATTTTCACACAAACTGAATGAAAAATACTTTTGAAAGAATTACTACTGTAGAAAAAAACACTTTTTCTTTATTCAGTTTGTATTCCAAACATTCTTTATGAAATAACCTTTTTTCAAACTTTGTATCATGGCCGACAAACGACAAACGGTAACGATCTGCACATGTGGGAGGATTATTGCATAACTTTTGCTCTCACGTGTAATATTTCACGTGCCCAACTGAATTTGTCAATTCGCTGACGTAATTCGTGTAAAGAAAAAATTTAGGAATGAAAAAAAAGATAGTCATGACTAAGAATCAATATGATAAAATACTCATAGTATTCAACAGTATTGCTAATATACTCGTTGTATCAGCTAGCAAATTCTTCAATGCCTTTTAAAATTGTAGGATGCTCAAGTTTGCAGACCTTACTACTAATGGTATGTGATGGAATAATTTATCATCATTATTGTGTATGGAATCTTTGATTAACTTTGAAGAGGGAATTAGGAGACTGAAACTATAATAGCTCTTACCATATTTATGTTTGGCATTAAGGCAAACTGTCTACAGAAAAAACAGTCCAACGACTACTAAAATTTTATCGACAGGGAAAAACTGAAAGAATGGTGTTTTTTTTTCAATTTTTACCCTGTACACTGAGTTGGAAGGTATTAGCCGTCCCATACTTATGAATGAATTGTTAATATTCCAAGATATAAAGATATATTTCTAAAACTGAGTTAATAAAATAACAATGTTGAAGATATTTCTATTATGAATACTAGAAATTGTATAACTCCAGTTAAATTGATAAAATATCATTCAAAAATCTAAATTTCATTACAATCATTCAGTGTGAATAACCAGTTTCTTCCTTCAAACTACACATCTTTTTACTTCAGAGGGTATGAAATATTTCAAGATATTTCTTGATAAATTAATTTTGAATTGGCCAGTGTCAAAGACTGAAACACAATACTGTGGGTGAGGAAAAATTTCAACTATCAAGTTGGTTCCTAGATTTGAAAAGCTCTTATATAAGGCTGAAATATTTACTAGTAATATTGATAACACAAGGACCTCATACTAATGATAAAATCAAAAATATATTCCCTAGTTCAACATTTTGGAATAAATGAGTTGAGTATACTACAATCCATTGTCTAGTCTACTCACATAAAACATTGTTTGATTATAATTCTTGGAAAAAAAGTAATGCTTGTTCTTCAAAAGCTCGCAGTTTTGAAATGTGATCTATCAAATAAGTATTAGTTATCATTCCAAGAACCCAATAAATTTTTTAAATATATGTTTGTGTTTACGATTCATCTTTCTTCTAGCAAAATGTGAAAAACTTCAAGAATTCATGGCCCCCAGGAGTGAAATACATGAGCCCAATTTGATAACCAAAATAATTTTCAACCATGTGAGTGTGAAAATATTTGCATTGCTGATATACACTATCAAATTTTTAATCGTTATGATGATGAAATTAAAAAATATTTTATAATTTTCAGTGGAAAACAAATAGAGCAAGATACTCAGAAAAAATCAATGAGATGGATGAAATTTTAACAAAAATTACGGAGTCATACAATTCTGAAAAGACCACAAATATTCAGTTGATTTTTCGCAATGAAGAACTTACAGAGTTGTTACAGAAGGCCAATTATCACATTAAAAATTTAGATTGTGAAAATGAACGGTTAAAGGAATCCCATCTCATAATGACAGAAGAGTTGAAGACAAAAATTGAACAGTTAGAAGAAAGAATGAGAAAGTCAGGGATCAGCGAAATTACTGAAATCAAGGATGAACCGATAGAAATAGATTGATAGTAAATCTCATCACTGTTATTATATTCTTGTTGTGAATTGTGCATTTGTTTCATTTGGACTCTACAATGAAATGAAGATTGACGATTTTCTTAATAAAAATGTATATTCTTTAAAGTTTATCAAGTCATTTTTAAATTGGCAGGAACTTCAACAAAAACGCCTTTCAAGCACAAAGTGCACTTTTCCCAACACTCTTCTTGTTAACCAAGCCGATGTTAACAGGAAAAAATCTATCCAGGTTCTCATTGGAACTTCTCAAAAGGTCGTCATTCATAAGACATACTCTAAGATGTAGCTTAAAATTGAATTGACAAATTTAATTTTCAAACACACTAGAACTAAAATATTCATGACGACCGGTTTATCAATTATATCGGCCTCATCATCAGAACATAATTACAGCGATTTTGGATTTGTTTAAGGCCATGACCATGAAATTTTTCTTTTTTTTAGGCATCGGATTTATGATCACACATTGGTATATACGACCTACATAATTTTTCAGGGCAATGATACATAAATAACCTTTTGCCTCATTAAAAATCCATATATTTTATCACAAAATATTACCTATGGTTACAATATTCATCAGCACTTCATTGGAAATTCCTTTTATAGTAAAAACAATCCGCTTCATATTTTTTAAATCTCCCCTTTCAATCTCTCACAGTATAAAAAAAAACTAATCAATACAGTTTATTGTATGATTTTCACTATAAGGGTTTTACAAAAACCGCGACACACGCATAACTCAGTTATGCTTGAAGAAGCTATTGTATAGCGAAACACGTGTCGCGGTTTTTGTAAAACCCTTTAATAGTGAAAATCAATAAATAAACTGTATTGATTAGTTTTTTAATATGGATTTTCATCAAGTATCGGCAAGTTCCATTCAATTCTCTCACAGTATGTTGAAATTAAACATTATTGGAGAAATATTTGACTATCTCCACTAATACATCTTGTACTATTAATGCTGATGTCCTGAATATTTATTATGTTATAAAAGGTGAAGATAACAATAAATTATTGAACATTTTCAATTGATTGTGTAACGCTCCCTTCTGAATATTACTTTATGCTCAGTGATGCCGTTTAAAAAAAAACAGATCATCATTGTTTATGAATATCATCACTGATTACACCATTCAGCATTAGTACTAGTTTTGTTTTGACTTGAAAAAACCAATATGAAAATCTTAATGAACAATGGGATTTATAGACATAACATCTCCCTATAAATAAAATAAAATGAATAGTGTGAAAGACAAGACAGGAATCAGTAGACTGAATGTATAATTTTAGTATGATTTGCACAAAAAATTAAGAATGAAGAATAAATACCTAATAAATAAACTATCAATTGATAAGAATAAATGAGAATAAATCATGAATTACAAGAAATATGAAAGAATTTCTTGCTGGATATTGGATCTGACTTAGCAAAAAGAAGAAGAGATAGATAATATATTTTTGGGTATAATTTGCATTGCCTGGTTCAATTCGTGAAAGGATAAACTAGTTAATGAATCTTTGATCCTAGCTTTGAGAAAGTACATGGATTAACCTTCTTGTTGAATGTATATTTAGCGGAAATGGCTTTCATTTTCGCGGGTAATTGATTGTAAAGTTTCGGTCTGAATAATTTCTTTGATTTATATTCATTTATAGTATATGTGCTGCGGTTTTGTAAACTGTCTAGTTGAAACCTCTCAATACTTGAATATGTTGTTATGGATTTTTATGAAGTATCAGCCAATTCCATCATATAAAATGTGAGTATCTATCTATCTAAAGACTATACAAAACAAAAATATGTCCTTGATCTTTAAAAAAAGTCGCTAAGTAGAACAAACCAATGCATTGATTGCAACGTTTCTTCATCAAGTGTGTAGCATCGGATTGTCAGGCCGTTTGAATTTTTTTTCTTGCGTGAAAGTTTCAATTCAAAAACCAGTGTTCTGCTGTTTCATCATTTTCTAAACAGAAACAACATGCACTGTCCAAGTCTCTTCTTATGATGATTCGGATAACAGAATTGTTAATAGATCTTTTAGGCAACGTACTTCATTCCTGCAGTAGTCTTACAATTGTTTGATAACATACTTTGAAGGGTGAATAAATGCCCTGGAAGGTATTGCCAGCAGTTTGAAACTCTTTGTGAGGTCAAGGTGTTCATTATTGTTTGTCAAATTCTAAACCAAAGCCGACGACACATTCTGGTCCGATGAAACCTCATGCAGTGCCCTCCCTTAAATGGGAGTCTGCAACTTTGTTACCTTCCAGGTGATTGTAGCGTGGAATCCAGAGGCAGTTTGTAGAGTCTTTTTGGGAGTTCACTACCAACTCAGATGTTTCTCCTTGAGAGGCAAGAGCATATGAGATTGGTTTCTGTCAATATCTTCACACACAAACCGGTAGATCCTATGCAGGCTGATAACTCTTTCCTGGGATTCGACTGTATACACCTGTACCAGAAACTGAAGGTGTTTCTGATTTTTCTACAAACCAACAATTTTCTGCCCTCAATTATTCCTCCTCCTGGGCTAAACTCGATGGTTTAGCCCAAGAGGAAGTGCATACTGAGTTTGCACTTTCAAACTTCTTATATTTTTCTTAACGATTGCTTATTAAAACCGTTATACTAAAACTGTTGAAAATGAAGCCATATTTAACTATGCATAATTCAGTGTATAATGCATACATGTCTTGTAATTGGATGTTTTATATCTATTTTTTGAAAATAAATAGTAAGAATAAATCTTGAATAGATACTGTGGATTTGAAAAATGTTTAAGCTAATTACTTACCATGGTTGTGAAACTGATAATCTCACAAAACTGAAAAGAAAAATATAACAAAATGTTGAAAATTTATAAATTTTTTTGTATATTACTAAACTGCAATCATCACAGTTACTTTCAACAAAATATAATCTTTTCTATAAAACAATACAGTAAGTTCAGTAAATCATTGAGAAGAGAAAGAGCAGAAAAGATAGAAATAGTTTTGAACATCTCTCTTCCACATTTCTCATAAATAAAATTATCCATTTAGTTCTTATTTTGAAAAATTCACATAAAAGATAAACAAATACAAATGTGTTATCATTTAAATTTGAATTGTCAGATCTTTCGTAATAGTATCAGTTCATTTCTTGTTTAGAAAATTAGCAGCGATTCTCGTTTTTCTCTGCTTTTTTGGCTTATTCTTTTTCATTTCTGCCAAAGTTGGTTCCTGAAATTAAAAATAAAGTTACTAATACATTTCATTAAGGAAACTTTCCAACATATTCTTGTTATTCTTTACCAAATGACATGTAAAAATGTCACATTGAAAGGGAGTCAATCATCTGCTATATTTAATAGTTCCTAACCGTCCTAAATAACACGTCATTGTTCAATTTCATGAGTTGTTCACTTCAGGGGCTCTTTTCGCATACTGCAGTTATGCAGTATGTTGAAGAAGCAGAAATTTACTCTTTGAAAGTGGACTAAACCAAGTTGTGCAATCAATGTCATAAAAATTTTAAATAATTTTTTGTAGAAAGATTATACTCTTTGGAAAATACAATTTATAGTTTTCACTTCTGTGTATATACAAAATTGGGAGCGTTCAAAAACTGGTAGAATATCTCAACAAATTTCAATGGAAAATCTTCTGTACTGTTTGAATGACCATTCTTTCATGATTTTTGAAAATTTTATACTGTTATTTTTTTTTAATTTCTAACATTTATTCAGTTGATGATTTAATATCAAATATTCACTTAACAACTACTAATGAAATTTATTGATGTTCTTTTGATCAACATTTTCTATATAATATAATAGAAGTAGAAAGACAAGGTTGGATAATGGAAGTATTTCTCTTGTCACTACAAAAACCAACAATATCTTTCAGTCTAACCTTGCTCTATTCGAGGTATGGAATACTGAGATTTTGTCAAGATTAGTTTCCTAGATACCATTTTCTGAGATTATTTTTAGCCAAATCTCATTATTTTCAGAAAGTGTCCTCCTATCACAAAAAAGCCACACCCCAGAAACTATGGGATCTGCCAGCAAGTCCAAATAAATATAGATTTCTTCATGTTTTAATGTAAAAACAGTCAAGAATGAAACCTACCTGCATTTAGTTAAATGCACCCACACTTACGGCTATTTATGAGCCTTAAATAAGGAAACAGTCAACATTATGACAGAATTTTTCATACATTTTCACAAAGTGAACCTAACCTAACTCTGTTCTGTAAGAAATAGAGTTACCAAAAGTGAACCTTATCAAGCCATAGAGGCTTTGAGCTTTCTTTGATAATAACCTGCCTTTTTTCGTACTTTATTTCATAATAACTTGTTTCATTATGTTCTTGCCATTGGAATTTCTTGTTCAGGTGGCTTTTTGGAAATCCCACAACAGCTCTGAGCCAGCAAAAAATACGACTGTCTACGTATATACACAGAAACGTTACTTAATTTTTTTTATAGCAGTTGTTCAGTTGTTTGGAGAGTTACATGTAAAAACTTCAGACCATTTCATGACGCTTAACTTTCTGACAAAATATTTATTTATTCTGGAGCTACAGGTTCCTGTGTCTCAGCCTAGTAAAAGTTTAGATTTCTCAATTTTTAGAAGTACTACCACATTCTAGTTCCTCCATGTTGTAAACATTTGTAGACTGTTTAAGACAAAAAATAGAACAATTTTTATATTATTGAAAAATTATGTAAGTATATCGCTACTCAAGTGGATTAAGTTGGAAGTATTGAATGTATGATATGTTAAGTTTCAAAACCTCATAGTGTGTTTCAGTAATGCCCCATATTTTACTTCAGTAATACTTTGTACAGGGTACACCTTTAACCATCTATTATAAACAAACAATCGATTAGTACACTAAGTAGACGTGGCGATTCACGTAACTTGTGTTAGGCATTTCTCTACCATATCCAGCACAGATAAAAATTATATCAATGTTAAAATTTTCCAGATACTGAGAACCAATAATCGGAAATAAATTGGTCAACTACAGTGCATGCTGCGTATATTATGAACTAGACAACTTTTTAAAAGGGCTTGAAATGAATCGAATAACAACCATTCTCATTGGAAATTGGTCGCAATCATCATACACAAAAAAATCGCAGAGCAAGTATGATGCCACTTTTTTTAAATTCTGAAAGTTGTTTGTATCAACATACTGTCTTTCAAAACGAGATGGCAGGACGGGTTATTACAAATGGCCTCATTGGATGAAAAAGGCCAGACAAAAACCTAACGATATTTTATTGCATAATCCACATTTGGCTATTTAGCTCACAGGACAAAAATTAACGTATATCCATAAGAATAACAAAGCTATGTATTCATTACTAGGGTAACAAGAAAAATAGTTTGTGTATAAAAAAATTGCACGTGGATAGGAAGACTACATAATTTATTTGTAGAACGTTCTATCATTACTCTTCCTACTAATATTTCAGGTTTTTATGATGAGAAATTAATTTTATAAAAGTTTTCAGGCTTATTTTACATATTTTGCACGGTACAAAGAATATTGTAAAAGGTTTATGAATATGACAGAAATTTTAATTTCTAAACCAACCTTTACATTCCTTTCCTCATTACTAATGCCAGCAACATTTTTTTGTGTTCTTATATTTTCCTTGACACTCTCCTCCATCTGTTTTGTTTTAATTATATGACTCTTCACCGCTTGCAAGGGAACAAAGGAATTATTCAGCACTGCTGTAGTTTCACTGCTGTTTTTCTGTGAAGGCTTACTATCACTCATTGGGTTATTCAAAGTGGTTTTCTTTTTCTGTCCTACATGTCGATCGTTTTCTTGGCGCACCCAGGTTTCGGGAGGTGAAGGAATAATGTTTTCACCTTGTGCCTGTTTTTCCTGCAAGAATAATATCTGTATTGTTTGGAGAGCAAAAAATTGTCGTTTAGTAAATGTTTTGGAGTCCCTAGAAAAATATGGCTGAACTTATACAGAGTGAGAAGGTATGTTACTCCTGAAAAAATTGAAAATCATATAAAAGCCCAAGATTTTTTTAAAGGTGCAGAAATAACAGTAAAAGAACTTCCCACAGAAGAGAGTCAGAACAAATGTTTCATGTTCAGGATTGATTATGAATTCAAAGATAGTATTTACAACCCTGCAGTATGGCCCAAATCAGGAGCATTTCGTAGGTTCAACTTTCGTACTTTCAATCAGTACAGCACTAGTGCAGAGGATTTTTAATAAAAAAATCAAATATTGAAGAAAGCTCTTCACAGCTTCAACACAATTTTAGAGATATTGATCTTATGCACCAAAACATGCAATCCATAGGAAACAGTGTGGAGAAAATAGAACATTTCTTGGCGAACAATAGTGACTGCCATTTTTTATGTATTACTGAGCATTGGAAATCAACTCCCCAACTGGAATGTATTGGAATAGAAAAATTCAATCTAGCTGTATCATTTTGTCGTACAGAAAACAGACATGGGGAAAGTGCTATATATTGTAAAAATGGGATAAACTATAAAAGTTCAATGGATACATCTAAACTGTCAGTTGAAGCAAATTTCGAATATTCAGGTATTGAAGTTTCCCTTTCTGATAAAAAAATGATAGTTGTATCTTTATATAGACCTTGTGGAGGTTCAATGAGTATATTTTTTGATAAATTTGAATATTTGTTAAGGAAAATCACAAGTGATAATGAATTAATCTTTATAGCAGGTGATTACAACATTGAACTGGAAGAAAATAATAATCAAAAATCAAAACTATTATTACCCTATTGTGTTGAGGATTTTTTAAAACATCAGTTTTGAAATTTAATTGTTTGTGACGTCATTTTATTAAATATTGTAATAATTTTTTATACAAATAATTGTGGCATTTTCTAAAATAAACATTATTATTATTATAAAAATGTTTAAAATTTGATATGGATCTGTTGGACTTGGCTTCAAACTCAGTTTTTGCAAAATTACTTAATCAATCGATAATTCAGCAACACTGAAAGCAGAAATATGTCTGATATTCAAAATTTCTATTTCTCTCAACAGTGTGTCCTTGTAAACATTCATTAATAGGTAAATAAACAATATCATTGGAAATCTCCGAAACTGATTTACTGTTTTTTTTTCAAATCAATACACATAACACAACACAACAAAGTTTTTGTTTCGGGATTGAAATTAGATGATTTTAATGTATTTCCACGTGTTAAAACCGAAAGTGACCATAAAAATTATATATTAGCTCTTGTTTTCAAGATATAGTATCATTATATTATATATATGTATATTGAGTTTTCAACAAATGAAATATTTCATCACCAACAGTTGGTACACATGTTTGTTTACATAACACCCCTCTCATCAGCTGTTCTTAAGTAGTAAACATAACCTATGTGAGTTTGTCAATTGTACGCAAATGGTTGCTATTGAAATTATCGTGTGAAGTTGATTTTTAAATTAATTTAAGTGCTGATCTGAAATGCCTCGAAAGTGTGTGGATTCTGTCGATAGCTTTTGCTATATATGTGGTGAAATAACATTTAAGGCTCAGAAACGTAAAATGACACCTATCGTTAAGACAGCCTATGAACATTATTTTGGTGTGAAAGTTGGGGACCAAGATAAATCATGGGCTCCTCATAAATGTTGTAATTCTTGTTCCGTCATATTGCGAGAGTGGCTGAAAATTAAAAACCGGGCAATGGCTTTTGCAGTACCTATGGTTTGGCGTGAGCATACCAATCATACAGACGACTGTTATTTCTGCTTAACTCCTCCCATTAAGCAAGGTTTATCTATGAAGAATAGAGGAACGGTTAAATACCCTAATCTCCCATCTGCTCTTCGGCCTGTACCACACTCAGACAATTTGCCAGTCCCTTCTCCACCCCAAAACTATGAAATTTTAGAGGAAGGTGATGAAGACTGTTTAGAAGGAGCAACCCATCCTTCTACATCCTATGACCCTGATTTTGAGGTAAGCGATAGGTCTAGTGATCCGCACAGAATTAGTCAAGCAGAGTTGAGTGACCTTATAAGAGATCTTCGCTTGTCTAAGGAAAAGGCTGAGCTGTTAGGGTCAAGACTACAACAGTGGAATCTTCTAAAACATGATGTGAAAATATCTCAGTACAGACAGCGTCAAAAAGATTTGCTTCCTTTTTTTGAGAAAAAAGAAAACCTCGTAGTTTGTTCTGATGTTAATGGTTTGATGGACTGCTTGAATTTGGATCACACTCCATCTGAATGGAGACTGTTTATAGACTCTTCAAAACTAAGCTTAAAAGCTGTACTTCTGCATAATGGAAATCAGCTACCCTCTATTCTTATAGGTCATGCAGTTCACATGAAGGAAACGTATATAAATATGAAAACACTTCTCCAATCAATCAAATATGAACAACACAAGTGGCACATCTGTGGTGATCTGAAAGTCATTGCTATACTCCTAGGAATGCAATTAGGGTTCACCAAGTACTGTTGTTTTTTGTGTCTGTGGGACAGTCGGGATAGAAAATCTCACTATAAAAAAATGAACTGGCCTACACGAGACCTAAACCCTAATGAGAAAAATGTAGTTTACGAGCCTCTTGTAGATCCTAAAGATGTTCTCCTTCCCCCATTACATATTAAGTTGGGACTAATGAAAAACTTTGTGAAGGCCATGGACCAGGAAGGACAAGCTTTTAAGTACTTGAGAGCAAAGTTTCCCAGGTTGAGTGATGCTAAAGTCAAGGAAGGCATCTTTATTGGGCCTCAAATCCGTGAAATCGTAAATGATCCTGCTTTTGACATGATTTTAACAGGAAATGAAAAAAGAGCCTGGGAAGCCTTTAAGGGGGCTGTACATGGGTTTTTAGGTAACAAAAGAGATGATAACTTCACAGTATTGGTTAAAGAGCTTCTTCAAGCTTACCACCAACTTGGATGCAACATGTCCTTAAAAATTCATTTTCTTCACTCTCATCTTAATTTCTTCCCACAAAACTGTGGAGCTGTGAGTGACGAACATGGAGAAAGATTCCAACAAGACATTGCCTTAATGGAACAGAGATATCAGGGCCGTTGGAATGAAGCAATGCTTGCAGACTACTGCTGGTCTGTGTGTAGGGATGTTCCAGAAGTGTTTTATAAAAGACAAGCTGAACGACAGCGATCTTACAATGAATCGGATGGACTTAATTGAAATTTGGTGGTACAAACTTCTTTTATTTGTCAAAACACTAAGAATAATGTTTTTTTTTATTAATTTTGTACTTAAAATATTCTAAAAGAAACATAACAATATTGTTTTATGTACTTTCACTTTTCACGTATAGTATAACTACTCTTTAAGATTAAGTACTGTGTATCTCAAAAACCAGAGCTAATAAAAATTTTTCATTGTTATTTTCGTTTTTATCACCCCAAAATTAGTAGAAATTGACTAATTTAGTGTAGGAAACATTCAAAAAATATTTTTTTGTTGTGTTGTGAATCAATGTGTAACTGATCGCTGTATCTTTGTCTGTGCATTCAAATCTCCTACTTTTGTGCACACTGATCTCAAGAACAATTATTTCTAATTTATCATCAAACTCATCTCTGAACTTTGACCCCTCTCTTTCACTACTAATGAAAGTCCTTTTTCATATTGAAATGTTTCATAACCATAAATAAGTCCACCTGTGGTAAATTACTTATGCCTACCTTAATAAAATCTTCCTGAACTGAATACATCTTTATTTAAGTATCAAACATTGAAAGCTTCGCTTCTTAATAGTTCAAACGCAGTACCAGTAATCGCATATATATCGTGACATCACTCGAGTTTTTGATAGACACACAGTTTTTAAGTCATGTATCTTAATAGCGGCAAATGTTTTCGATTTGAAATTCTTGCCATTGTATTGTGGATGACAAGCACTATCAAAATATATGAAAAAATACAAAAAATTATATGCGACTGAAAGACCCTATTTTGACAAAATTTAGTAGAACATATGTATATTTTCATCTTTTAATTCTCAATTGCATTTTGTGCCTTCCATTCAAAAATCTGTAGTGATCTGAGACTAGGTAGTAATACTATGATATAATGTTTCAGTTTGATTGTGAATCGACCCTTTCCACGTTCTTTCATATATTAAATAAAATATTGGGTTATCACATAATAATTACCAGCTGCTACTGGGTGTCAATGAGAACGTGAATAGTCCCCCTCCTCTTAACTATTGAATGAAACAAGATATCAAGGTCAGACAGGCACATCTTATTCTATCCATGAGTTCTGAAATGAACTATAGTTGTGTAGTGTACACTTCAGATGTGCCCAAGAGGCTGCAATGTTTTCTGGAGACTTGGACTAAATGGACAAGTCAGCAGCTCCCAAGCAGCAGCTCCCAAGGTACCAAAAAAAACTTCAGATGTCACGTATTTTCTCAAACATCTAGGAGCGTTGTAACAGGTGATCATATTGTTTACCTATCCACCGATTTTGGTAAATGACAAACCCAAATGACTTTTGAAATGATATTACATTTCAGCTAGAAGTGGCTAAATAACAATTACCCAAACCGGTTATTAGTCAAACATGGTTTCTTAGAATGACCCACTAGATAACCTGATATAATACATTTTTTTGTGTGGTGTGAAATCCAAAGTATACATAGGGTATCACCCTATAAACATTCCATAATGTAGGAAATGAAGTTGTAAACAAACTTTGTGATTGTCATAAAGTGAATGTTGATTATTTCAAACATTTACTGGGATAAACTGGTGTGAGTTGTGAATTTTTTTTGATATAGGAGATTATTAATGTCAGATGAATTTGTCCAGTAAGTATATTCAATGTATCCATCCACGTTCTAAAATACGATTTATCCATTTCCATTCTCAATATGTAATACTTACGGTACTTAGGAAGCGCAAAACATCACTGGCAACATTCTCGCTGGCTATTTCTTTAGTAGGAGCAGGTGTTCCGACGATTACTTTCCCATCAGCCAAAGTTATCTGTGCTTGGGTCAATTTGTCATGGGTAGTAAAATATTGATATCGAGGCAAACCCAAAGAGTTTGTTTGATAATAAGTCAAAAGTTTGATACTTGCAGGAGTATCGGCATCAGTCTGAAAGAATTATTATATCAACCACAATACATGTTTCATAAAATATAAAATATGAAAGGGATAGCAAGATTGAAATCACATATTTCTTTAAATTCTGAGATATACTCTTCAATGTTCTTTAAAAATTTTTAATTTTGCTCACCCCAAAAATCTTTCATTATTCAATCATAATAATATGTGATGAATATACTCTGACGATTATTTAAAGAAGAATAAGTATACACAAGATTAAGAAAACCTTTCTTCAATTACTATTCTTTTTGAGAAGTTTTTTCTGGTACACTTATACAGCTAGATTTCGGTTCATAAATACTATTTTCTTTCAATCATTTATTATAAAGTTTAACATTTGATAAAATTAACAAATGATGTTTATAGAGCCACACACAAAGAAATAAATAAATCAGAATTATAAGGAATTTGTGAAAATAAAAAAGGCCAAAACAAATTTTCCGATGTTTTCATGTTCATTAGGCATGGTCTGCAGGTTTTTAAACCTTTCGCCTGCTACTGCGGCAGACATTATCAAAGGCGATGCGCAAACTGAAAATGGTCGTAGTGCGTTTGTACTTATAATTTGGGACTAGGTGTCGGACGGCAGACTGCTCTTGTACCTACCTGATAGGTCTGACACTTCTTTAATTATTAGCAGATTCTTTGTATTATGAAGGGCCAGTATCCAGTATATTGATCTCTAAGCTTTCTTTCTTATGTTTGAAATTATTCTTATGTTTACTTATTCATATGGCCTCTCTGCATAGCCGATAGTATCCTCTTGTTTTATCAAGAGCTTGCGTGCGTTCGAAGGCAATGTCATGGCTGCCTTCTGAGAGAGCCTGTTCTGCAAGTGCCGATTCATCTGTTTGACCATAGCGGCAACCTCTTTGATGCTCAGTCAAACGCATTTCAACGATTCTTTTCGTGGTTCCGAGACAGAGAGGAAAATCGTAAATTATTGGTAATTATTTAGGAAAAACAAAATAGAGACAGAGAGGAAGATCGTAAATTAATGAGGAGAAACAAGAAAAAGACAATGCACCTTCATTTATTTGAAGATTGAAAATATTCTCGAGTAAGTAAAGGGGAGGTAGAGGAATTCATTCAGGAATAATTCGAAAAAGTATTTCAGGAAACAAAAGCAGTCGATCAGGAGCTTGAAGGGGTTGAAAGGACATTTGAAGAGGAGCTTGAAGGAGTCAACAAAAAATTTTGAAGAGGTTTTCCGGGAACTTCGGAAAGAATCACAGGAGCTGAAGAGGATTGCTGTGGAAAAATGCAAAACGGAAACAACATCTCTCCTTTCTAGCAGTAGTTCTACTAAAACTCCAACCTTTGATGACGAATTTTCATGGTCAATTTAACGCGGAGGCCGCTGCGGTAAATAATGTATGGAAAAATGATGAGAAAGCAATAACTCTTATACTGGCACTATAAGGAAAGGCCTTCAAAATTCTGCAAAATATTTCCGTGAAGAAGCAGAAGGATTATGAAGCAGTCGTATCAGCTTTGAAAGTCAGGTATGGTAGTGAGCACCCCTTTAACAAGTCCACCAAGCTCAACTGAAGGTGAGAACTCAAGGTCCATCCGAGAGTCTGCAGGAGTTTGGGGCTCGCCTATCCAGAAGAACACGATAACATCACCCACTGGATTAGTGTCCATAGTTTTATCGACGGGGTTCGTGACACAGATTTGCAGCAGTCGGTGAGGATAGCACGTAATGAAAAATTGAATGAAGCCATTTATGCCCTAGAAACGTTCTAGTGGGGGCCATTATCGAAAAGGATGATGAAGGAACATATCGATACATGGCAGGTATACAAATATTTGATGAATAGAAGGCAACCTGAATGCTATAACTGAAGCAGAGAGAGACATTCAAGGCGGGGCTGTTGATCACGTTCAAGATCCGAGGAAAGAAGAGACTGGTGTTCGAGATCACCCCAACGAGAGTGCCGGAGTTCAGAAAAATTAATTGAGCCAGTGTTAGGATGACTCTTAAGAAAGGGCAAGTAATAGGCACCTGTGAATCGATTGAGAAAGTTGCAGTGCGCTCAACAACCTGCAAAGGAACTCATCGACTCATTCAGAAAGACGTGTGGAGCCATCTGTCTGAAGAAGAACTATGCACGAGATTCGTAGAGGGAAAGAACGATTTGTTTGTGAGAGGCAAAATCATTGGTCAAAAGGATTTAGTTCAACATCGGATTGATACTGGCGATGCGCCAAGCCCATATGCCAATCACGGAGACGACTTCCCTTCGCAAAGCAGGACGAAGCTTCATCCATCATTAAGGACATGTCGGGCAATTTGGACTAAATTATTGATACCTAAATAACCGAAAGTGCGGATATCCTGTTGAATAAAAATTGGACGAGTTAGTGTTTTAGGAATTATTTTAGATTATCTCTTGATGATGTGAACTTGCATTTGCAATACATCTGTCAATTACCAATCAAATCATCTAAAGGAACAATTCGTTCAAGCCAGTCTCAACTCCCTACACTGTAGGTTAATATACTGACACCCATCAGAAAACAACTATTTCCCTGGCTAATACCAAGAAGGGCGTTGAATTATATCCCTCAGGTGTCAGTGCAGGATTCTTCACTAAAGTTATTCCTGCATATGCTGTTGGCGACACAACTGCCGCAATAGATTTTCAATTATTGGAACACACTTGCAGACCAGTTTCGGGCTGTTTGGCCACTCGTCAGTGCAAGGTAGTGTCTATCATCAACATAAAGTCGATGATTTCCGATTGTTGAAAATCGAATTCCTTCAGAGTATCACTCCTCGAACTAGGCTGAAGCGGACAACAAACAATGGGTTTGTCATCGATCCATCTGCCTGGAAAAGAGGTAACCAACCGCCTATCCGAAATTTGCCCAATTCCTCGTATAAGGAAAGAAAACTTTTCATATATAGTCGGTGGGCGTACTTGAAGACTGGCTATAAATCCAATCATCTAAAGGAACAATTCGTTTAGGCCAGTCCATTAACCTACAGTGTAGGGATTTGAGACTGGCCTGAACGAATTGGTCCTTTGGATGATTTGATTTATAGCCAGTCTTCAAGTATACCCACCGACTATAAGTGAATAGTTTTCTTTCCTTATACGAGGAATTGGACAAATTTCGGATATGCGGTTGGTTACCTCGTTCACAGGCAGATGGGGCGATGACAAACCTGTTATTTGTTGTCCGCTTAAGCCTAGTTCGAGGAATGATACTCTGAAGGAATTCGATTTTCAATTAGCGGAAATCATCGACTTTATGTTGATGATATACACTACTTTGCACTGACGAGTGGCCAAACAGCCCGAAACCGGTCTGCAAGTGTGTTCCAATAATTGAAAATCTAATGCAGTAGTTGTTTTCTGATGGGTGTCAGTCCATTACCTACAGTGTAGGGAGTTGATACTGTCCTGAACAAATTGTTCCTTTAGATGATTTGATTTATATCCAGTCTTCAAGTGTTCCCACCGACTATATGTGAAAAATTATCAATCAAATTTCCCATCTATAAACATGTGCTGTTTGTGGAAAATAAATATATACACTAATACATTTAAAAAATATCAAATAACCTTTTCTCAATGCAGGAGCGTAGGGTGATATATAAAGCATCAATGAATCATAATCGAAAACCTTACCATGAATGTTCCAATAGGTATTTGTGAAGTGATTACATTTTTGTCATCAATATTGGGGTTTGGGGGCAATTTCTCATTTTTATCCACCCTTTTATCGACGGGTTTTGGGTTTTCACCGATTTTCAAAAGTTTTTGCAAGATATTTGTGTTGACTGTTTGTGTCTGAAAAAATTAGTTAGTTCAAAGCTAGAAGAAAAGATAAACAGAAAGAAGTATATTTTTAGGGGAGAATGATTTTTGGGAAAGAAAGGTTTTGATTTCCTACTTATCCATCTTTATACATCTTTTTGAAATTAATGCCCACATTTTTTTATAGAGATAGAGAAGTAGAAAACCAAAATCTTTTTTTCCAAAAATAAGATAATATTGCATACCCTTCTTGGCTCCTCCTTCATATGCCCTTCTTGAGATTCCTGAACATTTATTGGCAACTGAAAAAAAATTGGTTGGTCAAAATGTACATTTTCTTCAAAATTAGGTTATTGCAATTAGCAACAAAAAACATTGCAAGTTAAATAAAAGCTTGTAATAATTATGTTGAAGATAATTAATAGTTCAGCTGATTTTTATTCTTTTTCTCCAACTTTTAAATTCAATAAACTATTACAAAAGACTAAAATTACCCAAATAACAGTGTTACGATTAATAATTTTGTATAATAAGTGTATAGTTTTGGTTAGACTGCCAGTAGAAACGATATCCCATCGATAAATAGTATTGGTACCTTTTAAAATTTTTTTTTAAATGATTTGATTTCTCCTTATTAAAAGTTTTATTATTACTTTTTTCAATTTCCAGAAATTGATTATATAAGAATTTTATTGTAGATCGTGCAAGATGATACACAAAATTACCCAAAAAGTATGGAGATAAAGAATAAAATTTCAGTCAAAATTTAAAACAGTGAAGCCAAAACTAATATTCATTTTTACTACTCCGAATATTTCACACTCTTGAAATTGAACCAATAGAATCAAATAAGTAAAATCATTCAACTATTGAAACATACCATTTTATTTTGTTCTTTTTCTTGCAATCCTCCGAATTTACCACCATTTTTGAAAACCGGCATGAAACAGTCGTTTCCTAATGAAATTACTTGATTTGAACTCTGGGGTTGTCTGTCATTCCCACAAATCTGATACAGTTGACTCTGATTATATTTGTTACTATTATGCTGCTGAACGGTACTATGTTTGGTAACATTTTGGTAAGGTTTGTTTTGCCACTGCTTAGAATCATGCCTCCTTGTAGAACTCTCCTTTTGGGTAGCAAGAAATTGGTTCGAAGTTGTTTGAGAAGGATAAATTTGCTGTTGTGAATTAGACAACTGATCAGAAGCTGTTTGCCAAGTGTAAACTTGCTGCTGCTGCCTAAATATTAACGAAAAACAGTACATCACAAACAAGTATTTAATAAACGATGCCTCATGAAGGATTCAAATAGCAATAAATTGTGAGATTTTCTCTAAAACCGTTTACAAAACTGCGACACAATAGCTTCTTCAAACGTTTAAAATACTAAGTTAGTATTGGAACACGTCCGAGGAAGCTATTGTATAATGAAACAGGTTTCGCAGTTTTCTAAACTGGTAAATGAAAATCTCACAACAAAGTATTGTAGATGTTCATCAAATATCAGCCAATTTTATCAAATATCTTATGAAGTCATATTTTTTATGTATAAGAACCCCATTTGCAGTTAATAACAAATGTGTTCATTTACAATTCACCTTGTATACAATTTTAATCAAAAATCTTCTAGGAGTTTCAATTATGATTTTTATTTTTGCTTAATTATTTGTGCAAGGTTTACTAATGCTTGACATTTTCAACTTAAAATGACGATCATTTATGATCCCTAAGTATTTTAGCAATTCCTTTTTTCCATAAGATATTTTCAATAGACTACTTACATGTACCTCATTATATTCCTTTCAATGCCAATTAAACCATTATATTTATTACATGTTCACTTGTATCATCAAAAAAAAATAATACTGTAAAAGTGTTACTATTGATTAATTAAAATTTTGTATCTGACTGTATGTCATGGGATTGGCTGATATGTGATGGAATTGGTTGACGTCTGCTTTTGTCACACATTTTCATAAATTACTATTTTGTTGCTTTTATAAGAACAGCGAAATTGCACAACTTCAATTTAATTCGATATCTAATGACTAAAATCTAAAAAGCACTTCAAAATTAGATAATGACATTATAAAACTTGACAGCACGAAAATGCTACTTGTGAAATGAAATAAAAATTTTTCTTTAGGTCCTGACGGTATTTCCTTCGACTTCTTGTATACTCCTTATCATATTCCGTTTTTCTCTAATTCACTAATTCATTGACCTGCGGTAAATTCACACAGATTTGTGGAAACACAGCTTTTTATGTTATGGAACATGTATGAAGCTGGCCAATACTTCATGAAAATCAATATCAAAACTTACTAATATCTACTTTACTGTGATTTTCACTATGAAAGTGTTACAAAACTGTAACATGTGTTTTGCCGAATGATAGCTTTCTCAAGCAAGATTTGAACAATTCATATTGATTTTTACAGTAAACTGAATAAGTAACTACATACAGAGGAATGAAGTTACATAATTTGTTTGATGATGAATCATGAGCATTCCGCATCATGGTAACATGCCCAAATGGTTCACTAGCCATTTAATTTGTCTTTTTCAGTGAAAGTTTTTGTGAAGTGAAATGTCTTGAAGATGCACCTCTTCTCCAAAATGACTGGAATAGTATTGATGGTTGGTGCCAAACTAAAAGTTAAATGTAAGGATTTGGGTGTAATTCTAGATAACGAGCTCAAATGTGAATCCTAAGAAAACAAGAAATACAGAAATCTTTATAGTACCCTTTCATCGTACCAACTATGGACAGAATGAGGCTAGGGGTAAAATATTGAGACTTGCAAACACAATGTGGATTCAGAACTTTTTGATTCTTCTTTGGAATCATTTAAAAAGACTGTGAAAAGATTGTAATTGATTGGCTTATTTTTGCCTTTCTTTTATTAATATTTTTTCCTTACATCTCGCTGATAGTTTCAGCGAGATGTAAGGAAAATATATATATATATATATATATATATATATATATATATATATATATATATATATATATATGTGAATCTTTCTGTCTTAGAGGTTTTTTCAATACCTGAGGAATACAGTAAACGATAATTTTTAGCTCCAACATTATTTGCTTCTGATATTTTTGGAATGTATTCCAGAACGTGAAATGAATTTCTTTATATTTATATTTACTATTACTATTGAGGAGAAAACAGTTTCATGATAATCAAATCAAAACCAAAGCCAACATGGACGATCATCAACTCAATCATGATAAATAGCAATATTGAAATTTGTGACAGATTCAATGATTACTTCCATCAGTAGTGCGAAAATTAGAAGAATGAGTTATCCAAAATCCATTTTTCTGAAGCCAGTAACTTAAGATAAAATAGAATACATGAATGAGTACAAAAAAGCCACTGGATTGATAACATCACAACCAATAAGTGATAAGAAGTGAGCATAAATGAATGTTTCTTGTATACATTCCTTGTATAAACCATTGTAGTTTCTTGGGAATTGATAAATGTTTATTAGATCCACCCATGTATGCATATTACGATTTTCTAAATGAAATTAATAAACAATCATGATTGTTAATCTAATTTTCCTGAAATGCTGAGTTTGACAAAAGCATTTGAAACTTTAATGTTTGGGAAAACATCATTTGTCACTGAATATGACTTCTATTTTTGGACTCACCTATTTTTATTTTCACATTTAGTTTCTTCAAGCTTTCGACAGCTCTTTTCTTGATGAGATTCTTGCCTTAAGATCTCCGTGTTTTCTTTTGTATTGTTGCTCTGTAATGGCTTGCTATTGTATTTTTTATCTGGAATAGATTCATACTGTTGCTGATGATTGGTAGGTTGCATTTTTTGTTGCACGGCACCTGTAAAGTGAGCAAAAGCCGAGTTGGACTGATTGAAATTGGTTTGGTTTGGTGGTGGTTCAGCATACGTTTGTAGTTGAGGAGGTAACCACTGCTGTTGTAATGAAGGTTGCTCTCTTGCATTCTCATTACCAGAATGTATTGCCTGTGCCTTAGATATTAGCTCATCTGAAAAATCAATATACATTACCAAAAAACTGCTGAATGGAGGATTAAAAATAACCTGTTTCTCCAGTTTTCTCCACCAACAACCTCTGGCCGTATGAAATATTGATGAATGATGTTTTTGGTACCCTATATCCTCTATCCTCCGAACAGTTCAATTTCATACCATCCTTGAAAGGTTTGTCAAATACAACATCATACATAATATCTCGTTCGGATCCAGTGTTAGCCACTTGTATCCCTATAACGGTACCCTTGAGGCCAAAAGGTACCGTGAAGCCCATTCTGACATTAACTATTCGATCTAGGATCTTAACATTCATCTTTGGATCAGGTAGCAATGTGCCACTCTGTATTTCAGGCTGGAAAAGCAAGTGTGAATATAGAGTTTCTCACTTTTGAGAAGTTATTAATAATAAAAATTATGAGTTTGTGATATTGATGACTTATTTATTTTGTGGAAATTCATCTTCAATTAAATGATATAGATATAGAAATAAAATACTTTGTCTAATTTCCACTTACTTAATGTATTAATATCAATACATTAAGTGGAAATTAGACAAAGTATTTTATTTCTATATCTATATCATTAAATAATTATAAGCTTTTGTATTATTAATCCCAAGAAACATGAATGTTTAATACTGTTATATTACTATAATTTCAGAAAGATACGATTTTCATACTTCATAATGGTCCTAACAATATTTATTATCAGAACAATTTCTTTGAAATGATTTGCAATTTACTTAAACTATCTTGTTTATAAAAATAGATCACCACGTCTTACCTTGTACAAAAAATTGGGTTTCATAGTCATTGTTAGCTTCTTCACGTTACCCACTTTGAAATTATCCACGATTTTTTCAATTTCCTCTACAACTTCCGGTTCTATTACTGAACTACCACATGTTTGCCTTTCAATTGTGTGTATTGGAAGAGACTTCAACCAACATTGTAATTCTTTCAGTTTGTTTTCACTAAAATTAATGATTATGTCAAGTGTCCTATTAAATTGTCATTCAGGTATTTCTTGATTATTGTAAGTATCAAAATCAATCAAAAATTATCTGTCATGATGTGGTTTCATAAAGAATTATGTGAATAAAAATATATTCTTTATTATGGGCATTCATATATACATACATAAATAAAAACGTTAAATTGTAACAATAATATTTTTTAAATATTACTGGAGTTTTTTCCCAACACCAAATCGTTATTTTTACACCTCGACACGTGTTTCGATCACCAAGTGATCATCTTCAAGAGGAAGATAAAACTGTTTTATCTTTGCCGGAAGTCTTCAAATCTTCTTGCCATCCATGTGTTGAACTTTTGTTTGGCAAAACCTAAAGCGATGCCAATCACAGGTTCTGGTTCGATGAAGCCACTTGCAGCACCCTCCTTTGCAAGGGAGACAACAGTCTCATTGTCTTCCAGGCCAGTATGGCCGAGAATCCAAACCAGAGACAATCTGTTAAGTCTTCCTATCAAGGAGAGTCGTTTTTGGCAATTTGCTACCAACTTAAACGTTGCTCGGTAGGAGCCAAGAGCTTCCAACGCCGCTTAACTGTCAGAAAAGTTTTTATTGACTTATGAGTGAAGTTGGATTCTACCAATATCTCCGCACACAATTCAATAACATAGATTTCCACCTGAAATACAGTCGCACAGGTCCCTAGGCAGGTTGATATCTCTGTCCTGAGTCTGCAACTGAAAACAGCTGCACCAGAGCCTGAAGGTGTTTTTAATCCATCTACTCGGGAAAAGTACTGTATAAGGCAGTTCGTAGTTGACAGTTGGAGGCATAATGTCAGAGGTCATTCCCAGAATGCTGTGGCTTCCAGTGTCAGCCAACAATTTAGAGTACTCTGCATTAGATTACTTCAATTGGCGATGTGCACAAGTCTATATGCTACCAATGGGAAATATTCCTCAATTTGGGTTATTACAGCAAATGCAAGTTTGAACAAAATGAAGTTGAGTTTAATTCATGAGTTTTTCAAATTCACTTCGAAAAGTATTCAAATTGATGTTTCAAGTGTTGGGTTTTAATTTTTAAAGGGATTTGTTTCTAATTCACATATTGGCAACAGCGCCTATATCAAGTTGAAATAATTTATACGTACCAAGATATTCTACTTTTAAAAAGGAAAATTATCTTTATAAATCAACAATTAAGGCAAAATATAAGTTATAGTTCAAGCCACATAAACAACAATTGTTTTGTTATTTATTTATATAGAGGAAGATAGGTTAGGTGCACAAAATGTCATATGTCACAGAATGTCTCGGAACTTGGAACATAAGTAAACAGAACAGCGCGCCTCTGAAATATGTCATCTTTGTTTGTCTCATACAGGTAACAGATTCATTGTCCTTTATTAGCTATAACCGATGTTGCCAAATGGTGAAATGGAAACGAATTCCTTTAAATGTTGAATGCATTATTTCATTCCTCTTTTTAAGTATTTAAATATTTTTTTAAAGAAAAAGGTTGAAATGATAAGTTTAAAATGCGTTGTTTTAGAGCTCTTTTATGAAAACTACTTGATTTTCGTCAGGAGGAACATTCCCCATTTGGACATTGCTCGGTAGGAGCCAAGAGCTTCCAACGCCGCTTGACTGTCCGAGAATATTTTTAATAATTGTGTATGAGGTTAGATTCTTCCAATCTATTCCCACAGAATTCAATAGCGTAAATTTCCGCTTGAAATACAGTCGCATAGGTTCCTAGGCAGGTTGATCCACCTGTGAACCAACAACTATCTGCTCTTAATATAATAATAAAAGAAAGTTTAATGTTCAATTGCAGATTAATGCACTTACTAGTCGTCACCAAAAATCTTCTCTACATTGATATTGTCAAATGAGGGATTGTTAGATAAATGGAAGAAAACTTCTGGAAACTGGTTGGCATAGGATTTTACTAGTTCTCCGGATTTCTCTGTATAATACCAAGTATTACCAATTTTCTTAGTATATCCAGGAATCTCCTTATTCTTTTTATTCATTTTTAAATCCAAACCTATATTAGTATGCTTCATTTCTCCTGAATTATTCTTAAGTGAAATGAATACTGAGCCAGTAATTCTTGAGAAAACATTATTGGAAATGGCTGAAAGTGAAAGGCATGTTCAGGTGAAAATCAAATAACCAGAAAATGGAACTTACCCAATTGACTTGCAATACCGTAGGAAGTCTTGTAACTTCTGGACATTTTATTATACAGTTCTGTTATTTTGCTGAAGTTTGGTTCTTCTAGTACTGACAGTACTATTTTCACCCTACAGCTTTTGTCTGTTTGTATGATATCTTTTACCTGAAATCGTTAAAATATTATTGAATTATTTAGATCTTGATTCATCATATTTGGAAATGTTCAGCATGATTCCAATTAAAATTGAAATATGAGGTATGTTTAGAAAATAACGGGAATTTTAAAATTTTACTGGTTTGGAGAGTCCGATGGTCAATTTTTTTATGATTATGTTGGCATACATGTCTTTGGAGTATGATTAAATTTTCAACTGCATTCATTGTTTATTTTGTGTGGCAGCTGCTAAGGTTATACGTGTTTCTAAGAGCTCATAGTAGCTGTATCAAATTTCGCATAAAAATGAAATATAATCAAAGGCCTTTATTGAGACCGCTATGAGTAAAACAAGAGTTTGACATTAGTATAAGCGTTTTCAAGATGAACGATCGGTGTTATGACCGATCGCCGAATCACAATCAGAGAAGTCACTGATGATTTGCGTGAAGGAATCCGAAAAAAACTACTGGATTTATTATTCACCTGCTCACTCTTCATTGCTTGTTCTTGTTCTTGGAGAAATTGTTGGAAATGGCTGTATACAACTAATGAAATATATTAACAAGAACAATATCCTAATAACAAACCAATCTGGATTTCGAAAGAATTTCTCCTGTGAAACCGCTCTACAACTGACTGTTACCAAGTGGATACAATCAATTGATAAGGGAGAATACGTTGTTGCAGTTTTTTTTGATTTACAAAGAGCATTCGAGACAATTGATAGGAATATCCTTTTAAAAAAATTAGAATTAATTGGGATTGAAGGGGTTGTGCAAAATTGGTTTAAAGATTATTTAAATGATCGACAACAAGTCACAAAGATTGAAAGTGAATTATCCATTCCAGTCACTACAAAGTTCGGAGTGCCCCAGGGAAGTGTACTGGGGCCCTTGTTGTTTTTGATTTACATAAACGACATAAACACATACCACACTAGTGACTTTATCAACTTATTTGCTGACGACACGTTACTATCTATAGCACATAAAGACCTGAAAGTAGCTATAGAAAAGATGAACTCATCTCTAAATCAAATTGAGAATTATTTTTTGGCAAATGAAATGAAATTAAATACTTCAAAAACGAAAGCTATGATTCTTACAAATATAAACAAATAAATATAAATACTCTTTCCCTGTATGCTGATGGTCAGAAACTTGAATTTGTGAAAGAATTCAAATATTTAGGTTTTATGTTGGACAACAGTATGTCTTTTGGTGCACACTATAACTATATGACTAAAAAGATTTCAAAAAAACTATATTTCTTCACTAGAATTTCGAAACACCTTTCTACAAATGCGAAAATAACCGTATATAATACAATAATACATAATACAATAATAATAATAATAATATGATTATTGCAGTACGCTGTTCTACAGTTTTGACCAAAATAAAATTATGTCTCTGCAAAAGTTACAGAACAGAGGAATGAGGGTGGTTCTTGGATGTAATCGTTATGCAAGTATATGCTTTATGCTCAGTGCATTACAGTGGATGTCTATTTGTGAAAGATATTATAGGTCAGCAATGATATTTATTTTTAAGATAACCAATCATATGCTACCTTCTTATTTCGAAGAATTTATCATTTATAGAAATTCCACTCACAATTACACTACTAGACAAAATGACAATTTTCACCTGCCACGATGTAGTTTATCAAACTCCATGAAAATTTTATTATATCAAGGCCTCATTGAATATAACAAACTTCCCCAAAATGTGAAGAATAATAAAAACCTGTTTCAATTCAAAAAAGATTTGACTGATTATATGAAAGGTATCACAATAGAATAGATAGTAAGTGACTCGGTATATATTATGTATTTATGTGTATTATATCCTTACTATGTGTGTCTATATAACATGAAATATTATGTATATTATGTTTGTGTATTAAAATTTTCCAACCAATAAATCATTCATTCATTCATTCAATTTTTAGACAAAAACAATACTGTGTGAAAAACAGATTTTCACATTTTTTTTTCAAGAACTACTTTGATAGCGACAATATGAACGTAGATAAATGAAAAAATATTTTTTCAGAAAACAGAAGTTCACGTTATATTTTTATCATACTTCGTATATGAGTAAATAGATAATTTAATCAAGAAATTTTTTTTTCAAAAAATAAACAGATGTTTTCAAAAAGTGTTTATATCCTTCTTTCACACAATTTTATTCTTTTCACTTGTCTTTCTTTTCGACTATAAAAATAAAAAAGAATGAAGAATCACTAAATTCTGAAAATTGAAATCGATAGGACAGGCACGAGAGGCAGCACTAGTAGTAGGGTCAAATATAAACTATTCACATGTAAAAACAGTGTTATTTACGTAATATTAATTGATTATTTAAAAATATAAATCTTATATAAAAAATTATTTTGTGCTAGTATAATGCCAACAAAGCATTGCTGTTTTGCAAATTGTATGTCGGATAATCGATATCCGGAAGAAAACGTGTTTTTATACCATTTATAAAACCTCATATCAATGAGGTCAGATGTAAGAAATGGATATGCTTCGAGTGCAAAAAACAATGCAAAAAATAAATAAATATTCGTATGTATGCTCTAAACGTGAAATGAATAGTAAATTTTTCATAGTTAATTATCATTGATTAGAATGAGATATAACCTCAATCGTTTATTAAATTATATTCATTTATTGTATTTAATTGAATTTATTTCATTACTGTTAAGTGTTTGAAGTTTAAGTGAATGATGGCTGGAATAAAACTTGGATCAGTATTTTCCAAAATTATATTATGCTAATCTTTAGCACAACGCTCTACATGAACTTTTACAACTTGATTAAACTTATACATAGATGACATTCGACAGACTGGGAAAGTCACACTACCAACCGTAAATTGCTTCATTGTTACCAACAATTACCATCTATATTTGATTCATATTTCACTCGGAAATAAATCTGAAATTCATAATTATTTCAAGTTTCTTTTATTACAGTTTGAATCTACCGCTATTCTTTTACTAGATACTAACTAACTAACTAACTAACCTGTTTATTAATTCACTTTTTTCCAGTCACTTTTAAATTTCGGCATGCAAGCCAACGTTTTAATGTTACAACATTGTTAACCTTTACAGTTGCAAATTTTAGTTTTGCTCCAGGAACAAATTTTTCTGTTAAAAACATTCTTTTTAAATTGTACTTTACCATATGCTTATATGAGGAATAGGCAGTATTTGTCCCTACCGAACTACTAGCGCTGCTAGTGAGTGATTTTTTGTACTTCAGGAAAAAGGTTCATTAAACAAAACTCACCACTCCCTGTGATCCATAATGTGGGTTTGTGATTGAATAACAAATGCTGCCTTTGCGGAAGATTTCTTCAACATCTTTGAAAATCGATTGGTGTGAATCATATGCAGATATATTGAATACAATGGTTTGCAAAGGGTAATGCGATAGGTTTGTGGCAAATTGTTTCTCCAAGGTTATTCTACCGTTTGGAGAGAAAATATATTTTCGACCTATCATGACCTGCACATGAACCAGAACTTTGGTTTCCCCAAAATTTATGCCCAAACGCCTTCGGTAGCTGAAAATTACAGATTGATGACCATAAATTATGCCGGTTATAGCAACTAGTTCAACAATACAAATAGTGTTAGGAATCACACGTTAAAAGATAAGACCTCGTTAGTCCTTAGCTCGCACAAGTTTCTCAACTTCTTAGAGTTGTCGTTCGTATGGGGGCGACAGCTGATTAACGGAAAAACAGACAGAACAGAATAGTGCACTTTACATAATAGTTTAAATTCTAGTAAATATTCTTTGGAAATATCATAATAAATGAAAGAGCACTGAAAATAACGTGTTAAGAAAAACGTGAAAAAAATGGTTATCATGCGAGAAATCAGGGAAGAAATAGAATCGTCAGTTAATTCATCGATAAATAAGTGCCTGAATAGTCTTCTAATAAGAAGGAAACACCCTTTCCTTGTATGATAGGTTGAAAAGTCTGCAAAATACTGGTGCGAGTTCATTTGCGCACTTTTTAAGTACGATGACGGGCACCTCATCAGGACCAGGGCCTTGTTGATATTGAGCTGTTTCAAAATTCGCCTGAATAGACGTCGAAAATTAATTTCCAGCATTGTGGATTCTAGTGTGAGAATAGTGGGACGTGCTTTTCCCAGAAAATCGACTGCGGAGTGGGACGCAAATTGTTCAGCTAGTAGATTTGATTTTTCTATGGCTTTTGTTGCAATGTTGTTGTTGTAGCATAACAATGTCAAGGCACACAATTTCGCTTAAGCATCGATTAATTTGCTGGGTGTTGAAATTAATAACAATACGTCTTGACACAAATACGTTGCTGAAATATTACATCTGGAACTCCGCTGTCGACACCATGAAATAATTATTTCATTTACAATCATCTGGCATTTGAGAAAAGTAGATAACATATTAATTGACATGATAGAACCAATTACCACGAATTGTTCCCTTGTTCTAATTAATCAATACTCACTATTCTGTAATTCCTTGAATTTCCTGACTAAATTGATTTAATGACGGTTGATCTTCTGCATTATATTCACCAGGTCCACCCATACTTATGAACTTTCTTTTGGCATTGGAAATCATGATTACCCTAAAATTTATATGCAAATATTGAGCAGAACAATCTTTTCACTTCAGATGCATTTCAGAGAGAATAAATAAATCAATTTTGAATTAAAAAATCTATTCTTTTGAAAAAATCAATATCGAAATAATTAAAATATTTCCAAAAACAGGGTACCCATTTTTCATAAGTGATTTTTTCTAAATAATTTGGCACTTTACCCGTAGATAAAAGCATATGCAGTGCAACACAGTGAATTTTGTGAATGATAATCATGTTGTTACTACTACTAACCTTAGTTTTGAAATAATTTGAATTTTGATCATTCTACCAGGTTTGGAATGCTATCTTGAACCGGGACAGAAGGGGTTCTTATTGAAACATTACATTACAGACAATAATTGAAAAAACCGACAATCAATTCGTTTGGACAAGAGGAGTTTTCAAGTGAAGATTCCATTCCTACAATGTTCTCTGTGAAAAATTCTGAGAAGATTTAAAAAAATTCAATTGATTTATGACCACAAATATATCATAATAATTCAATGATAAACCTCCAATATTTTACCCAAGATATTCTACATTGAATTATACATTTTCATATAAATCTCAAGAACAAACATTGGTACCTATATTCAAACCTGTTGATCAACCAAAAGGATTTCCTATCTATAAATTTCAAGACCAATTTAGTCAAAGAAATACGGCTAAAAGAAATAAGTCATTACAAAATTCCAAAACAGTTAGATTTCAGAGTTGTTGATTTATATTTTTAGCTTCACCTAATTTTTTCACTTGAAATAATTTTAGAAGCTAACAACACACGTTTCAATCACAAAGAATTTCAAGAAGAATAAATCACATATTTTTTGTATTCTACAACTTCAACTCATATCAAAACTCAACTTTTATTATTCAAATATACACACATATCAGGTTGTTCACAGGTGAAAAGGACACGCTTTTTCAAGTTACCTTGGATTGAAACAGAAGGCTACTTACTTAGCTTCTACAAGATGTGGCCAACCCACAAAGATTGTAGTTCCCAGAAGATCCACTGGGATTGCATCACTAGCAAACTTTTGATTTGGAATTATGGAGATTATCATATTTTCATGTCTGCTTGGAGTTTCAAACACTTTCACATTTGCTGCCATCAATTCTCCCTGTAATTAGAATATTTCAATAAATGAAACGGATCTTTGTAACCAGCATCTATCATGATAAAAAAAGTTGAACCTTGTATTTCAAATGTTTCATAGTTGGGAATCCCGGATAAAAAACATTCATCTTGACACCGGGATATGCACCCTTCACCAATTTCTCTTTGGGAATTCTGATGTCACTGTACAACATTTTTTTGACTTCAGTGTAATTATGAGGAAGTTCAGGAAAATAATCGGGAGCGGCATAACGTCCTTGATCTCTTGGAGTATACATATAGATCAGCATCGGCCCATGGGAGTTCCTATTCTTTTCTTCAGTGGTAAGCTTATCATTACAGTAACTCATAGCTTCAAGCAGGAGATTCTAGAAAAATTAAAGTAATTGTAGAGAATGTTGCATCTCACTAGTTTTAAGATTTGTCGCCCAATGAAGGTTTCTGTCACGTAAATGTCACGATAGTTTCAAGTAGTTATTGAACCGAAACATATTCATTTGTCACATATAGTCAGTGATCATACTTGAAGACTGGCTATAAATCAAATCATCTAAAAGAACAATTCGTTCAGGCCAGTCTCAACGACCTATACAGTAGGTTAATGGACTGACACCTATCAGAAAATAACTACTCCCCTGGCTAATACCACGAGGGGCGTTGGTTTATATTCCTCAGGTGTCGGTACAGGATTCTTCACTGAAGTTATTCCTGCATATGCTGTTGGCGATACAACTGCTGCATTAGATTTTCAATTATTGGAACACACTTGCAGACCGGTTTTGGGCTGTTTGGCCACTCGTCAGTGCAAGGTAGTGTATATCATCAACATAAAGTCGATGATTTCCGATAATTGAAAATCAAATTCCTTCAGAGTATCAATCCTCGAACTAAGCTGAAGCATACAACAAACAACAGGTTTGTCGTCGCCCCATCTGCCTGTGAACGAGGTAACCAACTGCATATCCAAAATTTGACCAATTGTTCGTATAAGGAAAGAAATCTTTTCACATATACTCAGTGGGCATACTTCAAGACTGGCTACAAATCAAATCATCTAACGAACAATTCGTTCAGGCCAGTCTCAACTCCCTACATAGTAGGTTATTGAACTAACACCTATCAGAAAACAACTTCTCCCCTGGCTAATACCACGAAGTGCAAGGTAGTGTATATCATCAACATAAAGCCACTGACGAGTGGCCAAACAGCCCGAAACCGGTCTGCAAGTGTGTTCCAATAATTGAAAATCTGTTGCGGCAGTTGTATCGCTAACAGCATATGCAGGAATAACTTCTGTGAAGAATCCTGCACTGATACCTGTCGGATACAATTCAACGCCCTTTGTGGTATTAGCCAGGGGAGTTGTTGTTTTCTGATAGGTGTCAGTCCATTAACCTACTGTGTAGGGAGTTGAGACTGGCCTGAACGAATTGTTCTTTTTAGATGATTTGATTTATAGCCAGTCTTCAAGTATGCCCACTGACTATATGTGAAAAGTTTTCTTTCCTTATACGAGGAATTGGGCAAATTTTGGATATGCAGTTGGTTGCCTCGTTCACAGGCAGATGAGGCGACGACAAACCTGTCATTTGTTGTATGCTTCAGCTTAGTTCGAGGATTGATACTCTGAAGGAATTTGATTTTCAATTATCGAAAATCATTGACTTTATGTTGATGATATACACTACCTTGCATTGACGAGTGGCCAAACAGCCCGAAACCAGTCTGCAAGTGTGTTCAAATAATTGAAAATCTATTGCAGCAGTTGTATCGCCAACAGCATATGCAGGAATAACTTCTGTGAAGAATCCTGCACTGACACCTGTCGGATATAATTCAACGCCCTTCGTGGTATTAGCCAGGGGAGTAGTTGTTTTCTGATAGGTGTCAGTTCATTAACCTACTGTGTAGGGAATTGAGACTGGCCTGAACGAATTGTTCTTTTAGATGATTAGATTCATTTGTGAAACAAGAAATGATAATAAAAATATAAATCAAAAACATAGTTCACTTGAAAGCTAAATGTAAATCAAAACATCAAACCAGAGATTACCTTCAATTCTTCTAAAACATTTCAGTTGAAGTGTCAAAAACATTCAGATTTACATAATTAGCTAAACGTTACATATGAGAACGAGGGCTGAAATATGTATAATTTGTTCTTGGCTCTGGGCAGCAAACTGAACCAGAAGGGATTTAAACAAAGAGAAAAGATCTAAGTGTGAAGGGTGGGCAGATTTATAATAAATCAAATATCAGAAAAATTTGTTAGTTTCAACTGAAAGTTGTAATTCGAGAAATTTATTTTTTACACACTCAAATAAACTGATATAGGCTTCATAATTAGGACACCAAGTGTTCGACATTCAATAACAATAACAATAATGCTTGAAAGGTATTTCAATTCTTTAAACAACTTTTACTATTTCGAATTTGGAGTTGTGGAGTTATTGACATATGAATTGGAGACTAGGAAAAATTATTATTTGTAACTTTGCAACCAAAATAAAATTAAACGATTAAGGATGATTAAATGGAAACAAGAACATTTACTAATATTCAGGTTCATACACCGGATAGACAACTGACTTAGATTATTTTTTAGTTATGATGTACTTCACTATGCTTTTGAAAAGTAACCAAAATATTTTTTGATAAACCAGAAGGTTGATAACAGTTAATTTTCCTTTACAAAACCCATGCCTCTCTTCAAAGATAATGTTTTTGCTATGCCTTCAATTATTAGGGAAGTATTGGACAGAATGTACAGGAGATAATTAATTGTACAGATACTTTTCTTTGAGAAAATGTTATGCCATCCGGATAACAGGAGTAGTTAGAATTGCTATTGCTATTAACTCCATAGTCAAATAGCCATATTCTATATAATTGATTTCAACTTGGTTCGTAAAGTTAAGAACATGATTACCTCATTTAATGTTACTAAAGACACCAGAGAAATGTCCTGCAAATAAATCAACACCTTTCATTCCATTGTTAGCCATGCTTTTAAACCATTTATGATGGGTACATGTATTCCTTATTTGTTTTCAAAATAAGTCTGATGACTAAACAACACATTTTCTAGCTAATATCATGAAAGCTTTGAATTACACCCAACAGACATTTGTGCAAATTTCCTGACAGAAGACATTTGTGAAAATGCTTCTTGTATTTTCCTGTTTATACCATGAATTTAAAACCGATAAAATACATGAACTATCTGAATCATAAAAATTTCATGGACAATTTTGGAGTGACTGAATATATTTTGGTTGATGACTAATTCATTAATTTTCAATTTACCTCATCGATAAAAGGCACCAATACAACTGCCTCCCAGTCTTGCTTCTTTCCATTCAAATCAGTCTGGAAATCATCAGGATAATATTTCTTTATTAGTGAATTTTCTTCTGTCATCAGCTCATGATAACAACGAGGAAGGAGGTTTTTGCTAGCAGTTGGAAGAACACCCAGTAGCTAAAAAAAGGTGAGATTAGTACTGGAAAAATCATATCTCCATAAAACTGATTCAATTCGTTTATGAAAAGTTTAATGAAATAATAATATTATGGAATAAAGAAATGACTGTAGGAAAATATAGAAACTTCATTTCCTCACTTGTTCATAAGGCAAGAAAGGTTTGCCTAGGTCGAACTCTATTTTCAAATTAGAGAATCCCTTTATGTCTGATATGTAAGGGGCATAATGATGTGGATAATACCATGACCAAGAACAGCAACCATTATAATAGTAATTCAAATTCCATTGTATGGCTCTCACATACCCCTCGGCTTGGTCTCTCATGACTTCTCTGAAAGAAAATAATTATTTCCCTATAGTAGTAGTCATTCAAATTTTTATCAATTATAGCTGAATATAATACAATATTAACATGACTTGACTAATATAAGTGTCACATATACAATGAATTTTAGTTTATGAAAGTAGATTAAAACAAACTCAATGAATATAGTTTGAATAAATCTAAAAAAGACGCTTTTAAAGAACATCAAACTAAAAAGTTAAAAATACCTTTTTTAAATGGGATTGAAACAATGAACGAAACATATTAGTATTATTGTGAAAAAAGCGACGGGCGCTTGATATAAAAAAAAATGGCACAAAGCACCCACGCTTTTTTCACAATAATACTAGTATTTTCCTTCGTTACTGTTTTAAGCTTATTAAAAAAAAAATATTTTCAACTTTTTAGTTCGATGTTCTTTAATAGCGTATTTTTAGTTTTTTCAAACTATATTTATTTTTTATTTTTTAGTTTCGTATGCTATGAAAGCGTGTTTTTTTATACTTTTTAAACTATATTTATTTTATCTAAACTTTGGGATCAATCAGCCGTATACTGTTTAGAAAAAATACCATCTATATTTTCCGATTCCAGAGGAGCCTGAAAGTTAGCTACCAAGTCCAAGGACGGCAGCAGGCGCGCGTGTTATAAAAAAAATACTTTTTTCAAATGAAGAAATACATGTAAAGTGGGTTCGAATTATATCAAAGAGGCTACGTACAGCGATCTGTCCGCGAATAGATCAAGCAATAATGTCGATAATTTTGTCAAATACAGATCCCGAGCATTAAAACGGGAATAAATATGAAATGAAAAGGAGAGTTACAAACAAACAAACATACATACAAACAGGTGAAGCTAATAAAACCGTGTTAAAAAGAGGTCTATTGGAGAGACCACATGATAAAAATGCATTAATATATAGTTCGAAAACACCGACAAAGAATGCGAAAATACCGCCAAAAGAACCGCTCGATATTTTTTCTGATATTACGTTTGAGATAATATTAATAGGCGTCGGACTGGGAGTATTAATATAAATTTTCCATTGATATTTTCTGTATGATGAGATCATTTAAATATGGTGAAAACTAATTTTGTTTAAATATTTTATTTTGGGAGGGACACTGGAATTAATGAAGTCGGCCCGGAGCGCCAATTAATTTTTATTGTTGTTGTTTTTATTTTTATCATTGTAATATTAAATAGTCATTTATATTTGAAATAGTTTTTTATTATTCAGAATTGTTACCTTCTACAGATCTATAAAATAATCAGAATATTGAATTTACAAATGTAGAAAGGGCAAAAAGTTACTGCATTTGATAAATTAGCTTTTTGAAAAAAAAATCAAATTTGTCATTAACTTGAATTTGAAAAATTTTGCATATTAAAAGAAATATGTATCATCTGGTGACGTTTGAAAGACTCTATCCATTTTCTTCATCCAACCTATTTGAATCAAAACATTATAATTTATAGTTATGATTCGTCTCTTGATGTAAATGAATTTGATATTATTATTATCATTGACACTGATAATATCAAATTGATCGTCGGTATGATAATAAAGATGGATAAAGTATTCGAAATATCACCAGATAAGTATACAAATAGAATATATTTCCGCGGTTAGAAATTTGAACATCTGCCTTCGAGTCGAACCGCGTTCAAAATTTTGCGCTGTTCGACGTTTCGGCTTCGACTTTGACATTTTCAGGAAGTAGAAAAGTGTGGCTGCACTGAGAGATACACTTTATATATTCTTGTTGGTTTGGAAATGAAGATTCATATTCCTTATTGGACTTTATAGTTGATTCAGAAACAATTTTATAGATTTAATGGGAATACTTACTTCAAATAAGACATTGCGAAAATTTTAATCTGAAAACAGTCTACAAGGATTCGTTGAGTGATTCTTCACTGGATAAATCAATTTTATTAGAATTGATGACTACTGGAATAATTTTTTCTGATAATGAGTCTATGCGATCATCCAGATCCCACATCTCTGCTTCGATTCTGATTGTTTTGTTGATACATTTTTCTCAAGCTTTTCGGTCGACTGTTTCCAGAGCACTGTATAGGTATTTCTTTACTTCACACAGCTTGAAGGTCTCATTATTCCTTGCAATGAATCCTTTAACTTGAGTCCAAACCAACTCTATTGGATTCAATTCACAGTGATAAGGCGGAAACCGAAGAATCGACATTCCTTTAGTCTTCGCCATCTCATCGGTGACATACCTGACAAATTTTGACTTATGACGTTTAGCCAAGTTGAGGAGCTCCGCTTTTAACATGGTCAATTCAAAAGGAATAGCTTTTATTTGTAACCACTCAGTAATATCTGCTTTCTTCCAACACGACGTCGGCAGCTTCTTGACTCGCTTACTGTGATAACTTGCATTATCCATTACTATTACGGATCCCTGCGGAAGGTTCACAAGTATGTTTTTAAACCATTCTTCGAATACTGTGAGATCCATTTCTTGATGATAATCCCCATTTTTCTTCGATTCAAACACCATCAATCCATCTTTCACGAATCCTTCACTGCTGCCTATGTGAGTGATGATAAGACGACGACCTTTTCCAACTGTAATTTTCAAACCAGTGGACCAACCTTCCATAAAGGCTTGTCTTCCACTTTTGATGTTATGATCTTGCCAAACCTTCGAGACAGTATGACCCTCATTGATCCATGTTTCATCCAAATGAAAAATAGATTCACCTAGTGCTCTGGCTTTCTTTATTTCCCTCAAATAGTTTCTTCTCCATTCTACAATCTCTGATTTTTCTATTAACATACTCTTTCTATCTTGCTTTCCAAGATAGAAAGAGTTCTTCTTATATCAGGAAAAAACTGTCTTCACGAATAACTGACAAAACTTTATTTAATGTAGGTATTTCGTTTTTTATTCCAAAAGAGTGTACTGTTCTCCTAATAGAATTCTTCACTTCTTCATCGATAACCAAACACTTTCTACCAGTGGATACTTTCGGCTCGAAAAAGTTGTTGTTTTCCTTGAGAATTCTAAAAATTGTCGATCTATTGACACCGGTCATACTCGCGCATTTTTGCACTACTTCCTCCTTACTTTTCATTTCGGGCAGATATTGTATTCTTAAAGAATTATATACATTCATAACAATTGTTTTTTCATTTATATTTAATGGTGACAATTTCGGACTCTTCACGATTCCCAAACAACTAGCTTCCATGTTGTATAGCTGTTTATTCAACGCGCTCTCGGAGTAAACTGAAGAATATCACGAATAACCCTGTTAAAAAGCCAAGTCGGTCTTATTGACGGGTGCGATGTGTCTGTTGACAGTATAATTCAAAGGAATATATATTTATACCGCCTTCAATCCCCTTCAACTAAATACCAATTTGTTAGAGAATGTCTTGGTTACTACTGGACATATTTGACAGTACTGAGAGAAGCCGAGCAACAAGTGCTCCACAAATCTGCGAGTTTTTACTAGTAACAATATACTTTATTATCTCATGTTGTATATCAAAAAAAAGTATATTGAGCAGTGAACCTATTGCAAGAAAATCAAAAGTGATTTAATCCTTCATGGATCAGTTATTATAGATTTTGTGCATAAGGTGGATCCACCTAAATCAAAGTGTGTGCAAAAAAAACGCTGATAAGTGAGTATTTATTGTCTATAAAAAGTGCGGACATAGGATATATTTTTATTGACTTTAAAGTAATTGTAAACATCTGCCAGTGGCGTACAAATTTACACAACTGGAGCGTAAATTCAAGTGCTGCAAGAAAGACTTTGTACAGTGCCTGTAGGCAAGTTGAAACATTGACGCTTTCGGTATTAAGAGGATAAGGACTAGTTCTCAATGACATCAAACTTCAAATGCTGCAAGAACAAAGAGTGTCAAAATGTCTGCTGTATCCAGTGCTTCAATATGTTCCACGCAAGCTGTATCGACCAGATGAAAAAGTATACATTAATCGAAGGTTCGAAATTACTTTGCTCAAAAGAATGTGCCAAAAAGAAGCATACAGAGGAAGAACGGGTTAGTGCTATGGAGGAAGCTATCCAAAATTTAAAAAGGCAGGTAGAGGAAAGAGATGCCACAATTGAGATAATGGAATTAGAGTCGGAGAAAAGTATTAATAGTTTATCTGAAGAGCTGAACAAAATAAAAAATGATAATAAAGAAAAAGAAAATCATATTCAGAAATTAAAACGAGCTTCTTCAGATTTTCATGACGAAGCAATAAGTGTAGAAGAGGATCTAATAAAGAAACTGAGGGAAAAAGACTGTATCCTAGCTGAATTGAAGAATAAAAAGCTGCTCATTGAACAGGAAAATAGAAGATTTCAAGAAGACTTGGATAAAATGACGAAACAAATAGCTGGATTCCAACTGGAAATTGAAGAATTATCTCAGATCAAAAATAATATGATGATTTCCATTGAGTGCCTCTCACAAGAAAGAGAAGTTAATCTTAGGGAAATTACTGAACTAAAAAATGAAAAGTGCATTCTACATGCCGAAAACTCCAGTAGCAAATCAACGAGGATGGCGAGTGAAATTTTCGGGATGAGTAACATGATGGGTGAAAATAATTACATCTCTAATGAAAAAATGGAAACTTTAATTAACAATAAACAAAATAATCAGGTTAATATAAATCACCTTCATAATGATGATGTTAAATCAGATAAAGGGAAAATACTAATTGTATCAGGATCCTATGGTAGAAATCTAGCAATTGCTCTGAATAGGCAAATGCAAGGAAACTACCTCACCCAGGCAATATTAAAGCCCAATGCACCTGACGCAGCACTGGCTGAAACAGCTATAAAAAACACAAAACATTTTACAAAATGTGATTTGGTAATCTTATGACCCAAAAAGTTAACTCAAAACATCAAAAACAATTTACTCAATAATCTAAAAAACACCAACACCATCATAATTTCAGAGCCTTATAATTACAAACTCAACAGCTACTTGAATGAATGTGTCTATTATAACAATCTAGCCTTATTAAAAGCACTGCATCAAGACAATCTCCAAAGACATTTCCATGAATGCAACAGTATTCTCCGAAAATCAAACTTCATTCGAAGGGGCTATGAAACAAGTCTCAATAATAAAGGTACATACTTCCTATCAAAAGCAATAAAAGCTCATATGGAAAACTATTTTGGGTTAAATAAAATCGAACCAATGTCATCCTCACTAGAAGTAGGATTCACGTGCGAAAACGAGGCACCATATCAGTTTCGTCTTTCCACAATATCAACAGTACAAGAAATGAGGTCTGCAAGAACTTCTGAGGACCCTTCTTTTTTAGGCGCAGCAAGGAAACGAGGATCAGAGTATTGTCCTTAAACATTCAATCATTAAGACACAAGACTGATGAACTATTATTATTGTTAGCTGAATATGAATATCCGGATATAATTCTTTTAACTGAACATTGGTTGAAACTGGAAGAACCAATATTTCTACCTCAGTATAGCTTGATTTCAAAATATTGTCGCTTTAACTCAATTGGTGGAGGCACCCTTGCCTTATTTAAGTTCTAATTTCTTCAAGGTTGACGAATTGGATCATTTAATTATAGAAAGAGAGTTTGAATTCTCAATTATAAGATTTGCTGAATTAAATCTTTTTGTAATATGTGTATACAGACCCCCTACATCTAATGTAACAAATTTTTTGAAGGGATTGGAGGTTCTTCTAGATCAGCTTTCCTTATATGCATCCTTACTTCTTACAGGTGATTTTAATATAAACTTTTCTGATACAACATCTACAAATACTAAGTTATTGCTTAACTTATTGACATCGTTTAACCTTCATATGCACGTAGACACCCCTACAAGAATCTCTAATTTCTCTTCCACGATTATTGATTATTTATGTACAAATATTAATGCCATTGAATGTATGGTTGTAAATTCTGGTTTATCGGACCATGAAGCCATTTTGTGTAATTTATCATTCGAGAGAAACGTCAACAAAAAGTATTTACGACGAGGAAGACTTTTCAGTAAACACAACTATAATAAGTTTGCCCAACTTTGTGAAGAGTCTGACTGGAATAACGTCCTACATTTTGAGGACCCCCTGAGTGAATTCCATAAATTACTATCTGTGAATTTCAATTGTGCATTTCCCATTCGAAATTTAAAAAACAAAACCAAAAAACCTTGGATTACAAAAGGTATAAAAGTATCTGCAAAAAATATGCGAGCACTGCATCACATTCGAAAACATGGAAATATCGATAATACTGATTTCAGGAACTATTTTAGTAAGTATAGGAATATATATAGAAAAGTAATTAAAAATGCCAAAAATATGTATTACTTCAACAGAATTGAACACTCCAAGAATAAACAAAAAGAAACATGGAATATTATCAATGAATTGAGAGGAAAGCATATGACCGAGTCAATAAAACCAACTCTTAACTCAGATGAATTGAACTCATTTTATTGTTCTGTGGCAACTAAACTAGCTGAAAAAATCATTGTGAAAAACGACCCAATGTCGTACTTGAAGAATATTACAGTAACTTCTACTTTCTTCTTCGCACCTACGGATATCTATGAAATAAAAGAAATGTTTGGTGAAATCAAAAATAAAAATTCGGTGGGGTGGGATGCCATTTCCTTAAAAATTCTGATAACTCTTCCTGAAAGGGCTTTGAGTGTGTTGGCGGAGGCAATAAATTTCTCATTCTCTAAAGGTATGTTCCCATCGTGTCTGAAAATTGCCACAATCATTCCTCTACATAAAGGAGGCGATCTTGACAACCCAGCTAATTTTAGGCCAATTGCTTTGCTACCCGTCTTGTCTAAAATTATAGAAAAACTGGTAAAAAAACGAGTAATATCCTTCCTCGAGAAAAACAAGGTGATAAATTTATTCCAATTTGGCTTTCAGTCTTCAAAAGGTACACAAGACGCCATATTTTCACTCATGGAAAACCTGTACACCAATCTGAATGACAGAGAATCTGCGGCGGCCATGTTTTGTGACCTAACCAAAGCCTTCGATTGTGTAGACCACATGCTGCTTCTTCGCAAGCTGGAAGTTTACGGATTTAGAGGATCGGCATTACTTTGGTTTGAGACGTACCTTTCTCATCGGCGGCAGAATGTTCTATTAGATGGAATTTCATCAGAGGAACGCTTCATTGACAGTGGGGTTCCACAAGGTTCCGTTTTGGGACCGGTGTTGTTTCTCATTTATGTCAATGACTTGGTCCATGTTAACATAAGTGGTAAATTCACATGTTTCCATGACGCCACCACTATCCTCTGGCATAGCAATACTTGATCAAATTATCGTCGACATAAGAACGGTTAAAGAGTGGTGTGATTCCAATTTCTTATCATTGAACATCGATAAAACAAAGGTGATCACGTTTAGATGTAACATAGGGGAAGTACACTTGGAAAATGTAAAAATTGAAAATTTGGAGAAAAACAAATTTTTAGGGCTCTTCATTGATGAAAATCTAAAATTTGATTTCCATGTCGACTACTTATGTAAAAGACTAGCAGCAGGATGTCATGCAGTGAGAGTTGTTGCAAGAGAGTTGGACACTACTATCACAAGATCAGTTTATTTTGCACAAATTGAATCCTATTTACGTTATGGAATTTGTTTCTGGGGAAATTGTGCAAAATTTCGTTTCAATATGGTATTCCCTCTACAAAAAAGAGCCATCAGATATTTATGCAAGGCTAGCTACAGGGATTCATGCCGCCCATTATTTGTGAAGCAAAAAATTCTGACCTTAGTATGTCTTTTTATTTTGGAAACAGTGTGTCTTATCCACAAAAAATATAAAAATCAATTTGGGAACACCGCAACTTATAGTACACGTCAGTCTTACTCCGTTTCCCTTCCCACACCTTCTCTAGCCCTTACACAAAATTCTATTATTTTCAATAGCAAGAAGTTATTTAACCACCTTCCCATTAATTTAAGGCGAATATATAATGGAAAGAAATTCAGAAAGAAAGTGAAAGAATACCTTGTTGGGAGGCCCTATTATAGTGTGGACGAATTCTACCAAGGCTCTATCGAATAATTGACATGTAGCTTTGTGTAAACAAGTTATTGAAACCAACACAAAATGGCTATCAATGTTCATTATGTAGAATTATATATTTACGTTTACTTAATATTCATAAATTCATGTACTTATATTTGTAGCTGTTCAGCTGGACTTAATATTGTTCTGTCCATATACTCTGCTCCGGTGTTTAAGCATTATTTTATAGTTTATATTTGTTAATTGTCCCTTATACATGTTTTACTTTACTAGACTTTGCCAATAAGATGTTTATATCTTGGGTAATAAAGCATATTTTGATTTGATTTCATTTGAACATTTGTCATAGTAGATTTGTTATTTTGTTTTTAATGAATGATATTTTTCAAGAATAAATATTGTATTTTCGTCATATAAATTCATTTATTCAATTCATTGAGAGTAAATAATTTGAATGCAGTATGCCTATGGCACTAAAATATATATATAGATATACTGCTGTAGTCTCTCTCATTTGTGAACAGATTATAGAATACTTATTATGAATTGAAAGTCGAATTTCTTGAAACACATGTCATCTACAAAAAATGGAAAAGAGGCAGATCAAAGATTTGCAAGGGTGCAATTCAGAGTTGTGTTTTTTAGATCATGAAATATAGTTCAAGTAAACGGGTTATATATTTGATAAACAGTCGAAATTTTATTATTACTGCAGTTGTTGCAGATTTTCTTTGTATACAATAGATTTTGCCCGCAATTATTTCCATGTGAACTACAGAATACAAATAATTCTCCAGTGTAGATTCCGATTCTGTGATTATATTAGGATAAAAAGTAGGTAATGTTAGGTTAGGTCAAAAGTGAGTGGGTCTATTCGACCTCCACCGCAACCTGCAAGGGTGGTGGTAACAGGCCTCCTCACAGTGACTTGTGAGGAGGTCTGTTAGAGATCGTAGTTCATCCCTACTGTATACCAACAACTGGTTTAAAGCTTCGAAGGGTGAATGACGCCTTGGAGTGACCCAATCCTGGAAGATTTTGCCAGAAGTCTTTTTGCCATCCAGGTGTTCAATGTTTATTTGGCAAACCCTAAAGCGATGCCAATGACAGGTTCTGACCCGATAAAGCTACTGCAGCACCCTCCTTCGTTAGGGAGTCAGCAGCCTCATTGCCTTCCAGGCCAGTGTGGCCAGGAATCCAGACCAGAGACAATTTGTTAAGTCTTCCTATTGAGGAGAGTCGTTTTTGGCAATTTGCTACCAATTTAGACGTTGCTCGGTTGGAGCTTCCAACGCTGCTGTTAATATTTTTTTCTTCCAGAGGATCCAGTCCTCTATACTGAAGGAAAAGTACTGTGATGAAATTGTATCCTTAGTTAATTTAAAAGTGAATAGACAGCAATGAGATTTTTTAATACTGTTTCTTTCAACTAATTCTGTTTTTTTTTCTCTCCAATCACTTGAGTGTTAAGAAATGGAAATATTCTCAGCTGTACGCCAATTGCTATTAGGTCCAAAAAAACCATTTGCTTGATTTTAGTTCATATGTATATGTTTATTGGAACAATATATAATATTGTTTCGTTTTTACTTTATATTTTGATTATGCTTTTATGTTATACAATTTTTGTTTTTTTAATATCGTATTTTTAAATTTTGATCAGGACTACAGTTAAATAAATAGCTAGATATACATTATTGCCCCAAAACATCAAGTTCTTATTGACAAACTGAGAAAAATCAAAATGTATAATAATAGAAAATTCCCAAGCACATAATTTGAATATAACAAAGATACATAACATTTATCACAGCAGAGTTTCATTGTAAAATTCTAGTAGGCTATAACACCTACGATTTTTTCTGAAGAGCTTCTAACAAATTCCCTCAGTATTTTATATGAGGTGATTATGTAACTTCTGCTTTCATGAAGTGGTGAAGTTTTGTTCAGGGGCAGAAAGAAAATTTTTTTTTATATTTGTCGCGTATTGCAGTTTGAAGAACCAGGAGATTCTTCTTGATTGTATTTCTTTCAGATCAAGTACACAGATTTCATAATAAAAATATATGTTACTCTCAAAATTCCTCTTCTTACAAAGAGTGTTCTAGATGATTCCCACCGTTCTTCCTTGTATAAATAACACAGAGCTCATTTTCGCGAAATAAACATTGAATGGAAAAAATGTATTTAGAATTTTTGCTATGGATAAATTTAGTTAATTTGCAACGACTCTGAATGTCAACTGTAATCGATACACAGTGAAAGTACTGAAACGATTGTTATAATGATTCTTATTTACAAAGCATTATTATTACACAAAGCATATTACAAAGCATTATTCAGAAGTAATGGCTACTTTTTATCCAAATATACTCACGTGGGAACGGCTCTGGGAGGGTGAATGAGATAATTCAAATATTATTTTAACAAGCTATATACTATTAGGTATTGGTCAACCACTGTTATTCATAATATTATTATGTTTACTTCTTTCTACACTCTTGTAAGCATCTAGATGCCTGGTGTTGTTAACTTGTCTAACTAATCTTAATGAACTAAAGTCTATGGAATGGTTTTGTTGCAAAATGTGATGAGCGACTGCTAATTTTTCTGGTCTTCCATATTTTAGGCGTGCTATGTGTTTTTTATATATTATTTTGATAGATTTTTTTGTCTGTCCATAATATTTTGCATCGTAGTCCTTACATTTCTGTTCAATCTGTTTAAAATCTGTTTTTCCGTTAATCAGCTGTCGCGCCCATACGAACGACAACTCTCAGAAGTTGAGAAACTTGTGCGAGCTAAGGACTAACGAGGTCTTACCTTTTAACGTGTGATTCCTTACACGTAAACTCCAGACTTTGGATTTTCTAAAAGGCTCTGTAGTGTATGACTTGTTTTAAATACCACCTTCATACCTCAAAAATATTTCCAAAAATCATTGTGTATTGGTGGTATGGAACTCAGATATATTTATCTTGGCTTTCATCGTTTCTAAAAGTCGAGATTTCGTTCTTTCTTAACCTGAACTTTTTCTTCCTTATAATATCCAATACCCCACTTAGCACACCTATAATATGGAAGACCAGAAAAATCAGCAGTCACCCATCATATTTTGCAACATTCATTCCATAGACTTTAGTTCATTAAGACATATTGTTTCTAGAATAAATGTAGAAATAAATAATATTATGAATAACGATGGTGGACCAATATCTAATAATATACTATATAGCTTGTTGAAATAACATTTTTATCGTCAGATTTTCCTGGCTATTAGATAAGGCCACATCATAGAATTAATACAAGACTAGTAGATAAGGCAACATTGTAAAATTAATTTAAGACAATTAAGACACTGTTACCTAGCAGAGATAACTATGGTATAAATAAGGACAATATTGTATGTATATTTAGTTTAATCTTCCTCTTGGAGATGATCACCTGGTGATCGAAACACGTGTTAAGGTGTTAAAAATAACGGTTTGGTGTTGGGATAAAATCCACTACTTTTTGTAAACATAATCATAATACAATTATAATATATAGATTAACTTACGGTGTAACTTGCTTGTATTCCAATTTATTTCTGTAATATTCTCTTTTGTAATTGATGAAAGCTTCATCTTCTTCAGACTGACTCGTTTCAGTTTCCTCATCTTCATCAGAAATGGCAAACTGTAAAATATTGAAGCAATATTTTGAAATAAACACCTGACATTTCAGATTCTAACTCACTGTTTCAGTTTCTTTTATTAAAGCTGCCAAACCACTATCTCTGGGATGTTCTGATTCGAGAGATTCTGAAGGTTCGTTGCTTTCATTTTCATCTTCAAGCTCTTCCCCATTCAGATTTGTCTGGAAAAAGATATGTTCAGTCATGTAAATGTGAATATACATATGAAAAACAATCAAGTGTAAAATTACAACGCTGTATTCAAAATGAAAAAGAAATGTGACCCTTATGGCAATTCAAACAATTTTTAAAATATGAAAAGTGATTTCCCAAAATAGGAAATCGACTTTGATATACGAAACATTTTATTATGCATTAATAAATAAAATATCACAACTCTGCCTTGGCAGACAGTGAGAACTACAGGTAAGTACACCGCCCATAAAGCCAGTCTCAAGCCTGAAGAAAAGAGGTGGCATGGCCTGTTGAAAGAGGCAACTAGAAAGGGAGTCTAATACAATGGTGTTATGTGACTTGTGCCAAAGGATGAATGGTTCCTGGATTATCAGGTATCCTCAATGAAGCTCCTGAGATACCAAGCGACCTCTGAAGAGTATGTGAACAACCCTTTTCTCCATTACTCATAAGAATTTAATGAACCACAAAAATGAATCGAGTTTTCTGACTTACAATGAGAGTAGTAAATGCTAAACTAAAACACAGTAAAGGGGTTTCGAAGGTTACAGGAATGTTCTATTCCTGAGCCTAGATGGAAAAGATTATGGGATGGGTTAATTTATAACTGTATTGACATGTGTGTATGATTTTTGAAGGTTATATAATTTCAACTTCCTGATTATTTGATTATGTTTGACTAGTTTGTAATAAGTATAATGCTAACAACCAACGAAAATGAATTTGTATCAATCTGTTGATGAATATATTATTTCACAAGGTTCAAAATATTATTATTACCATTAAAAACTGTGAAATAATGAATGAAATCATCGATCATAGAATCTCATTGATCTAAAATAGAGAACCAAAAATACATAATGCATAATGATTATTAAAAACAAAAAGTAATAATCACCGAGACTTTGGAATGTCCCTTGTATTTTCTGCCAGTTTTCTCTTCCATGTAGAGCAAATCATCCCTTATTTCTTCAAAATTATCTAGATCTAACTGTCCGAGTTTCTCCATGAATAATTCAAATCTTTCCAAATTCAAAGCACCAGCTTCATTTATGTACCCTAGAACAACATAAAAAATTTAGTTGAATATATTATAAATTTGAATTGAACAGAAGAATTAGTATATCGACGCGAGCCGAAGGTCATTTTTCGCCAGTAATTTATTTTTGGCATAGAAAGATTCATTTATGATAACAAAAAACAATGAAAAAAGTATTGAAAAATATTTTTAATTTTTCATATTTGATTCAATTTGAAACAGTTTGGAAACTGTGTGGATGAAAAAATTAAAAAAAACTGCAGTTGGTGTGAATTAAATCTGTTTAAAAAAAATATGTTTTTTCGTTAATCAGCTGTCGCCCTCATATGAACGACAACTCTCAGAAGTTGAGAAACTTGTGCGAGATAAGGCCTAATGAGGTCTTACCTTTTAACGTGTGATTCTTAACACGTGATTCCTAACTACAATAAATAAGCTCAGAATTCAACACCTACTCTATGCAAGTTCTTACAGATATAATATGATATAATAACATAAATGAGTTTTGAATCATTTTTTTTTTAAATATTACTGGAGTTTTTTCCCAACACCAAACCATTATTTCAATACCTCGACACGTGTTTAGATCACCAAGTGATCACATCTTCAAGAGGAAAATCAAAGATTGAGATCTTGATCTTGAAAATGATCACTTGGTGATCGAAACATGTGTTGAGATGTTAAAATAACAGTTTGGTGTTGGGAAAAACTCCAGTAGTATTCATTACTACACTAAAGGTTCCAAACAGTGCATCACAAGTACAACCCTCTTTTTTTGTTATCGAGTGACGAACTTTTCAGAAATGTGAGTTTCTTTGCTACATTAAAAATGTCTGATGAAATTCACACATTTTAATTTCAGAGTACACATTTGTATTCTTGTTTTTAGTTATAAACTCCATATTTCAAAACAAACTGCCCAATGACCAAATTTGAGTTGGTGAACTCTTAAGGCTTACTTATGATTGAAAGTAGTTGAAAAAACAACTGAAAAATTATGAATTTGGTCATCTATGGTTGGCCTCGAAGGTAGTAGTAAGTTATGACTCTGATGAACTGTGATTGGTTGAAAGGTGTGAGTTATGGAAAATGGATAACATTTACTTACTTCCAAAATGTTTCAATGACATATGTCCAATACACCTTCTATCTTTATTCTCAAAGAATAAAAACAAAACAAATTAAATCATATTTGGAAACAGCTAACATACACACGATTCTTTTGAAATATTTCAATGATACCACAAGTTCTAGGGACATATCAATGATCTAATTTTTGGTTATGCATATTAACAAATTTTCATCTTTATCTCTATAATGTATCGGTTCAGTTCAGAAGAAAAAATTGGACATGTATATTGATAACTCTATCTCCTTTGAATAATATGCCCTTTCAAATTGATATTCTTATATAAATTCCAGTTCCAGCTATCTCGAAATACAAAACTGAAACAAATGCAATCATTAATTTATCCTCACCTTGGGAATTGCAGATAATTATTACAACTTCCCAACAGACTTACAATAAATAAAAACTGAAGTTTATGTAAAATGCTTGCATGAGATTTGTGTGCATCATTCTTATGTGACCATTATGTGAATTAATGATTAGTAAACTTCTAATTATTTTTACAGTATAATCCCCACATGGTGCAATAATAATTCTTTCAACTAAAGAAACCATACATTCACCATACCATATCATATTACGTACACATTTTAGGAATGTTTTTCTTACTTTGCAACTAAATTTCTGAATAACGTATTAGTAGATAATGTCAGAAAGTTAAGTAACTTTTCTGTAATAATATATAAAATCTTTTCATGTAATACATAGTCCTAGCTTTCTATGTAATTGGATTTTGTACCTAACTCTTTGTTAATTAGACCCATTTGCGGTTTTAAATAGCAACAGATGAACAGTTGATCAAAATTTTTAGAAATAAAGACCGTATCATTCCTTGTTCCATTTACTGGAACTGCCAATTAGTCTAACATAAAAATCACCTCCATAATAACCTTAAACTCAATGATATTTTTTGCTCAAACAGTTTGATCAAAAACTATTCGTTGTATCCTGATTATCGTTAATATTTTTTTTTATTCTTAGCAATTCCGATATGATTATGGTTCTGAATATACATTCGATGAATTTACATTATTTGAAAGGAATGAGAGGAGGTTTGATGAAAATTATTGACCAACATATCATTGTTGGAAACAATGTTACAGTTAGAATATATCAATAAAATCAGAAGTGGTTACGAGTTACACACACTAGATAAGAAATGGATCGAGTCAGAAGTGCTTAAAAGGGTTACTTGAATAAAAAAGGAATGGTTACAAGTTACAACACATGAAGAACATACTTACCATTCAAAGACGGTAATATGTCCATGTATGCTTTATATAAAACAGGCAAAGCTCCATTTGCTATATGTAAGTTTGGCAAGTGTGGAATGAAGTCATTTCCAACCAAAAATCCCATCAAAACCTAAAAGAAATTCATGTGCAGTGATTTTCATGGTGAATTTTAGTCCGCAAAGTTTTTCTAATTAAATAAAATGAAACAATATATTTGTGACTAAATTTTTGTTTTTTTCATAAACATACCCAATCGTCGATAATTTTTTCAAAATCATAATCGAATCCTCTCAACTTGTTTTTCAAAGGGGCAAATTCTAATTCCAGGTATTCCCTCATTAGAGATAAGTGTAGAAGGTAAAACGTAATTTCTTCTGGAACACTCATTCGTTTTGTAGATTTTTTTCCAAATTTCACCTGGAATTAAAGAAAATTATAAATTGACTTCACATGTCGATACAGGATTTTAAGAAATATTTTGAAAACTTTTGGGTCTTTTGAACTTCTGAAGCTATTCAACCTTTGCCGGTAGACTACCATATTGAATTAGTGTCAGCTCTTTGCTCCATCTTGTGAATACCGTTGAAGTACAAAATAGTTATTTCAAAACAAGCACTTGCCAACTCCTATGAATAGAAATCCTCCAACAAGATTGTAAAAAATGGGAGAGAAGAAATGCTAACAGTTTATAGACAGTGTGTCCAAGATAAGGAGGCTAGCATGTTTCGCATTACGCAAACAATCATAAGTCACGATTTGTGGGTTCTAGTGTTCGGTTCTGGATCCGGTTCTTTCCTTAATTTATATTCAGATATATATATTAGGTAGGTTTAGAATTAGAATACGAAAAAGTATTAAACTAGCGTGTATAGAATTATCTTTCCTCTAATACTAAAAAAAACAATCCACATTGACAACAAAGTCAAATTCGAGCCTAAACTCTATGAACATCTAACAACATTGCGAAAAAAGTGCTATGCGGTCAAATGATATTAATATTAGGGTTTTAACCTGATGTCTGGTAATCCATTTTGGGGTAGTTGCAGCAGCTATTTTTTAACAGCATTTTCACATTGCCACAAATAAACACATATATCTTATCGTACGTTTTGCTATAAGATATGCAGTGCATTTCTTTAATGCCCCCATCCCTTTCATTTTATGAACGGGTCAACTCAAAATATTGAAATTTGGGATAATGAAATTAATGCATGAATACTTTATTTTGAAGTCAAATTAATAGATGAAACTTTCAAGATGGCGACTGGGCGCCATCTGGGAAAAAAATTAAATGGAAAGGGGGGTCTTGAGGCACATCTTTTTGAAGCTCCTGACAAATGCTTTACAACCCTAAAATATAATGTCAATATCTTCAACTACTACAAAATGGCGGAACTTTTAATAATTGCCTGAATACATTGACATTCAACTACATAATATGAGGTAATGAGCTTGAGGTCAGTGCAGAAGATTCTCGAAATGGTTTGAACTTCTTAACATATGAACAGCCTATCCGATATTTCACGCTGAACATTTTCGAACACAGTAACGTCAATATCTCTACAAATATTTATTATTCTCTGCCGTATATCCAATATTGAAGCAAGTTCAGTTTCGTACACCTTTTGCTTCAAATAGCCCCATAATGTGGTGGTGCTGCATCTTGTTGGAATACAATGTCCATATCGAATTCATTAGGATTCGCTTCGACGATTTTAGTGATGAGAGGGTCAACAGTAGTTTCCAGCATATTCAAATACAGTTCCCCTGTTAAATTTTAATCAATAAATAGAGGTCCTACAATATGGTTTCCCAATATTCCTGCCCAAATATTAATTTTTTCTGTATATTGGGTATGTGTTTCCCGGAAAACGTGAATGTTGGTGTCACTCCAATAACGGCAATTTTGTCTGTGAACATTGCCGTTTACAAAAATGTACATTCGTCACTAAAACAAATATTGTGGAGATAGGTAGGATGCCTGCAATGGTTTCCGTCATGATTGCACAGAATTCTGTTCTTCGATTAGGGTCATCTTCAGTTTATTGGTGTACCATTTTAATTTTGTATGGATGATACCTATTCCTCTTCAAAAGTCCCAGCACAGTAGAAGGAGACACCTCACAAACATTCGCGACGGAATAAATAGACTATTCAGCATTTACTACCATCTCACCAATTATTTGCACCTGGTGTTCTTCCGGAATGGACGGATGACCTGGGGGCTTTTTGTTATGTACACTACCGGTAGTTGTGAATTTGGATACAAGTTCCCTCAAATATTTTCTACAGATAGGACGATTCGTAAAACGTTCATTGAAAATCCTTTCGTCGCACCGTAAATAAAAATCGCTTCAATTTTTTTTTCCAATGAACGAGAATTGACTATTTTAGAGATTGTTGACGTGGTACCTTTCTACTAGTAAAACCGAAAATTAAATGATAATATTCTAACTAAACAATGATGTTCATTGTCGTACTGACATTTTTTGTCGTTTTTATAAACAAAAAATAACTCAACAAACCTTATTGAGTTGTTGGAATTGCCATATGGCAGACAAAAAAAAATTTTTCTAGAAAAATCGATATCAAAGTGTTTGTCTTCAGGAAATTATTAAATGTTCCGCCATTTTGTAGTAGGTGAAGATATCAACTTCATATTCTAGGATTGTGAAGTATTCGTCAGGAGCTTCAAAATTATGTGTCACAAGACTTCCCTTTCTACTCAATTTTTTTCCCCAGATGGCCCCCAGTCGCCATCTTGAAAGTTTCATCTGTCAATTTCACTTCAAAATAAAGTATTCATGCATTAATTTCATTATCCCAAATTTCAATTTTTTGAGTTGACCCGTTCATATATAATATTTGATAACATACCTGGCGAAATAAAAAAAAATAGAATCCCACATTGAATTTAAAAAATTTCTAGTGGTATGCTCATTCTATCAATCTTTTAATTTTGTTATAAATATTTTTATACAATTGAGACTTTTATACAATTATTTTATATAATAATCTTTATTTGAAACAGAAATCCTATTACATAATTATTTGATTAAATGAATGAACATCTGCTAGTGCTAAATACAACAGTTTGTGAAACAGTAATACATCTAGTAATGACAGTAAACTTAAGACAATATTCAAAGTGAGGTCGGATTATAGTTTTATAGACCGTTATAGATGTGGAGAATATTGGTGTTTGCACTGTGTTTTATTTGGTAGTGTACACTGTACACTACCACAAGCTTTGTAACCATGATTTATTTCATGCACAATAAAGTATATCATCATCATCATCGTATTGGTTTATTTAGTGTTCAAATATCATACGTTTTTGGGATATATGGTTGTGTGTTTGAATTTCTATCGTTTCTATCACTCATAAAACTGTTGACTTCGGAAAATATTTAATATGCGAACAAGTATTGAAAGATTATTTGTTTTCATGAAAATGAAAAGGCATACAGCCTATTCTTCTGATCTTGATATTCAACATCATCATAATTATCAGGTGTTAGGCAGTGGAAAGTGGCAGTTTAAATATCAATTGCAATTCAGCACTTTGAAACAATTTAAGAAAGTTGATTGGTATTAAAGTCATTGGTGGAACCATGCCTAATTTTTCAAATAATATTCAACATATCAAATGAAAAATAAGAAATAGAGGAGGAGTTGAATTGTTTTAAATTTACAGTTCTACTGTCACTCAAAATGAGATTATCCTATACAGTGGTTGAACAAATTAAATATTCATTAAGAATCATCAGACTGTAGAAAGATGTAATTATTATGTTAATATATGTCAGCAATCAAGAACTACAAAAAAATTACAAGTTTTCAGAAATACTGAATTCAAAAAAAAATTCTTAAGAACTTTTTAAAAATTCTTATAAAGATTAAAGAAGATGAAGTCAAAAACATATTATGAACTTTTTCGGATATTCTGGTGTATTTCTAGATCCAACAGCAATTTTAAAAATATCATAAAATAGGGTTATGGAATACTTATATTCGTCTCACTGAGACTTGTTTATAAATATCTCTGTATCTATGTTTGTATATGATGTAACTAACCAAAGAAATGAATGAATAGGCCCTTACCTCTTCTCTCAATAAACTGAAATGTGGTTCATGGGTACACAACCCCAGCATTATCAAATCAGCATCAAGACCATAAAGACAGTGCCTAGTGTTTGGATCATATCCTGGTTGTGCTCTCATATATCTAATGTAGTCCATTATCTTATGTTCTCCCTCACCTGGAGTCTGAAGAAAAAACAATTCAAAAAACATTATATCGAATTTATATATAGGTACACCTGAAATAAAAATAAATGAACAACTATGGTGGTCTGTTCTATGAGTAAACAATTGTCAAATTCAGATGAATTATAATGATTTACTTCAAACTTTCCAGCTATGAATTTTAAATTTTTGACAGGAAATTGAAATGTCCAGTTGCAAGAATACTTAGACCTAATGACCATTACAATTCTTGAAGGGTAAGCTTAAAGAACTGCATACATAAAAGTTTCAAAATGAAATGAATGCGTGGATGAAGAAATAATGTTAATTAAATTCGAATCATTTTTACAGTAGAAGATATACTGAAACAACTATCAGCTCTACATTACAATATCTATTAACCACTTTTTCAATATCAGAAGACATTTCCAATTACTTATATGATACAAAATAACAGTACTGAAATGAAACTATCCCTTTCTCATTAAAAAATAAATAAATATACTCTTTCAAAATCAGATGTAGGCACTTGAGGTTTCAATTGAACACTGATCTTTTCAACAATACTTTTTACTTGAACTTGTGATGCACTGTTTGGAAACTTTGGTGTAGTAATGAATATTACTGGTGTTTTTCCCAACACCAAACCGTTATTTTAACACTTCCACACGTGTTTCGATCACCAAGTGATCATCTTCAAGAGGAAGATCAAATTGGTCTTGATCTATTCTACCCTCCAGCTTCTTGACGAAGCCGATTACTTTATTTGGTGGCTGATTTTATGGTACATTTTCCACAATTTAGTGAGGATCTGATAGTAGACTGTCGCGGACGATACACACAAAATTTCAAAACTTTTTCAAAAGGAATTTAGTTATTGAAAATTCCAATATTTCTTTATCAGGATAGAGTGCAAATATATGTTTACAAGCTTTTACATAAATTCCTCATTTTCATAAGATAAGTTTCAAAAGCTCAGAGAAGTTGAACGTCACTATTGATTATTCAAATAACATTTATTTATTGAAGTAGGTAATTCCTAATATTCAGTTTTGATTCTCATCTTATGATTTTAAATTTATCTAAATAAAATTATTATTATAATTTTTGAACATACCAATAAGATAAAAATAATTTATCTAAATTCAGGGTGTATCAACAACAGTTGGGTGCTTCCCTATTAGATATTAAAAAAATGTTTCGGCAAAAAGTTGTAGAGATTAACGAAAGATATGTTTTAATGATTATAACTAATATACAGTGTCCAATAAATGTGTGACATACCAAACTCATATATATTTTTACGGAAGAAAATTTTCAAATTTCTTACCAAAACGACAGTGAAAATACCGTGAACAACTGTGTGACAATAAAAATTAGTTTTAAGTTTCAAGTTAGTGAAAATTGAATTATAGGAATCTAAAACTGATTCAGCGTATTGTGACTAAGCCGTAAATTGCTTGCAATTAGCCACATCTGTTAATACAAGTGGGTAAGAAATACCCTACCAGAGGCGAGTTAAAGTGTGTATTTGTTAAAGTATTTGTGAACATTTATGTGCAGTACATCGATATTGTAAATTCGAAAACTTGGAATTGCTCTCTATGAGAGATTTGCGGAAAATAGTAACTTAGACAATAAATTCTCCATTTATGAAATGCTGAACTGTAAAATGATCAAAGAGGTCTTTGAAACCATCGGTCATATTATTCTAAACTTAATTAATACATCTCTATATACAGGAAAAATACCATATAAATTGAATATCAGTACTGTTATTCCTATTCCAAAAATAGCAAACTCCAATAAAACCAGTGAATTTCGACCCATTAATACTTTGCCCCCAATTGAAAAAAATCTGGAAGTTGCTGTATATGATCAGTTATTACATCACGTCACTAAAAATTCAATTTTGATAGATAATCAATCGGGTTTCCGTAAAAACTTCTCATGTGAAACAGCATTACAGCTCACAATACACAATATTAAAACTAACTTGGATAGCCAGAAATATGATATTGCTGAATTTTTAGACCTAAAAAGAGCTTTTGAGACAATTGATAGAGAAATTATGTTGTTTAAATTAGCTCAGTATGGGATTGATAGAAAGGTGTTAGAATGGTTCAGTGATTATTAAAACAATAGAAAACAGAAAGTCCCTTTTACAGATGCACTATTAAATGAAAAAGACATTGATGTAGATGTTCCCCAAAGTAGCGTTCTGGGCCCACTTCTCTTTGTTTTATATTTGAACGATATTTAAGTATTTATTGAATCTGAGTTCATAAACCTATTTGCTTATGTGCTTATGTTGCTTATGTGTCGAGATATTAATTTAGATAAAGCTATTCATAAAATGGATAGGATTTTAGGAACGGTAAATGAGTATTTATGCACTAACAAATTGAAGTTAAACATAACAAAAACAAAAGAAATGATATTCACCACGAAATATAAATACAGTTCTCTAGATATCGATGGTATAAACCAGAATATCAATAACGAAAAAATTGAAGTTGTGTCATCAGTCAAATACCTTGGTTTTCAACTGGATAATTTTTTAAATTTTGACAATCACTTTGAATATATACATAAGAAGATATCGAAAAAACTATATTTTTTCAGTAGAATAGCACAAAATTTGTCAATGCAGTCCAAAGTAACAGTTTATAACACCATTATTCAACCACACTTTGATTATTGTGCGTCATTATTATTTTTATTCAACCTCAATAAATTAAATATGCTACAAAAACTACAAATTCGATGAATGAGAGTAATCTTGAAAACAAATCGCCGTACTCCCATAAAAAGTATGCTTGATTGTTTGATTTGGTTATCAGTTGAAAGCAGACTCTACTAATTTACAATGACTCTACTATACAAAATTGTAAATGGAATGGCACCAGACTATTTTAAAGATAACATCAAATTCAATAAAAACATTCATAATTATAATACAAGTTTGTGTCTGAAAGTTACTTCTTTGCATGATCTACACATCCATGTATAGAGTTACTTATTTTCAAATTGATTATTTCCTTTCTTTCTTTGGAAGATTCCCTCTTTTTTTTTGTATCAAGATGGAGTAGTAGAAAGCCAAAAATTTTCTTTCCCAAAAAAAAAATTCCAATAATATAGGTACATATAAACAGACGGCATTCGGAAGTACCATACATTCGTTATTTTATGAGGGCTTCCACGAGTTCAATGAATTACCGGAAGAAATAAAAAAAAATCCATTTTAAAAGATTTTTAAAAGAGCACTTGAAGAATTAAAAAAAAAGTAATAGAATACAAATTGTATAGTTATGTAGAATTATTTGAGACATTATTGGCTATCATCTATTGTTTTTAATTGTTCACTAGGGTACTTGTATATGTAATGAAACCAAATATAACTGTTTTAATAATAATTTAATGTATATATGTACCTATATTTCATTATCTATTTAAATGTTACTTTACATATGATACTGAAATCTTTATATGTAATGTTCATTGTCTGGCTACATGCTAGTTTAAATCTCAAATTGTGTAAATTTAAAATTTTTTACATTCATTTTTTTTTATATTTCATTATGCTAGTGTTATCATTACACTCATAGATATGTATATTAGGTTTCCTATTTCAATGAAGATTTCAATTTCAATAAAGATTATTTCAATTTCAAAATTTTTATCCAATTCGATTTCTTGGACAGAATGCTTCTCAAAAATATAGGGATGTTTGGGTTCATCCTGAGTGGTTTAGACGTTATAGTGAAATTTATGTCAAAAAATGAATCCATTCAACATCAAATATCACCTATTCAATCAAATGGATAGAGGAAAATTTTCAACTGAATATCCTTGAAGATAGTGTATTTTCATTTCGTTTTCATAAGTTTACCGAACGACACTTTTTCCATACAGAGGTAAACAAAATTCGGGATCACTTTTTTGACATTTTTTTTCAAATGGAACACCTTGTACATACAGCCATCCACACTATGAACTTTCAGAGACTGTAAGGATTGACTAGTTTATATTCATGGAAAATGTATCTAATCCAATTCTTGAAGAAATTATGAAAAAGCCACTAAATAGAAGCAATAACGTTTTTTTATTCAGTTCTGGATGAAACGAGTAACAAAATGAAATCAAAAAATTTTGAAACACACAAGTTTGCAATTCATGTTCGAACAATCTTCCATTTTGAGCGATGCATAAATGTAGTCTACCAACAATTTCCCTTTGAACTTCAATTAAAGTTGATTTGTTGGTTTCTCTCGATAGACCTCTCCTTCGAAATATCCGCATAGATAAAAATCTAGAGGAGTGAGGTCTGACGATAGTGCTGGTCAGTAAATGGGTCCATTTCTTCTACTATGCTTTGTAAATGTCTCAACAGTTCGGTCTCGATGAAACTTGGTGATACTTTTAATGGTTTGGGTAATTCATCAAATTGAAAAAGCTACTGTGCTAGCGAAACATGTTGTGATTATATTTTTTCAAATAAAGTCTGTGGTGATCAAATCGTGACGTGTAGTTTTTAAAAGTGAAAGAAACTTTCCAAAAATACAGTGTTTCTGCTACTTCTGAAGTTTGTTCTCACCAGCGATGGACTGGCCATAGGGCATACCAGCAAATGCCCAATGCAGTGCCGATGATTTAGTGCCACAATAATGGCAAAATAATCGAAGCTTTGCTATGGGATAATAAAAAAAGAACAGCTTCAGCTGCTTAAAAAAACATAATACACGGGTATAAAACATAAAAACAACACTGAAACGGCAAGCCACTTTCACTCTTTTTTTTATAAAATACATACTACTGACCATTTTCACAATTGCACAATTCCTCACAGTTAGACTGGTTCGTTTCAGCATTCCAAATGGAAAGTTTCAGTATTGCATGATTTTTTTAAATGAGCAAAAATTGATAAATTAAAATTAACCCCTCCCTTCCTCATGAAGGGAAATTGGCAGCAATTGTAATTAGCGCAGCAGTGGCATACACCGGGTGAAATGAAAGGTAAGAGACCACATGAACATGATAATTGGACTTGGAAGTGATGATAAATATCTGTATTGAGCCTGGATGTGTTCTATTCTATATGCTAATAGGTTGATAAATTAACGGTGAGTATAGATTTATATTATTTAGGAATAAAGATCAAAAAGGGAACCAAATACACTTCCTTGAGGTAATACCCTTACAGTTTTTGAAATATTATGAGGGATAATCAGTGTTACCTACTCTGTTTTATATCTTTCAGGAAATAATTAAACCAAACATAACCCACGCCATCAGTTCCATACTTCTTTGATTTTCAAAGAAGTATGCACCAATCTATTGTTTCTAAGACCCTGTTTGGGATTGGGAAAACTGCTTCAACATACTTGCTATCATTTAGGTTACTGTTGGTTACTTGGTGATCAATTATCAAAACCTACCTCATGTCCTGATAAGATTACTTTACATTTCTGCCATGAAGGATCATTGGAAATTTTCTCAACTACAAAATATTTTAATTGTTCCTGTAATCTTGCCATGAACACAGTTCCAGGTGTGATACAGTTTGAGTCAAATCGGGCTTCCTCGGGTAGTACTTCACCTTTTTTAAGAGCATCATTTTCTTGTTTTTCAGCATCTTTAGCTGATCTAAATCTACGACCTCTTTGTTGATTCATTTTGGCCCTAGGCGCAACTCCATCCACAGCCATAAAAAACAGCTTTTGAGGCTTTATCATTCGAAATAAAACTTCTATGTAATGAAATATGTCTTTGAAGATCTTTTCTTCTGTTATACGGAAATGTGGATTTCCATCATCGGGATGGGAGCACATGTGAATGATGCCATTCATATCCAAATATAAATTATCAAACTCAGGAATCTTAAAGAAAATTGGTTATGAGAGAAGTGAATAAACATCATTGCAGGTTAATTCACCTGGTATTCCTTCACCAACTCACTCAAACATGGATACCTTTCACTAATGTAACGAAAAAATTTTGGAACACCCATTTTTAAACTGGTATGAATTTGAAAACTTGGGGTAAATAATTAGCAGCTATTTTTTAAAAGTTCACCTTCGTAGTAAACACAAATCTCAAAAACCCAGAAGTATTTACTATTTACTGGTGTTATCAAAAAGTGTTTACTCGTCTAAAAATAGTCCCTAAGCAAGTTGACCAACGCAGTAAAACAAAAGGTTCGCTGCATGTGTTCCAAAAAAATCAATTTCCTAACCGTTACTAACCATGGCCTAACCAGGATTTTTGACAGCATTGAACGATTGATCTTAATTATTATTTTTAGTTCAGTGTTTGACAGCTATTGCCTGGAAATTGAGAATTTGTTTTAAAATCTAACAAATATCTGAATAGAAAGTTTGTATATAGTGATCCTCTGGAAGTAAACTAAAAGCTTGTCCGTGATCAAAGTATTATATTATTATGTAGTTCTTCCGTCCAACAGCTTTCAACGATTAAAACCGTTTTATCCCTGATTTCAGGATGAAATAAAAACGCTTTTTTTCGCTGAATGATTATAACGTCCAGTTGATTCAAAAAGCACTTTCACGCTGCATTCGTGGATCAACACACCGATCTCGACTTCGTCATGGACGTAGTCGTTTACAAACAAAATGCTCAATGTAATAATGTAATTTCCATGTGAAATTTTGGGATTTGCTTTGTCACATGATGTGACGCAGTGACCAAGACGTTGTGTGTTCCGCAAGTGGAATATATGTGAAGGTGACGTCACGCCCAGTCCATATAAATTATCATGTCTATGATTGATTGTCCGAGCTTCAGCATATTCATTTACCTACCTATGGTATATGGTCAGAGCATAGTTAAATAAGTGGTGGTCCGAGTTTATGTTGTCAAGTCAGATTATTGCTATCACTATTGATAATTTCACTTAGAAAAAGAAAAAACCCTAGCTGTAGTCTCTGCCATATCGAAAATGGTTGTAAAAGATCTTGACAAATTAGCACAAGACTTGGAGAGACAAGAATTTGAGGTAATGAATGAAAACAAAAAATAACCACTCATTTATAAACAAAATATTCTAGGCCCCCAATACTATTCCCTCTCCACAAGTTTATGGGCAACTTCTGGCAATTTATTTGTATCAAAATGATCTGTGAGTAGTTATTACATATCTCTCATGCATGTGAGTATCAAAGTATGTTCGTTTTTTCAGATGTAATGCCAAGTATTTGTGGAAAAGAATACCACAGGTTACCAAAAATTTAAATCCTGAACTGGGACATATTTGGGCTGTAGGACAGAGTATGTGGAAACGAGACTTTCCTTCAATATACAAAGCTATAAACGCTGTTACTTGGTCAGAAACGGTGACTGACATTATGAAACTGTTACAGGGTAAATACTTTTTGATAATTTGACAATGTAATTTTTTGATAGATATTTGTTGTAGACGTTCGCTTGTATTGTATATTAGACCCCTGTAATTTTGTTTAGTGATCCTGAATCTCCCGTTAGAAGTTGGCGACCTAGTCTACTTTCAGCCACTTCAAAGACAAAACTGTTAGAAAATCGATTATTTCAGGAACTAACTGTTGCTGCTGCTGCTAATTTGCAAGAATAACCTTTTTTGGAATTATGCTCTGAATGATATTATGACTTCACTACAATTTTTATCATTTGTTGACAATGTCACAAAAGTTAAGTCAAAAAGATACATCGATAAGAAACAACCTAATTACAAAAAAAAATAACATTTCCTTTTCAAGCACTTCATTTGAATTTATTCAGGTTGAAGTCTTTATAGGAGTCTGATAATTTATTGAACATTTTTGGAGGAAAATAGTTCACACATATTCGTGTTTTACTTAAGCCAAGCATAAATGTGATTCATGTGTCTTGTTTCAAAATGGAAATTATGTTGTCAAATTTAGAAAACTCCTAATAATACAACTTGTTAAATCTGTTTGTTTTAAATGAAACACTGCTCAAACTACAAACATGGATCAAAATCATGAAAACTGTATCAAGTAGAGATACATATGTACAAGAAACTAAATGTTTCACAAAACTTTCATTTCCCGAGATACCTCATACAGTAGGTTCTGGTAAATGCCTGTCGAAAAACAACCACTTCTCCGGCTAATACCACGTTGGATATTGAGTTATATCTGACAGACACATTTTTTAGCATCAAATGATTATTTGATCAGTCAATAATTATTTTCAAATAATTTTATTGTGTTATTTTTATATATTTCTTTTGTGTTTAACATTTCATTTTTATCGCAATATTTTTTTGTGTACTGTGACCTGCCATAAATGTATTTATACATAACATTTTTAAATAAAACTCTATATTCTACTCTATGTGAGGTATCTTGCATAAATGTCTGTCAGATATAATTCAATATCCAACGTGGTATTAGCCGGGAAAGTAGTTGTTTTCCGGTAGGCATTTACCAGAACCTATTGTGTAGGTATGTTGGGAGAGATGAATGTTTCAAAATTTTTATTTTCTTGTAGAAACAGAATTGATAGTGGAAGATACATTCTATATGATGAATAAGAAAATGTAACACTAACTCAGAATCAATGGAAAATTCTATTATTGAAGTTTCATTCAGTTTTATAAACAATTATGATGTAGTTTGCTGGAAAAGATATAACCTGAAATATTTGATTTTTTGACATTTCAGTAGCAGTAGTTCTCCAAGCAGACCAGAGCTCCATGTTTTAATATCAGATTCATGATCAGCTGATGAAGATCAGTTTAACAATTTTTTTCTAACTAGCATGAGCCGTTATCACGAATATATACTTACTCTCTGCATCTTGCTCCCTTCTATTATTTTTTTTGACTGATATTATTCTGTCTTCACTTGTGATTTATATGAACGGACTCTTCTAATTTTATATATTTCATTCTTTTCACTAGTTGTTTTAAATATTTCAGATGTTGTGAGGACTAGAGCAGTCAATCTAATTTCCCAAGCTTACTCTTCCATAACCCTGGATACATTTTCTGCAATGACTGGTCTACCTCATGATGTTTGTATTCCGGCTTGTAAAGAACGGGGCTGGACATTCGAACCAGATACAAAAATGATTCACCCTATAGGGCTTGCCATTGAACATATTGGACAAACTAGCAGTGAAGACCAACTATATAAATTAACAGACTTTGTGTCATTCCTGGAGAATTGAATTAAAAGTGCAAGCTGTGATTTTTCATCTTTCATTAGTGGGTAGTGTTATTTGTAGCACTAGCACCTATATCTTCCGATTCAAAGTTTCAGTGTTTGATTCAGTTTAAATAAGCTCATGAAGAAAATCAGTTCATATTCAATAATTAACCAACATTCAATTTGATCAGGTGTCTGTCTGAAGTCAGAACTTGGCACCTTGGCACACTTTCAGAGTTATGGCCACTCAAAAAAATGTTCAGATCTTTTGTCCCCTAATAAAAACTTGTAAGTGACATCTTTTTTTTATGGACCTGTTTACCTTTATTCACATGTCAATCCCTTATATTGTATCATTTACAGCAAATTGTATACTGTTACATAATTGTTTATGAAACTGAATAACACTACAAAACTAATGTTTTTGATGGTTCTATTGGTTACAAAATTAAACTAGAAAAGAATGAGATATTGTCAAATGTACGTGGACCATTGAAACTATTTTTTCATATAGAATGTGTCTTGGGCAATTGATTCCATGTTTGTAGTTTGTGTAACGTTTCATTTAAAAAATCTCAGTTGGCAAGTTTTACATATTTGTGAGAATAAACAAACATGTAGGTACAATCTCCTATAACAAAGCTAAGTAAAATTTTCGAAATTTTGCTACTTAACTATTCTTTCCTGATGAAGTAGAACTCCAATTGGGATCAACCCTAGTCTAAATAAATCAGATATCTGGATAATCGGATTTGACCAAAATAAACTTTATTTTAAAAGAACATCTGAAAAAGTTTTTAGAGTTTGAAAAAAAAAGGAACTGACCAATGTGGTATTTGGAACATCATTTTATTACTGTTAACTTCAAAAGTTGGACCACAGTATATTGGATATAGGCATGTATAGTGTAAAAATTACTATTCAAACATTTCTTCATAATCAGAAAACTCTCTTATTCGACATCGTTTGCAAGATAATTGTCTCTGAAGAGTTTAACTTCTTTTTTTTTTTTTTCGAATAATTGGAGAACTGTGGATAGCTGGAGTTTCAATAATTGGAGTTATGTTGACAACAAACAATAATAAAAACTCTAGTGATGCGCTGATATAATTTGAAATGTTATTCCAAAAAGGGGCAATTTTGGTAAAATAGAACTTTTTTATTCTGAAATTGGTGATTGAAGGTCTGCAGTATGCGATAATGACAAAGAGTGTTCCATGTCATTGTCACTTTCAATGATTCAATGAGTTTTCAGCACCGACATAACCTATAAGATTATGTCGATGGTTTCCAGCCTCAGAGTAATAATATGACATAGAGTTGCCATGCCTATACCAATACAATACATGTATTTTGAAACGCGTATCGTGCTATCCTTTTCTGTACAACTTTGGGCGAGGGGGGTGGCGGGTAATGAGAGGTTGAGAGTTTGTTTACATTTGAAGTAAGTTGGACCATAAAACAGTGGCGGTTGGTTTAGTTGATAATCGGAGGTATATTATATATTTATAAAATGAATCATTTCAGGTGAAAGTATTCTGTACATATAGTTTCTGCAGGAAAACTTATTTATTATTAATAAGTATAAAAATGAGGCCAGTTTTTCTACTACCTACTAGATTTTTATTTGTGTATAGCTTTATAATAAAGCGCGTGATTTACTGGGTTAAAATTAAATTATTTCAAATGAACTAATTCATAACAATGATAAATAATGTCAATCTCAAAAGTAATGTACTTTTCTTCATATAATCAGATGAAGAAATTTGTGATTTATTCTCAGATTTGATGAACAAGCGGTACGGTTTGTGAGGTCCGATACAAATAATTTTCGATTAGAAATCATGAATATTTATAATTACGATTGAGTTATAATATTATTATGTGATTTCATTCAAAATTGGTATCTAGGGGTCTTTGTGGACCGACATTATTTTTTTTCAATAATTCATGCTGACGAATTGTATAATTACGAAAAATAATTAATGTAAAACTGTATTCAAAAATGAAAAATATGTTTTTCATATGTGTGCCATAGGTCATATTCATTCTGTGATCAACATATTAAAAAGCTTTCTGCTCAATGTTTCGTTTGTATACTAAATAGTTATTCTTGTGCAACCGGTGTTAAATCTGTTACTGCTCACTTAACAACTAACTTACGTCACACAAAGAATATGATTTCCGTTTTGATTTTTCTTTATCTGCACGAGGCTCTCGCGTTGCATACAGACAATATTCAATAAGAAATGACGGTTGTCATTTTTCAACCCCTTTTTGGTTGAAACATGTCAAATAATGGAATAATATGAACCTAGTTTCAAAAACTTTATTTATAAGAATAAGATGAAAAAATGATCATTAAAAACATCAAAAATATCCCCTTTCCTAATATCGGTCCACAAAGACCCCTAGATACCAATTTTGAATGAAATCACATAATAATATCAAACCTCAATCGTAATTCTAAATGTCCATGATTTCTAATCGAAAATTCTTTATATCGGACCTCACAAACCGTACTGCTTGTTTATCAAATCGGAGAATGAATAACAAATTTCTTCATCTAATTTTATGAAGCAAAGTTCATTACTTTTGAAATTGATATTTATCTTTATTATGAATTAGTTCATTTGAAATAATTTAATTTTAACCCAGTAACCACGCGCTTCATTATAAAGCCATACATGAATAAAAATTCAGTAGGTGGTAGAAAAACTGGCCCCATTTCTATAATCATTAATAATAAATCAGATTTCCTGAAGGAACTATTTGAACAGAATACATTTTCACCTAAAATAATTTATTTTATAATTATATAATATCCCACCGATTATCAACTAAACCAACCGCCACTGTTTTATGGTCCAACTTACTTTCCGTAAACAAACAAAGTTATGATGCCTTCAATGTAAGGATGGAAAAGGCCTCTCTATTGTCTTTTGTCAGCATAAACATGATGTCACATGTCAATGATTTTTAGGTTAGAGTATAACAAAATTTTATTTTCATTATTTACATATAGAAATATAAAAAAAATAATATGGTAAGTATCCTTATGAATCATTTTACATTTTCTCATAGACGAAATAAATTTTGTTTCTTTCAGCACGGTCGCATTAAAGTTCGTACTTCAGAGGAGCAGAAAGCTCTGAAACAAAAAGAGCAGCAGAAAAAACTAGCAGCATATCAAATGGGGATGTCACAAATTTTAGAAACTCGAGAAAAGAATTCTTATGTACCTAGCAGCTTTTCCCTTTGTACTCAATTATTGGCTAGTAACCCTGACATTTATACCCTGTGGAACTATAGAAAAGAAGTAATTCTAATGGAAATTGAGAAAAGGTAATGTCTAGACTAGGTAAATTCTTATTAAATGCATATCTTTCAGTGACAAAGATGAGGTCGATGGAGAAGAAAAGTTGATAAAATTTTTAGAGAATGAAATCAGTCTTACCGAACAGTGCCTTATATCTAATCCAAAGTCATATGGTGCTTGGCACCACCGATATTGGGTACTGATTCACCATCCGAAACCGAATTGGGAAAATGAGTTCAATCTTTGTTCAAAATACCTTTCAATGGATGATAGAAACTGTAAGAATTCTAGTCTATTTTCAATGATTGTGATTCATGAAAGCAAAGTTTGTATCTGCAGCATGTTGAGGAATTTTGTCTGCAAAAAAGTTTGAAGTGTTAAACTATCATATTTCATAAAGAAGACATTTTCGTAATAACTTTTCATTTTTACTGTACAAAAACACTTGTCTTTAGAATTATTATTTTTAGTTCACTGTTGGGACTACAGACGACTTCTTGTAAACAAAATAGGCATCACTTTGACAGATGAGCTGCAATTTTCTACTGATTGCCTGAATGCCAACTTCTCTAATTATTCGTCTTGGCATTATCGCAGCATTTTGAGGAAACTAGATGAGGAAAGTGTAGGTTTTGAACTAAATCTTGTTCAAAATGCTGTCTTTACTGACCCAGCAGATAGTAGTGCTTGGTTTTACCTAAGGTATGGAATTTGTAGTTGACGGAGTGAACTTTTCAGAGGGGGCTTATTGTTAATATTACTTTTCTCCATTAAATCAATACTCTGAGTAGCAAATCCAAATGCCTGTATGGAAAAACTGTTCATCTTTCTCACTAGAACTGCTTTTTTGTGGAGATGCACAAAAAGGAAGTTTAATGCTGATTGTGATGTTTTACGTTGAATTTAAATTGTTATAAACTATATTTATCTACAAAAACTTCTTGATATCCTTCCTCTTTTCATTATCAAAATAATTTTGCTAAACGAGTATCAAACATTTTATTAAAAAAACAATTGATCTATTACCTAAAACACCCACTTCAATACTGTCTTTTGAAAAATGAACAAAGTCAAATCAATAGAGAATCTGCTGAAAAATTCACCCGAAATCACTGAAGAGTCCAATTAGTCAGTAACTTGTTGAATTATGCATATTGCTTACATTTCATTTTTGTTGCAATTAGTGACATATGTGAATCGTTGTATTTGTGCCAAGTGTTGCAGTATGCTGTGTAATTGCCTGAGGTACATAGAAAATTGAAAATAAAACTCTATAGGCCATCAAAAAGTGGATGTTCTGGTAACTTCTTTTTATATAAAAGTTTTTTTATTTTTCTATTCAGCATATTTATTTTTAACAAAACAACTCCAATATTTTCTGCACAAAGACATTTGAACCACTGCTTTAAAACAAGGCACCCTAAATATTTTCTCTGTAATCTTCAAATTCCTTGATATCAGCTTACAAATGTCAGGTCAATTAAAAAATTATGTCATTCTGAAAAATTCTTCTAAAATCCAAAATTAACATCGTTTTCTATTTGAACATACTATATTTAATGTATTTTATAATATTTTCTTTTTACCTACCACTATTTTGTTTTTCAATACAATATATTGTTGAATGCAATTATATTATAGTATATAAGGTTATAAAATAGTAAATAAAAGTGGAAGAACTTTAGTGGCTATCCCTTTGTATTGTTTAATCAATCTCTCTCCTCTCAATCCAAAATGAGTTGGAAAAAATATAAAATAAATTACTGATATCAATAAAGTATAAAATATAATTTATTATGAATAATATATTCATAATGTAGTTTTTAAGGTGAAGTCTTAATTGTCAGTATCTACAATTGTCTTTGGCTGATTACTCGACAACAACTCTTAATTTGTTCAAGTCAATGCCTTGTGTCAAAGTAAAATAAACAATTTTATTCAGATAAGAGAGTAAAAATATATTAAAGAAGATAGTAATACAAATCATGAAATTATGAAACAACAAAGTTGTTGAAAAATTTTATTGAAATAGTTTTTTGTGTATCAGGTGGATTTTAAGTCATCCCACAATTAAAAAACAAAGTCGTGAAGAACTTTTGGATTCTTTGGAGCAGTTGGAGGAATTAGAACCGGATTGTAAATGTGAGTATGAATTTTCATTTATTAAGTTGTGCTTCTAGCTATATGAACTGCTGAGGTTAATCATTTTTCGAGAAACAATACTTGATAGTTCAATGTTTTCCTCTTGATTTATTCGAAATTATGTTGCAAATTTTTCGCACTACCATCAGTATCATCCGTCTTTCACAAATCGAATATATAATGGAGTCTCAATTTGAATATGAATGACTTGGAAATGGAATAGTTTTTTTAATTCAAAGTGGATGGCGAAACCATACATTGAAATTTGCTCTTTTATCTTTCTTTGAGTTACTCATATATTTTTGACTTTTCTAAATTTGGATGTTACTTTTTTTCACTTACTCATTCTAGTGTTGCCAAAGCTATTCCATTCAGAGTAGATAAACTATATGTGTTATTTTTACTTATCACTCTGAGGCCCACTGGTACAATCACAGTTTAAGTGTGATTCAAATTTTTAGCTTGGTTCAATTAAAATTAAAAATTGTAAAATGCATGTTCACTGGTGAATCTGGTTCGTTTCACCAAATAAGTGGAGATTTACCTAATCATCGATATCTGAAGCTTAAATCAGTAGAGGAACGTAATCTAAATAACCCCGAAATATACATCTGGGCTTAGTGGCTTTTATATTTGAAGTTGCAATTCATTATTTTTTTCTGAATCATTCTGAAATATGGGTTTGATAGAAATAACCAATGATTGAAGACTTCATCCAAGTCATGAATATCATTAGAAATGCTAGAGAGAGGTCTGTGAAATACGGAATAATTCTATTTTTACATTGCCTTTCTGTGCGGATGGAAAGTTTCTCCCAGCTGCACATATACAAAAATAACTAAGACTGCAGTATAACAACAATTTACCAGTTTCTATATAAGAGTAATATTGTCAGATTTCCCAAACAGTAACTCTTAACAAACTAACAAGAAGTTAGTTATAGAAAGATTCCAAGATCACATAATAGCTATAAGCTCCAGGTGAAAACATTTCAAACTTTTGGAATGAACTATATTCTATAAATATGCAAGAAAAAGCTGAGGTACAATATGTACATGTAATCTGATGTAATCTGATCCTTTCTTCTTAGTAAAAAATTATTCAGATCTTCGTTTTTGTTAAACTCCATTCAACATTCAATTGTACAACAGATTGCAAAATTTAAGCCAGTTTCTAAGTTAGTGAGGTTCAACTGAACCTGGACTCAACTTGTACAACTGGACCTTAAAAAATATTCAGTTTAATATCAACTGGTCTCCACTGTATTGAACTCATAAATTTTCTAATTTATGTTTTGATGGATTGAATTGATTATCATGAAGGGCCTATCAATTAAAATTTCGTATTTGTTATAACAGAGTACCAGGAAAATTTACTATGCCTCTTCTTTTTATTGCATTCTCACTTTACAATCTTAGAAATTATATGATTCTTTGTTAGCAATCATTTCACGAAAATAAGCACAAGATGTGTTTTAATACAATGAAAAATGTTTTCAACCATAACTAAAATCATTTCTATTCTGTGGCCTTCATAATAATGATGCATAAGATTTTGTAACCGGTCCATTGTTTTGTAATTTATATCATTGGAACCCCTTTTATAAAATTACTCACAGTTTGTAAGTGTTTGTGTGTGTTATGTTATATCAGGTAATGCTGAAGGCTATTTCACTGATCCCTTGGGGTCTACTGCTCTTTGAATATCCCAAAACTATAACAGAACTGGCTGGTATCTCAATGGCTGCAAAAGAAATAACCAGGAAAGGAATTTCTCGCAAAAACATAACAATCTGCACTGACAGCAGACAAGCCCTATTAGCCTTGAACAGACAATGTGTAACCTCAGGGCTAGTACTAGAGTGTCACCAAGATTTAGCCAAAGCCTCGGTAGATAATAACATTATCCAGAGGTGGGTTGAGGGGCACGACAGGAGAAAAGGTAATCGCATTGCCGACTCTTTAGTCAAGGAAGCGGCTGGACTAAGGATTTTAGGACCCAGTGGCACCTACAGCCTAATTACTTCGACAATTGCGGAAATAGCCAAATGTCACAACCATGCTCAATCCCCAAAGAGATGGGATGGAATCAAAGGATGCAATCTTGCCAGGATCACCTTGGGCGACCCTGGGAAGCGGGTGCCGAAGAAATATGTAGCGATGACCAGGAAAAATCTACGCTTTACAGTAGGAATTCTGACTGGCCATTGTCAACTAAGGAAACACCTCCATAATATGGGGCTAGTGAACACACCTCTACGCAGGATGTGTGAACAGAAAGATGAGACTGTCAGGCATGTCCTATGCGAGTGTCCGGAGTTATCGTCAATAAGAGAGTGTGTGTTCGGCGAGTCTTGGCCTACACCTGTCGATATAAAGGAGATGTCTTCCATTGACCTGTCCATCTTTCTGGAAAGGACAGGATGGATGATGATCTAGGAGGACAACTCCTCAGGAGGATGTACAATGGATCACATGGGCCTAAGTGCTGTGGGCTTACAGTCATCCTCCCTACTCTACAGATACAGATCCCAGAACTATTTTACCACAAATTAAAGTATTAGAAGACAATGTACTACTATATTGTAGAATGTGCGTCATCAAGGAATCCTTATACTTTTGTTTTAGTTAACACCTACACTTCCTTACCTCACAATGAAAATACAATTCTACGTTTCAATGGTTACAATTGAGTTCAAGTGTAACTTAAGTACCAATAAAAACAGTTTTGTTGTTTTGATAAGACAACTTTATTTTTCAGAAAAGGATAGTTTTGACATTTTTTTTTTTTAGTATTTTTCGAAAATTTCTTGAACCTTCTTGTAAACTAATCTGGGAGCATCAATACCAAATGTGAAATCTAAATGATTCCATTTGGGGTCTGTCACCAAGATTTTCTCTTTCAAACAAGTACCCAGGGCCTTAGCGAGCCTTTCGACATCTGTAACAGCAGCCATCCAATCATTTTGACTGTAGATCAAGTGAATTGGCGTTTTAATTTCATCAAGGTTATAATCAGGTGGTACCATACTGCCGTATTTTCTAGTATTTCCTATCAGACCTAAATTGTACTGACAAAAACGTCCAGAATTTATTTCCTGTGCATAGTGGAGAACTTGTTTAGTTGCAACTCCTGCAGGATAGTGCTGCACAAGTTCCGGTATCAGCGAGACGTTCATTTGTTTCGGACTGAAACCGCAAACGGCGAACAATGCATTGCTGCATAAAAGGGCGCCTATCTCCCCAGAACAAATTGCCGATGACAACATGCTCATGAAACCACTCTTAGGGAGAAACTCATCTTTGCCTGAAAAATCGTAATTTCTTGTTTACACATTGTTCTATTCTGTTGATATTAATCATTCACTTTCATAGGAATAAACAAAACAGTATACATTTTTTATCATAATAATAGTTATAATAATAACAAAAAATGATGGTTCTTCACTTCCACATAGACGATTCAAATCTATATAGAAATTTTAAATGTAATTAAAATGAATAGTTAACAAAAAAAAAGAGAACTTTGCATGACTATTAAAAAATCTGATAGTCTATAATAGTTCCCTAACAGGTATGCTTGTAATATTTTCTAAATTATATATTTTTTGATGCCTTCACATATTCACTTAATATTGTTGAACATTTTTGGATTATGGTCCAGAATATTTTATTTTTGATTTAGCAATGGGCACATGGAACTGGTTTTTATTTCTTGTAGCATGGTGATGACTGTTATTATTTAACATAAAATGCATTGGGTATTTGAACTCTAATTTATACCAATCTCAAATTAACCAAAAAAAATTTCAGGAAATCGAGTAAGATATCAAATGTAGACAGTAATTCCTTTCAATGAATTCATCAAGAAAATTCAACACCAATATCACTGATATCAAAGTTGCGTGCGACAGAATCAGTTTGGATCTGCGATTCATTTTTACCATATCAAGGGCTCATTCAGTTCTCTTAAATGAGTCAAAAATAGAAATCCTTGTGTTTGATCACAAAAATAATGCTGTTGCTCATAGTCCGGAACCGTAGATTAATTTAAATGATCAAGTATTGAAAACCTCGACCCACTGCAAAAATTGAGGACTTTACCTGGACATGAATTTGAAATTCAACTCCCAGATAAACAATGTATTGAAAAAATCATCTGCCATGTTTGAAACTTCATATCTGCATTAGCACATTATGAACACAGAAATGAAACTACTACATTGCAATTCGTTAATTTATTCTAGTTTTGCCTTTTGCAATGTTATATACTTACCGGTCCTCACTAACAAAGATCAGTTTAATCTTCCTCTTCTAGATGATCACTTGGTAATCGAAACACGTGGCGAGGTGTTAAAATAACGGTTTGGTGTTGGGAAAAAACTCCAGTAATATTCATTACTACACCAAAGGTTTCAAACAGTGCATCACAAGATCAGTTAAGTCTAAGATTTCAGAACTAGTGCAGAAGATATTGTTAGATATAACATTCGTAAATTTAATCACATAAGCGACTTGTTTTATTGAATCAAAATGGTTTATTAATCTGTGAAAATGATTTATATTACAAATGCTATGTCTTAATTTCAAAATAAAGTCAGCTGGTGTCCCTATACCGGATGATTCTCTAAGGTGGCTCACCCCTATTACTTTTTTATTATAGTCCCATTTACATTTTTTGACATATCTCTGTATCTCTAGAGTAGTGAGGGTGAGTGCAAACCCACAGCACTTAGGCCACATGTGACCCATTGTACATTTTCCTGGGGAGTTGTCCTCCTAGGTCATCGTCCATTCTGTCCTTTCCAGGAAGGTGGACAGGTCACTGGGAGACATCTCCTTTATATCGGCAGGTGTAGGCGAAGACTCGCCGAACACACACTCTCTTATTGACGATAACTCGGGCACTCGCATAGGACATGCCTCACAGTCTCATCTTCCTGTTTACACATCCTGTATAGAGGTTTGTCTACTAGCCCCATATTATGGAGGTGTGTCCACTAGCCCCATATTATGGGGTGTTTTCTTAGGTGACAGAACACATAGGTGTCAGAAATCAGATAACCTACTGTTAAGCGTAGATTTTTCCTGGTCATCGCCAGATATTTCTTCGGCGCCAGCTTCCCAGGGTCGCCCAAGGTGATTCTGGCAAGATTGCATCCTTTGATTCAATCCCATCTCTTTAGGGATTGAGCATGGGTGTAACATTTGGCTAGTTCCACAATTGTCGAAGTCATTAGGCCGTAGGTGCCACTGGGTCCTAAAATTCTTAGTCCAGCCGCTTCCTTGGCTAACGAGTCGGCAATGCGATAACCTTTACTCCTGTCGTGCCCTTTAACCCACCTCAGGATAATGATATCATATACCAAGGCTTTGGCTAAATCTTGGTGACACACTAGCCTTGAGGTTACACGTTGTCTGTTCAAGGCTAATAGGGCTTGTCTGCTGTCAGTGTAGATTGTTATGTTTTTACCAGAAATTCCTTTCCTGGTTATTTTTTTTGTGGTGATTGAGATACCAGCCAGTTCTGTTTGGACCACGCTGGTATTTTTTCTCATTCCCCACTTAATCCTTAGGCTTAGTGATCTGGAGTACACTACACATCCTGAGCCTTCTTTGGTTTTTGAGCCGTCTGTATATATGCGTATTGCATTTGTAGCATCTGACTCTGTGTTATGTTTTATTTGTATTTTGTAGGGTTTATTAAACACAAACCTGGGTTCAGTTGCATCACTGGTTGTCTGCAGCAGAAGATGCGCAGTAAACGCTTCCCGCCATAGGCCCAGCCTCAATTGACCCATTCCTATTTCGAGGTTCACACCAACCGTGCGCAATCGTACCATGGCCATTAACGCAACCTCCTTAACGTACAGGCCCAGAGGGGTCAGATCCATAATTAATTCCATCGCCGCGGTTGGTGTTGTTCTCATGGCTCCTGTGATTTTTAAACAAGCCAATCGCTGTATTTGATATAATTTTTGGATGGCCGTAGCTTGTAGAAATTTCGGTTCCAATGCAATGGGAACGTTAACATAGGTCTTGTTATTGCAGAACTTAGTGCATAAGTATACCGAATACGTATTATTTGTTATTAGGTATGATCGTTTCTTGCAGCCGAAAAATAGAGAAAATAAAGTGAAAGTGTGTGGCATCAAATTATTCGTAAGAAAATGATCTTTCCCAAAAAGCCAACGAGCCACACCCTTTCCATTTGAAAAAATTAAGTCAACTGGAAACATTCATATTTTCGACTGTGAAATAATTCTTAAAAAGACTGTGAAGTCATAAGCCTCAAAGTCGTAGTTTTTCCATGTTACTTGATCAAGAATGAAGCGATTCACACGATCCATGCCATTCTAGATCAAAAAATTAAAATTGGAATAATAATGACTTTATTTGTCAAATATTGACAAGTGAAGTATTGTTGGATTTAGAATGTCATTCTCGATCGAAATAAGTAAAAATATATAAGATGTCCCATTTAAAAATCGAAAGTTGGGATCATTTCCGGTCAAACCGGAAGAACGGCAAAACAAGTAAATGAAACAAAAAATGTGAATTGAACTATAATACACAACCCCCAAATTTCGTTTTTTTATCTCCAATAATAAAAAAGTTATAGGGGAGAGCCACCTTAGAGAATCACCCGGTATACTCGTATATGATATCCGAATTCGTAGAGTCGAATATACATAACAGTGAAACAAGATGTAGCTTTAAATATATGCTCCCAATACACAAGAGCGCAGTATTTCAAAAATTTTTATACAATGCTATTGATATTCATAACGGTTTGCCTGATTCAATTAAAAGCATTGTCAATCCAATCTTTTAAAATGTTCGTGAAATTCCATCTGTGTGAACTGCAGATATATTAATGAATGGTCCAATGAGCCAAAAATGACAGCCGTCTGCATTGAAAACTCCACGATGAATATCGTTTTGCTCTGGTGGTTGAGAAGTACTACATTAGAGGAAGGAATAGTTACAATCAATTCGGTTCTTTTCATTCCCCACAATACTATAAAAGTGCCGTAGATGGCAATAAAGCACTCTTAGGACCGCGTTATGTCGATGGATATAGGCTGAGACCGCATATGCTGGACATGCCGACAGCAAAATACGAACAATCTGTGTTTTATAAATGTTCACGTACATGTCATTCCCAATAAAAAAAGTTGACGCAGTATAATGACTGATTTTGGTTGCAGACTCAATGTTATTCACATGTAGAATAAACAAAATAGTACCTAATGTGGAATTTTGTTATACACTCGTCATTTGCAATGACACAAATTGTTTCCGGTTCTGAAGATATGGACTTATGTCACGTGGTTGTTTCCGATTTTGTAAACTGTCTAGTGAAAATCTCACAAAGTGTTACTTAAATACGTTATGGATTTTCTTCAAGTATCGGCTAATTCCATTACATTTGAAAATAATAAATAATTTAGGGTGACTCTTGAAAGTTTACCTAATATTGAAAAAATCTAAAGCATCTTATTCACCTATTAAATCCATTAGCACAGATATAGACCTTTCCCCTGCAGCAATCACTCTTACTAGAGGACTTGTCATGTGGTTCATGAAAGCAATTGGAGCCAAACTGACGTGTACTTTGACTTTTTGGTTGTATTCTGGTTTTGATGATGCCATTATGTAGAAGGCAGTGGTTCCTTGGGAGTGTCCAGCATAGTAAATTCCATCAACGCCAGTTTTGTCAATGATGTAGTCGATCATCATTGGCAGATCTCTCATTCCTATTTCGTGCCAACTGAAGTCCCAGAATTCAGACTCCTTGTCTGGATTCATAGTTGTGTGGTTGCGGGAAAAAAAGTTACCTGAACATATACATTTTGAATAAAATAAGTAATATTTTGAGTGATGGAAAGAATTTTTTTGAAGAACTGTGCAAAACAGCTCCAAAAAAACTTTCAATGATCAAGTGAAATTCAACAGATATTGAAAGCCATACCTACTTTATTTATTGAAATATAGGATGTTATTTAAAAAATTATGGGGCAAAGAAGTAAAGAAGAATTGTAAGGGAGATGACATCAAGAACTGAAGAATGAAATTGTGGGTATTGCTAGACTCTTATGGATCTGTTTATATTTGTTTTGCTTGATTTTAGTTTTATAATATGTTGTTTGCTTGGTTGGTCAAAAAATTGTGTATCAACTTGTTTGATTTTATATCTCGTTTCAGGCAATATTTTTAACACATTTGGTTTCGTAGATCAGAGAAGTCTAATGTCACTCAACATTCTTTAGAGAAGGGCTACAGAATAAATGAGAAATGCTTGAAATTGCTGAAACCGGTGATTGACAACAGGCTTTCAGATACCTTCAAAAGTTTAGAAATAAAAAATTGTGGAACGATATCTATGAATAATGACAAAGGTTCCATTCCAAAGAACCTCTTGTTTATTAGTTAACATATTAATGAGGAATCGAGATACCTCTATATAATAACACACTAGGAAAGCGTTTAATGACACAAATTTAAATGCCTTGATTTTAAAATCATATGCTGATGATGGTAACTTCGTTAACGAAATGCGCGTCGAGAGACAGTATTTTAATTCTGGTGAGGGAAAAGAACACTTCACTCACTCACTCACCTCTAGCGTTGCCTAGCCATACATCATACCCTTCGTCTGCTAGAATGTAACCAAGTCCTTTTCCGGGACCAGCAATAACCCAATCGGTCGATGATGCTAGAAGACCATGTTGAAGGAGAACTACTTTACCATTATTTTTCTTGCTTCCTTTTCCGTGAGGAATGCGGTGAAGATTCAGTATGTAGCCATCCCATGTTGTGACATAATGACTTTCTACAGGATATCCATTTTTTGCTACCATTTCTGGTACTGTTGACAAATATTTATGATAGCATGCATAGATTTCTTTTCAATTTAGTGAAATGATATAGTTGGTCTTGTGAGAAAAAAATGTCGTTTCAGACAGAACACCTACGTTAAATACATTTTTAAATGTTTTGTTTTTGCATCAGGATATGTACAGTTGAGTTCAAAAAAAGTGTCACAAAATTAACATCTACGATTTTTTTTTCCTTTATTTCGAATCGAATACTCCACATATGAGAGGTTCTTGTTTTCTAAATCTACCATTTCTCATGATATATTTGAAATATTGATTCATTTTTGACGTTTTCTATGATTTCTCATAGTGTAATGTTTTTATTTGAAAATATGATCTACGTGAAAATTGGTTCTTACTTGGAATATTTGATAATTCGTTATGTTGAAAATTTTTTGCCAAAAAAATTATCCTATCAAATTTGTCTATTTCTAGTCATGTGTGTCGAAATAACCAATGAAACCATCATTACACTGATAACTACCCATGGATAGTTTTCACGGGTAGTTATCACTTATGTCATGACATTGCTAAGCAACCAACACAATAAAGTTGTTTGACATTTCAGTAATTCAATTTATTTCGAAAATGTCACTTCCTCGCTTTGGTGTTCAAAATGATGCGGCAATTGACAAAATCATTGAAGAAAATACACCAAAAAATACTGTCAATAGTAAAAAATACACTTGGAAAATATTTATGGAGTTATATCATTATACGAATTGTTCTTTTAATAACTGTGTGTTCAATAAATAATTTTGTTCGAATTGCAAAAAATTTTCTCACCGAATATCCCTCGAACATTGATAAATAACTCATAATTTTATCACAACTTTCTCAAGCATGTTATTTTAGGTAACATCCCTCCGCCTTCGGCGTCGGGATGTTACCAAATAACGTGCTTTCGAAAACTGTGATAAAATTATTTCGTTAGTTATCAATGTCCATGGGATATTATAGCTGATAACAGATATATGGTGAAATTGATGATAATTCAATTCATCAACAAGCAAATAGTAATAGTGAGTATTCATGAGATCATAAAACAACAAAGACTTATTTGAGTACTATCTAACTTCCCAAAAACCCCTCACTTGCACTTCTAATCCTATTCAACTCATTTGACACTGTATGACATATCGGTTTTTCGATGTCACTTGATTCGATAAAATAAAATTTATTGATAGAAATGTTAGTCAAATAATAACTGGAAAACATGGATATTGCGATAATTTGAATCGTTTTTTTTCTGAAAGCAGTGTTTTAATATCCCTCTATGTAGTGGAATAACTTAGTGTTTTTATAATTGGAGACAAGACACTGAACGATGTCTTGTTGAAGATGTTGAAGGCTCAGAAGTCTTCAGCACAAACATTGCCAAAAGTTGGTGCATATTCGATAATTCAATGGTTGCAAGTCAACCAGCAAAATGTTATTGAGAAAAGTTGTTTACAATTGAAAATTATGCCTAAATACTGAAACATGGCCTCCCAAGTAATTTTTTTATTTTTTTCATTAATGATTCTCAATTTGTATTTTTTTTGGGGCCCGCTTTTGTTCGTTATTTACATCAATGATTTTTACAACTATATGAAGCCATGTCACAGTGTACTATTTGCTGACAATACGTCCTTCATATACTCTTCTATGAATTATTCAGCTCTTGTTGATAAGTCTATGGAAATATAAGAAAAAGCGGAGCACTGGTTCAGTGTCAACAAACTCATGATGAATAAGGAAAAATCACAAAACATGATTGTTTCTATTGCTCTGTCATTACCTGAATTCCAGTGTGTCAAATTATTGGGTTTTACTCTGGACAATAGGCTAAATTGGTCAAGCCACATTTCAAGTTTGAAAAGTAAGCTATCGAGTGCCTTATTTTTACTTAGACAGCTGAAACCAATAACAAATTTCACTAAGTTGAAAATAGTATTTTGCTCGCTCATACAGTCTCACATTTCTTACGGTATTCTACTTTGGGGAAATTCTAGTGATGCCCAATGCATTTTTATATTACAGAAAAAAGCTCTGAGAATTCTTGCTGGAATCGGTTTTAGGGATTCTTTCCGTGAATCATTCATCACTCATGAAATTATGTCGGTGCCTTCTTTGTATGTTTACTCAAGCCTATTAGATATTCACAAAAGGGCCCCCTTGTTTCTCAAGCAATCCAATTTACACAATCATGATACACGTAACAGCAATTATATTAGACCTCAACGTTTCAGGCTGATGAAATCATAAAAAAACTCCTATGATTTCAAATTGTATAATGCACTTCCTGCCAATATTAAAATATGAATGTTTCGTTTTAAAAAAGTTATAAAAAATATTTAAAAAAAAACTGTTTTTATTCCACTTCAGAATATTTAGAACATGTGCGTAGACACACTTTTGACGCAAGGAAGATGCTCGCCGAACCTCCACACTTAATTTGAATATGTTATAATGTACCCTGTAAACTTGTTACAAATTTTTTACTGTTTATTTTATTTTATAGAAAACTTTGTACCTTGCACCTATTTTTTTTTCTGACTTGTCATAAATGTATATTATACATAACATGATCAAATAAATATATCTATCTATCTATCTATCTAATCACCATCAGCACTTCCATAAAGTAATCATAACCAAATCAATTGAGTATAACATTTGTTCAAATTCATGAATATTTGTGAATTAACTTGGATTTTTAATATTTTAGGGAATTACAAACTTCATGTTTGTTGCAAGGATATTGAACTTTTAAATTTCGTATGATATGAATAGAAAATAATTTCATGAAAATCAAAAGATAAATAGATAAGTACTATTCTGGGCATTCCCATATTAATTTCAATTTAAGAGTCACCGGTAGACAGCTGTTTCAGCCTATTCGGCATCGTCAGTACCGGGCAGGTGGTCCTCGATTGAAGACAAAATGTGAAAAACCAAGAACAGTACCTACTTGATGAAAATAACTGCCTAAACGCAATCGAGACATAAGTGGGACCACCTATTGATGTGACATCCAAGTCAACTTGCCAAGTGTTTAAGTCAGTGTTGGTGGTTTGACCAATCAACCAACAACTGCGGTAGCAGAAATTTAGGAAGCTATCCTGGAATGCCATCGGAAAACGAATCCACATGTTTCTAGAAATGATATGAAATCGAGAAGAAAAGTTAATGCAGTCAAGCTGCTGGAAAATAATTTCATGAAAATCAAAAGATAAATAGATGAGTACTATTTTGAGCATTCTCATATTGATTTCAATTTAAGAGCCATCGGTAGACAGCTGTTTCAGCATATTGGGCATCGTCAATACCGGGCAGGCGCTCCTTGATTGAAGACAAAATGTGAAAAACCAAGAACAGTACCTACTTGATAAAAATAACTGCCTAAACGCAAGCGAGACATAAGTGGAACCACTCATTGATGTGATATCCAAGTCAACTTGCCAAGTGTTCATGTCAGTGTTGGTGGTTTGACTAATCAACCGACAACTGCGGTATCAGAAATTTAGGAAGCTATCCTGGAATCTGTTTTCAAAATCTGTTTTTCCGTTAACCAGCTGTCGCACCCCTACGAACGACAACCCTCAGAAGTCGAAACTTGTGCGAGCTAAGGATTAACGAGGTCTTACCTTTTAACGTGTGATTCCTAACACGGGAATGCCATCGGAAAACGAATCCACGTGTTTCTATAAATGATATGAAATCGAGAAACATTATTGCAGCAAAGATGCTGAAAAATAATTCGAAGAAAATCAAAAGATGAATAAATTTGTACAATTTAAGAGCCACCGGTAGACTGCTGAAATAGCTATCTTTTAAATTGAAATCAATATGGGAATGATCTGAATAGTACTTATTTATTAATCTTTTGATTTTCATGGAATTATTTTCCACATCCACCATTTTTGAAATCTGAGATCTTTCAGAATTAAATCTATCGTGAAGAAGAAACTAATCGATATTGAATCCTTAATATCCTTAATATATTTTAGCAAATGCTTGTTTTATAGTATGTTTCAACTCCATTCACCATCATTTTATAAAAAAAAATGTGGGAAACTTCCAAAGTAAGGAAGAAAGTAATTACCTGCAATAAACTCTTCACAAAGCAACAAGAGTTTAATGAATAATTACTTTCTTTGTATAAAGGTCTTGGGTTGTCTTTCTGGATTGGTATTTTTTTCTGTAACAATCGAATTTATGATACTTATGCTGAAGGTATTCAAATTTGTAACCGTTTTCGAGCTGAAAAATATATGGAGTTTTATAATGGTATATTTCATTTAAAAAATATCTAAGACATACAACACTAGTTCAAGTGTATAGACGTTTGGACAATACGAAATTATATGGAATCGTAAAAATGATTATTCACCATACTATATATGTAGGTACCTGCTTTTAATTTTTGAAAAGTGATGACGACTCGTGCACTCAAATATATCTCACCTCTGTCAATGTGTTTCTTGTCAGAATTAGAGTCCTTTGGGTCCAAAATATTGGAGGTGATGTTCAGAATATTTTTGGCTGGGTTCAATACTTTTGAAGATGCATCTAGGAGGTTTCCAGTGGCAGAATTCAGCACCGAACCATACCCAATACCGGCTAAGATAGCCACAAGAGACAATAGCAAAGCAATCCGCATTTTTGCACCCTGTTTCACAGTGATTCGGAAAGAATGCCGAGTTTGCAACTATGTCCCAATTTATACTTCGTTAAATAATTGAGTGGACAAATTATAATTTTTATTTATTCTTCTTATCAAAATTCAACTATCTATAATTGGCATAGATATATCTTTGTTTTGACTGATATTTGTTATGTAAAAAACATTATTTTTCTCTTAATTAACTGTCTTGCTATAAAAGTTTCCAAACAGTTTTCTACAAAAATTGGACGAGTTTGATGTTGGCAGATCTAAATAGTCATACTTTTTGTAAACATAGTGAAGTGTTCCTCTAGGACCTTTTACTTAGTTTGTGACTGACGATTTGACTTAGAAAGAATAATCACATCTTGCGCACCTTTCTTCTACTTCCCGATGAGAGTTAACCTAGTAGGTTATTTTTTTATTCAGGCCACAGTTTTGAATGCTTTTCAGTATTATAACTGCTTATAAAAATTAATATTTCAAGGCATTGATCATAAGAGAGGTTTCTTAGAGTATAGTGAGATTTCATTCATAAAATTGATGACTTCACTTTTGAAGTAGTTATAGAATCTGAAGGATCCCACACATATACTTTGCATGATGCCCACTGCTAGATTTGTTCTCCATTTATCTGGGAAAATTACTTTTCTCACATCAGAACAAAAATATTGTGTAGCAATCCTGTGAATGATATCTGATTCAATTCCATAACGAATGTTTGGAATACAAACTGGATAGAGAAAAGTGTTTTTTGTATAACTCAGCGTTCATGTAAAAGTATTTGTTTCGAAAGTATTTTCTTTCGTGTAATTCAATGTTTATATGAAATTAGCTGTTTTATGAGGGCTTTTCTTCCAGTTTGTGTCTGAAAGTTACTCTTCTGCATGATATTCACATCTTTGTATAGTTAATTTTTTGAAATTGATTGCTTCCTTCGTTTCTTTGGAAGATTCCCAAATTTTTTTGTATAAAGATGAAGAAGTAGAAAGCCAAATCTTTTCTTTCTCAAAAATTAATCTCTACTAAAGATATACCCCTTTCAATTTAAAAAAATATATTCTCTCGACGCGCGTTTCGCCATCAGGAGGTGAATAAATTCATTCTACACCAGAGGTTCTAAAAATTACCTATCAAGTTATTTTTTATTATTTTTAAATTCGAATGTTTGAACTATTTTATAGCTTTACAAATATTTTTGATACGTCTGGTATCAGCAAGTTCAAAATGAGATATCCACCTGAAATGGCTATTGGATACAGATATGAGATCTACCTTGTATACAATAAAAAATAGTTCATATCCAATTTGTAATATTGTAAATGTTCTAAAAATCATAATCGTCTTTCCTTTCTTGAACACTTCAGATACGTGATGGAACTGGCCGATACTAGATGAAACTCCATAACGCTTCCTCAAGCGTTACTCATACTGATCTAGTATGAAAACGCTTGAGGAAACAATTGTATAGCGAAACACGTGTTGCGGTTTTGTACTGTCCAGGGATAATCTCACAATAAAGTGTGACTTGAGTAAACACATTTTAGACTCCATCCTCCGTAAGATTTGTGAACTTTCTTTTAAACAACAAAATATTTTCTTATATTCTCCCCCTTGTGTATCCTGGAGACATACATATAAATAAATTTATATTATTTCTTTCAATGATCTCAGTTTGTTTTTGCTGTATTTCATACACACTACTAAATCCATTGAACTTCTTCAAATCTTAAGTTAAACTTTCTGGAATGTTATGTTGTTTTTAAAACACCATAGAACCCGTAGAGTTGAAAGACTTCACAGATTGGAATTTGCAGAGTAGATGCGCTGCATAATATTAAAGCTATGACGTTTTTGTATTACACATACATATGTTTATTTCACATAAATGCAGTTCTCCAAATGAAGGCGTTCCTAAACAGTGAAGTTCGAGGTGTACTGAGTTGAACCTCAAAACGATGAAAGCCACAGTCCGTCGCGTATTTCTATTATGTACCGCTCTTGGTGGAATTAAATGTGCCAAGTCACTTGAATACTTTCCTGTGAAAGTATCTATAGAAGAGAGACAAATCTCCAACCTTTCTTCGATGTTCCAGACTATCGAAGTTGCAAGTAATGTTCGCGTCTCCAATCAGGCGGATGACTCTTTTCTGGATGGAATCCAGCAGCTTCAGGGTATGCTTTGGAGCGGAGCTCTATATATGAAAACAAAACTTCAAAAAAGATCTGATCTGAGCTTTATAAAGCATCAAAAGTTGCTGAGTTGGTTCGGAACAGTGTTCCAAGCTTTTGAGCAGCAACCTTTGCAATTCTAGCGACATGATTGTGCCAAGACATTTTTGTGTCCAAACTTATCGAAGCAGAAAGCGGAATTATCTGTCGTGACATTATTCGGTTCGGAGACATTTATCTTCGTAGAGAAAATCGATGCCTGAGTTTTTGTGGCATTGAATTGAACCTGGTTACTTTCACCCCAATTCGAAATCACTTCTAGATCCTCATTAAGAATAGATGGTTCTTACCCTGAGAGTGGTATTAGTAATGATGAAATATATGAACGTTTGGAACTTGCCAGTTTAGAACATCGCAGAAATTGTGCATCATCCATATTTTTATTCAGATTAGTGAATGAGAGAGTAGACTGTCCTAAAATTCTGGAACAAATTAAATTTAACGTACCACGGTCTGTTTCACGATCTCAGTCCATTGCTCTCAGAGCAAGAACAAATATAATGATCAATATAATATAATATATAATATAATATAATAATAAATATAATATAATATAATATAATATAATATAATATAATATAATATAATATAATATAATATAATATAATATAATATAATATAATATAATATAATATAATATAATATAATATAAATAATATAATATAATAGAACTTTATTGGCCACGGTTACATATCCATACAATGCATTTGTAGCAAGTCAGTGCTCCACCTTTCGGAACAAGAATTGAAGTAATGTACAATATAAATAGAAAGACCAATGCTTTCACTATAAATAGGAACATCACACAAACACATGAAATACATATACCTCCATAGGCTCATCCTACACGACAAATAGTAAAAATACCTATAATACAAGTATATAAAAAAGAAAGAGTATATACTATACAATTGTCTAAAATTGTTAAAAATCACACTGAACCTCAATATCAAATGGAGTTGCCGTTCCAAGGACGTCAAGTCGATAAAAATGTATTTTGAACATATTCGTTGATCTCGTATTATGATTATGAGATTCGGATACGTTCGAATAACAATGTCTGTTTTTGTGAATATTTATCACGGCATAATGGACAAACAGGCAAAGTAGAGGCAAGATGCCATATTTCTCGAAAATTGGCTTGCAGTGAGCATTGAGGTCCGCACCAACGTTATCCTCATTGTTTTTTTCTGTAGAACGAATATTTTCAGAGCATAGCTTGAGTTCCCTCACAGAAGAATTAGTTTGTATGGTGAGTGGTCTTTCAGGTCAGATGGTAAGAGTACGGCTCTGCCGAACTCTAAAGACCTGATTCGGTCCTCAGCTGGGCAGGCACAAAGTATATGCTCTGTTAATGAGGTAGTCGGATAGTCAAGTTGCAAGATTCCCATCTTGATACCCTCGACAACCTTCCCATATGAGGGTTTTTGCACGTCAGCTACACCTGACGATGCCTTAGATTCAGTCGTGCAGGGCTTTTTCACCTCCGGTTTTCGTGAATCATCACTTGAGCGCAAACGTTTGCTAACCTGCTCATGGGGGGTTTGTTTCCCCACCTAAGACAGATTCTGCGTACGCCGCAGCTATCGGTCCTGAACTAAATTTACAGGGAGGTCAGTTGGAGTCGTAAACTCGACATCCATCTCATCTGTAGACTCGCTCCTGAATTAAATTTACAGGGAGGTCAGTTGGAGTCGTAAACTCGACATCCATCTCCTCTGTAGACTCGCTCATGATCTGAGTTTACAGGGAGGTCAGTTGGAGTCGTAAGCTCGACATCCATCTCCTTTATAGACTCAGCGTCAGAAAGAATGTATACATTTAGTCTGTCCATAAAAGTCCCACGAGTAGCTAGGGAAAGAAGATCAATCACGGCAGAGCCCCGCATTACCGTGACAAGGCGATGCTACGACGAGAGGGCGCCATCTCGAAGGTTCCGTAGAGACAGCTGATAGGCTCAGTGTCATTCATCCTCTCGGCACGGATACACACACCTAAGGATTAAGCCATCGTTGGAATGCCATTCAGTCAGGAAATAACAGAACCACAAGTGATTCTGCCATTCCCGTATCCAGCGGGGCTACGTGGAAGCAGGCATCCGATGGCCGGTTTGCTCAACCCCCACATCCCAAGCCAATGCACTTGCCGAAAACAGCATGCACAGTAGTTCAGGCAGTGAAAGATGAACAAGGACAGATCGCCATTCATAACGTTATTAGAGTTGCGAATATTTACTTAATTTAGGTAATCGTTTTTTTCTTCATTCAATTCTCTTTGTTTAATTTTTAGCATTGCGAATATAATTTTGTATTGTGGGTTACCGTTGGACTATAAAGCTATTATTTTTATTATTATTACTGATCAGGCAATAATCACGTACCTCACGAGGTGGGCCCGAGAATCATGTGCTCTGAGTAAGCGCAGTGAGCCAAGAATGACGGCCTTCTTAGTGCGGCAAGCCGTTATGATTTTGAGATTCGAGAGTAGAGAGGACATCATTCCACCAATGACTCCAATAATCAGAACAACCATTTTGACAGAGTAGTCTTAATAGAGTCTGCGGAGTTCGAAGAGAAAATCTCGATATTTTATCCGTTTTTCCTCCTCTTTCCGGAAAGGAGCTGAACACTCCACGACAAATATCGTCTTGCTCTGGTGGTCGAGACACCGGTGTCTCGAAAAATACCGTAAGAGTGTCGTTGGAGGTAATTTAGCACTTTTAGGGCCGCGTCATGTCGATGGATATAGACCAAGACCCTGCCCATTGCCCGTTCAACAGGGTATTCCAAGATAACTTGAAAATGTGTACGACTTTAGAGTTTACAGTGTCGGTTGGGGTTTGAACCTAAGGATTTGAAGAATCTAAATTTTCCCCCACTGCAACATCATAATATTTCCCATGTCATCCCTTTAATTCATCTTGGATCCATCAATATACCATACCAATGCTTTAAACATAATTTCGAAATCATAATTTCCAAATGTTCCGACATTGATTCTAATGGAACCCCACCCAGAATCTTTATATTCACATTACCTATTCAATAGTCATATTATCCATTCATTAGTCAACTACCCACTTGCGCATGTTTGCTGTGTAGTGAATATAAAAAAAATAATAATATCTTTCATTTACCAAGGTAAAAAAAGAAAGAGCATGAAAAAATATAATGGGTTTGGTGAAGTCCCGGAGCGGAATTCAGGGACAAGCGTGTGCAACACGCCGAATCCTTCTCTTCCATTCAACTCCTTTACAATATAAAAAAACTTAGTAATTTCATCAAAAGTATAATGTACAAAAAATTATAGCGCCTATGTAGTAAGAGAAAAAAAACAAAGAAAAGAAAAAGAATAAAAGAGGGGTAATTCATAATGCTTACATAATGACTTGAATTTTTGCATTTTATGCGAGACTTTAGTTGCATGATAGCTTTTGTAGCTTGAAAATTGGCAGTTTAAATTTTTTTAGGTGTGTGGGAAGACTATTGTAATGAGTGTAGATAGAAAAGCTGAACGATATCTCAAACAGTGCTGTGCTGTGGCGAATATCGAAAGCTTACTTTTTTACACTGATGTGTAATAATGCCGAAATATTCAGCATTTCTTGAAGGATTCATTGCGTTGTGTAGAAAATGCATGTGTGGTTCTCAGATATGTAATGCAAAGCATTTTTGCGCTTTCTGGCGCTGATAATTGCTCGATTTCAAATGGAATTTGTGATAAGTCCATCTACTCTTTTTGGAACTAATTCGACAGATATGTGCAATAATTAAATCAGGCCTAGCAGTGAAAACTGCAGAGAGAATTAGGCGGTCGGCGTCGATGTTGAAACTTGGCTTTGCAACTGACCGCCTCGATATTCGAGGATGGAGATGGCATAATTGTGAAGGGGAGATGTTATAATTCTCATTTATCCAGGCTTGATTTTTAAGGTCCAGCAATGCATTTGTTGTTCAACCAAGCATCACTGACGAGATCTATAGCGGGTCGATACAGAGCTGTCTGATGTTAAATCATAAATGCGTTGTGTTTGGGCACTGGTTTTCAATTTTTTGCCTTGCAGTGAAAGATAGAAGACAATTCTCGTCGGCTGTGGATGAAGAAGTTTGGCTTTGCAATTGACCGCTTTGGGGAGCCTCGTTTATCTTCGATATTCGAGGATTGAGTTCTCTGTAGATCCCATAAATGGTGTCATCGTAAGGGAATATGTTATATTCCTTATTTACTCAGATTTGTTTCTTAACAGTTGAGTCCTGCAATGAATTTGTGCTTCAGCCTTGCACCACTGATGAGACCTACAGCGGGTCGAAACAGCACTGTCTGGTGTTGAATCATGAATGCGTTGTGTTTGGGTTTTGGTTTTCCACCTATCTCGATTATGGTACTAGAAAAAAATGCCATTATTATTAGAATAAGGCATAATGTTCAGGAAATGAATATGTGTTAATCATTTCAATAAGATCAACTTGAGCCATTGAAAACATTTCTGGAAATATACGAATATACGAATACTCGAAATTAACATTTGCTACTTCTACGGCTGCGGCTCATTTATATTCAAGATATTATCTGATGTCACTTGACATTATAGTTTTGATAATTTCGATTCGAACAATTTAATCAATTTCATTTTATCAATGTTATGAACATAACAGTGTATCATAAGGTCGCATTGACAAAGATAATTATAATCATATTGCATTTCAGTAGTCCAACTTTTTTCTCAATTAGCGACCATCAAATCTTTACAAATGTTGTCACTATAAAAACCAAGTGAAAACAAATTACAAAAATACTATTTGTAAAATTTTCGTTTTCATACATTTTATACCAGGTAACATTCGAATGTTGTTTCAATTTATTTTTATTATTCACCAGTTTGATAAATACTGATTGGTTTTTCCAAAGGTGAGAATTATAATTTTCTAAACGGCATTCGAAATTTAATCCAGTTGAATTTTTAAAAGTGACTTTCAATCCACATGTGAAGACTAACTGAACTATTGCGTACAATTATTAGGTAATTTTTTTGTTTCGTAGGTCGAATCATGGAAGCACCTGATTTTGTAGATTTACTTTCAGAAATACAAATAACTTTTGAAGTTATAATATCTGTTGGAACATGATCCGTTCAATCAACATTGTCCTCATTTTGCAATTTCACGTTTTCATTGTTGTTATTTTCATTGATGAAGTTGCAACGAAACTTTACGTCATGTGTGCGCCTTGCATTAGCAGGATCGATTTCTTTTTTATTACGCTTTTATTAGCTTCACCTGTATGTATGTATGTATGTATGTATGTATGTAAACACGCTTTTATAGCATACGAAAGTAAAAAATGAAAAATAAATATAGTTTAAAAAAACTTAAAAACTCGCTTTTAAAAAACATCGAACTAAAAAGTTGAAAATATTAAAAAAAAAGCTTATAACAATAACGAACAAAAATACTAGTGTCATTGTGAAAAAAGCGTGGGCGCTATGTGAGATATTTTTTGTATATCAAGCGCGTTCGTTATTGTTTTAAGCTTATTTAAAAAATATATTTTCAACTTTTCAATTCGATGTTCTGCAAAAGCGTGTTTTTTAGTTTTTTCAAACTATATTTATCAATATATCCAAATGAGTGCCACAGGAAACTCCTTAAGGCGTTCTCAGAGCGGTGCCTGTGCGAAAGTAGCGATTTACATTTGATTTAAATCGCTGGAGATTAAAACCATTAGGAAAAACGTTCCCAGGAAGTTTATTCCATAAAAACACAGTTCTCCAAATGAAAGAGTTCTTAAACAGTGGGGTTCGAGGTGTACAGGTGCACAGTCCGTCGCGTATTTGTGATATGTACCACTCTTAGTGGAATCAAATGTGCTAAGTGTCTTGAACACTTCCCGTGAAACATCTCCGATGTTCCAGGCTATCAAGGTTGCACGTGATGTTCCCGTCTCCAATAAGGCGCGAGGATGGTTTTTTTCCTGGATGAAATTCAGCAACTCCAGGGTATGTTTGGGGGCAGAGCTCCATACATGAGAATAATACTCCAAAGAAGGTTTGATCTAGCTTTATGAAGCATCAAAAGTTGCTGAGGTGTGTACAGTTTTCTGGTTCGGAACAGCGTTCCAAGCTTTTGAGAAACAGCCTTTGCAATTCCAGCGACATGACTGTGCCAAGACATATTGGTGTCCATTTTAACTCCCCAACAAACTTATCGAAGTAGAAAGTGAAATTGTCTGACCTGACATTATTTTATCCGGTTCGGAGACATTTATCTTCTAGAGAAAACCGATGCCTAGATTTTTGTAGCATTGAATTAAACCTGGTTACTTTCACTCCAATTCGAAATCACTTCTAGAACCTCATTAAGATATGCAAACTCCTGCTGACGGTGAAGATGTGCTTCCATAGCCGATGTCCTGGAATCCAAATGCCTATAAATTGAAGATAATATAGATCCCTGGGGAACACCAGTGTTGATGGTGAAAGTATTCGAGAGATATCCATCGACGGACACTTGCAGGGAACGGTCTATCAGGAAGCTGAAGAGCCATACACAAAAATGATCCGACAAGCCATAGCATCGAAGTTTGGCCAGCAAACCCTCATGCCACACACGGTCAAAAGCCTTAGAAATATTAAGCGCAACAGCTCTTGATTCGTCATGTTTCTCGATTGCGTTATTCCAAATATCTGTGACATACGGTAGAAAGTCGAGTCGCCTGATCTCTGTTTCCGAAAGCCATATTGATGATCGCTCAAGATGTCGAAGATTTCCAAATATTTGAGGATATGTTGGTTTACGACTTTCTCCATGATTTTTGATATCACTGATAGCAAAGCGACTGCTCTATAGTTATTTGGAAGGTTTTTTTGCCCTTTTTGGGAATAGGCTGAACGTAAGCAATCTTCCAACAAGAAGGAAAAACCCCTTTCCTGTAAGACAGGTTGAAAAGTCTGCAAAATAGTGGGGCGAGTTCATTTGCGCACTTTTTAGGTACGATGATGGGCACTTCATCAGGGCTAGACGTCTTGTTGGCATTGAGCTGTTTCAAAATTCGCCTGACTAGACGCTGTCGAAAAGTAATTTCCGGCATTGTGGATTCTATAGTGTGAGAATAGTGGGTAGTGCCTTTCCCAGAAAATCGATTGTGGAGTGGAACGCAAATTGTTCAGCTAGTAGATTTGTTTTTTCAATGAGTGGTGTTGCAATTGAACTATCTGCTTGTGTTAATGGTGGAATTGTGGAATTTGTAAAGTTCTGATTAACAGTTTTAGCTACCGACCAGAAGGATCTAGACCCGTTGGGTTAGCAAACAGTTCTTTGCTTTTATTTATCCTTAGTTTGCAGCTGTTGTGAGCATTAACAAACCTATTTCGGTTTTCGGTAACTACTGGGATTATTGCGCTATTGCCGGTAGGCGAGATTTTTTGAGGCGACAGCATGTTCGCAATTTTTGTTGAACCAAGGTTTGCCATTAGAATGTCGTTTCATTGAAAAAGGAATATATGCATCCATGGATGATAGAATAACTTCTGTGACTTCAGAAGCACAAGTTGATGGATTTTCATCGGTAATTCATCGGTAATTCACTCAACACTGAAATGAGTTTGTGGACAGAACATCCCAATGGAGACCTTACGGTGACTGTAAATTTCTGGATTGATTGATAGATATAGATCCAGAAGACTAGCATATTCACCATCACGGTTAGGAATCCTGGTTGGCTCATTTATAATCTGAGTAAGTCCGCTGCTTATTGCAAAAGCCTCAGCTTCGCGACCTTGTTAGTCGTTGATATTTGAAAATTTGAGCCATTTAATATTGTGAACACTGATGTCATCGAATATGGAAATTTCGGCACTGGGATGATTGATTTGCAGAAAGTCAATGGTGTTTTCAATTGAAGAAAAAAATGCCCTATATTGTGTGTCGCTAGATGGTCGATAAACGTAGCATATGAATTTGGTGATCTTCTGTGATATTATTTTGAACCACATAACATCACAGTTTTGGGGTTCCAGCATTTCCTCTCGTTGACAGGAGAGATCGCTTCTGATAGAAAGAGATAGGTAGGTATTCCAAAGTTACATCTGAATCGGGAGTGTAAATCACAGCCGGGATATAGAAAATTGACGGGGTTTGTTGAAGCACTGACTCTGGTTTCTGTGAGTGCAATAATACGAGAACCATTTGATTGCAGATGTTGGTTCATTGAGTTTATATTTGAGCTGAGTCCTCTGATGTTGCTGAAATCGATTTTGTAAAAATTACCCTCGTTGATTCACATTGACATCGTAGGAAAAATAAAAATTAGTTATTTAGAAGTGTTTATTTTCCTCATTTACACACAATCTCTTGAATCTGTGAATAATTACCCAAATAGGAGAAATATGGACGAAACATGAACAGTACATTTCAAAAAGTAATCTTTGAAGGTATGCCCTTTGAAATAATTCTAGATTCACTAATGTCGACTGAAAAGACTGATTACTTTAGGATATACAATTGTTGGAGCGTCCATTGCATAAAGAAAATCTAGATGATTGAACATATTGTCAGATAATAGAAATTTTCCTCGACAGTTTCCGATTTCGGTGGCCAGTCTGCCGACATCTTTTGGTTCTGCTAGCCAATCGTTCTTACCACAAATCAAATAAGTCGGAGCTGTTATTTTCTTCAAATCGTAACTCGGAGGTGCGAAAGTGCCATACACTTTTTTATTGTCAAATAATCCGTAGTCATATTGGCGGAATTTCCCAGAGTTCATAAGCTGAGCGTAATGGAGAAATTGTTTCGTAGAAGACCCGGAAGGCGTGTAAGTCATGATGAGAGGTATCAGCGAGGTATTCATTTGCTTCGGGTTGAATCCACAAAGTCCGAAAAGGGTGTTTTCGCATAGTACAGTTCCAACACCTTCGGAGCATATATTTTCGCCAATCATATTCATAAATCCTTCCGCAGGTAGAAACTCGTTCATACCAATAAGTTTCAACAAAAACTCTAGAGGCGTATCCCAGAATGCTGCAATTTTCAGCAAAGGACTCGTCACGTGTTTCATGAATGCTATTGGTGCCAAACTCACATGAGCCTTGATCTTGGCGTTATATTCTGGTCTGGAAGAGGCCATCACGTAAAAAACAGTAGTTCCCTGGGAGTGACCGCAGTAGTAAATTCCATCGGCACTCGTTTGATTCAATACATAATCTATAATCGTTGGTAGATCTATCGTACCCATTTCGTGCCAGCTGAACTGCCAGAACTGGGAATCTTTGTCAGGATTAAGCGTGGTGTGGTTTCGGGAATAAACATTACCTCTGACGTTCCCCATCCAAACGTCGTATCCTTCGTCTGCTAATATGTAACCAAGAGATCTGTCGCGCCCAAGCAGTACCCAGCCGGTCGACGAATCAAGAATGCCATGTTGCAAATATATTACTTTCTTGTTCGACTTGCCAGTTTTTCCGCGTGGGATCCTATGGACGTTTAGAATGTATCCATCGGGGGTATGCACGTAATGACTCTCCACTGCATAACCTTCACTTGCTACGAGTTCCGGCAATGTTTGTCTTCGAATAGAATCTCCATACTCGGTTGAATATGATGTTACGAATTCAATGTAAAGTACTGAGAATAATATGCCTCCTAGGAAATGCATCACTATAATATCGACTACCGTTTTTCAAATATTATCAATAATGGTACGTAACTTTCATAAGTGAACATCTTATATGTTGGGCAAGAAATGTGATGGATGGTAGGATTATCTGAGAAATCCTCTATTTGATACAAAGTTGACGAACAATGGTTTTATTGTTTTACCTATCGATAATCAATCATCTTTAAGCGATAGGGATTATTTATATTGATACGCACTAATCTCCAATCTTTCGAAAAAGAATGATAACTTGAGATACATCATTGAGAAGATAAAATCTGGTTCTATTCAAAACAGAAAGAATCCAATGTAGCGCCCATAAAAAAAATTGATGATGGTGGCCGGAAGACGAAACGTCGGATATCAAATCTGAAAACACCAATATGTAGAAGGGAAACAGTGGCAATGTGGAAATGCCTTCGAAAAATAAAGCCGAAATTTCAGTTTTTTCCGGATGTCTTCGGGTATACTAGGAATTTCAGAACTTTCTCAACGACATAGATGCGCAACTTTGCCCCATCTTCGAATCTCTCATAGTTTCCGAATCCCATTGGTGAGGATCGAATTCGAAACACCCTGTATATATTTCAAACTTACACTTCTCAAATAACATTACCCATAGCACAGTGACAAAACTTAATTGAATAAATGGATTTTTGTAGCAAAACATGACAAGTCATTGTATAAAAATAATTTACGTTTCATTAGAAACAAGTATCTAAGTCAACTGTGAGTTTTTTCAAGGCTATATTCTTTACTTTACTTATACAGGCTAATTCACGATGGATGGCACATTAGACGTTTCTGGTAAACCAGACACTGGATCACTTTAAAAATTCAATGGGAGCATATTCGGATATTCTCTACCCAACTAAAATATTTTCGACAATTAGGTGTTGCCACTTCCATTATTAAGTAGTAGCAACTTTGATTTTTCAAACGGAACACCCTGTATATAATATTATTTTTGGAATGTACAACAATTACCCGACAAATTTCCTTGATGTTTTCCTATACCTATCTGTTACCATTTCCGAAATATGAATTACACTCAAATTTTTTCTTTGGAAATCATGACCTGTAAAAATGCGGATATCTTTCAGGTAAGGAATACTATGATACCGAAATTCGGTTTGGAGGTAGGTGATACATGGAGGCTTCCCACACTCCAGCAAAATCTCCGTTACTTCAATACAGGGTGGTAAAAAATACAGTTTTTTCGTTTGCTTAAAAAAGCGACTGAAAGTTGATTATTTTAAATGGAACACCCTGTGTATTTCACTAGTTCGGACTTCCATTGTCTACTATACAAAATGATTTGAAATCCCTGAAACAACTAAAAAAGAAGAAATACAAATGAATAGCTGAAAATAACAATTGTATTAAGCAAAATAAACCTGAAATGAAATAATAGTGAAATAAAATACAAGTAAAACAGAACAATTCAACAAAAATTAATGAAAATAAAGAAATGAAAAAAGATAATAAAAATAGAAAGTTGAGTGATTCCAAGTCACGTTAGTTCACGACGTTTCGATTGTTAGTATCTACAATCGTCTTCGGGTGATTGTTTCAGGGATTTCAAATCATTTTATATAGTAGACAATGGAAGTTCGAACTCGTGAAATTCATCATGAAACATTGTCAATCACCTTCAAACAAACCCTGTGTATTATTACAAATTCAGAGAGCTGTTAAAATTTGCTTTCTTTCTATGTACTTATATCATGCATATACCTAACTAGTCAAGTTTCGAACTTATGAGCATTTATTTGTGAAAATGTCCCTTCAGAATGGGATTCCCATTCGGTATTTTGTAAGCAGGCGATGATTACTATTTGACACTAACGTTGTGACATTCTCACTTCAGAAGTTTCACATACCTTCAAAACGATGGATTTGTTTATTATTTTTGGACAGTGTGATGAAATTATCAGCGGGACATGTAGAAAGTTCAACGAAAGGTATATCCGAATCTACAGCTAATGAACCTCAAGAAATGTATACGTATTCAGAACAATTTCAATGCATTTGGATCAACTTGGAAAGTATCAAGAAACTTTAACGATGAGATTGGAACCTTTGGTGTGAAAGTTGAATAATTTTTTTCGAGATCAGTTGCTCTAACACCAAACTGATATTTTTGCACTCGACGCGCGTTTCGCCAACAAAGTTAGCATCCTCAGGAGAAGAAAATTGATACCTAGTCTAGTCTGGTTAATCCTTATATACTAAAATTTGTTACCTGAGATTGTATACCTGTAGTCCAATATTGAATTTCTCGGTAATTAACTACCTGCAAGTTCTTAGTAATTATTCTCTTCCTAACAGAAGATTGAAAAGCGGGCTGAACGGGATGGGTCCCCTATCGCCATTCATGCTGTCCTTACATTTTGCTATTTCTAGACTCTCACATGCATTGAGTAGCCTGATGTCATGCACATGCTTAATCAGTTTCAGATTGTTTTCACCAATTCTATGGTCCTTGTCTAGAGCATGTTGGGCGACACTGGATTTTTCTATCCTGCCGTATTTCATGTGTGAAAAATGCTCCTTGAAGCGGGTTTTAATCGCTCGTCGGCTCTGGCCGATGTATTTGCTGTTGCAATCTTGACAACTGATTTCGTAAATCCCCGACCTTTCTGTGATTTCTAGTCTATCTTTTGGATTACCAAGAAGCTGTTGCAATTTATAAGAAGTTTTATATGCAACTTTCATATTTAATTTATCGAATATCTGTTGAAGCCCTCTCGTGTATTGGGGTTCATATGGGATTACTATAAACTTGTTATTACTCTCCTCTTTTTGAAAAGTCGAAGATTTACGAAGTGCTTCCCTAAACTTGCATTTTCTAATTATCTTGTCAACTATATCTGGGTTAAAAACCGTTTGCTTCAGCTACATACCGAATCACTGCAAGTGCTTGGAAGTGAACGGCCAGCGATTCGAACATATTTTGAAATATTCCACTTGATTTTATTACTTTTTCATAACTATTCATATCAATATTTTCACTTTCAAGTTTTTTCGTGTTTTCAGTATTGAAATTGTTCTAAAATCGCATTAATTTCTTGAAGTTCATTAGGAGTAGATTCGGATACCTTTCGTTGAACTACTTTCTATATGTTCTGCTTATAATTTTATCGCACTGTCCAAAAATAATAAAAAATTACTAAGAACTTCGTTTGAATAGTTTTCTTCCATCGTGTTGGAGGTATTTGAAACTTCTGAAGTCAATATTATTAGGAGAATGTCACAACGTTACTGTCAAATAGTAAGCATGGCCTGCTCACAAAATATTGAATGAGAATACCATTCTGAAGGGACATTTTCACAATTAAATGCTCATGCTCCGAAACTTGACTAGTTAGGTATACGCATGATACACATAGAATGAAATCAAATTTCAGCTTTCTGAATTTGTAATAATACACAGGATGTTCCATTTGAAATAATCAACTTTCAGTCACTGTTTCAAGCAAATAAAAAAACTGTATTTTTTACCACCCTGTATTGAAGTAATTGAGATTACGTTAAAGTGTGTGAAGCCTCCAACTACGAGGTACGATTGTTAAATAACCAGACTGCGCCCCTAGAGGGGTGGGGAAAAACGAGTAGTGCGTTGGGTATCTGGAAATCTATTCACGTTTTCGTCACTATTATAGTATTTGTGCAGTAGTGGTTTCAGACGAACGTGTTTTTTTCACGTGCCGAAAACCATGTGTGACGAAAAACAGGAGTCTTGTACATTGTTGCAAGAGGCTTATGGGGACAATTCTGTATCTCGTGCGCGTGTTTTTGAGAGGTGTAAGCGCACTGTTTCAACTCCGGAAACAATGACCAAAATCAACCAAATTGTGCGTGCAGATCGTCTAATGAGTATCCGGATGATTGCCGAGGCTGTACACGCCGATAAAGAAACGCTTAGAAAAATTTTACACGAGGAACTACACATGACTAAAGTCTGTGCGAAGTTGGTACCAAAAAACCTGACTCCTGACCAAAAGCTCTTGCGTCAACAGGTCTGCTCAGATTTCCTTGAAAGGTTGGAAGAGGATCGCGGACTGATGAAAAACATTATTACTTGCGACGAAACGTGGATTTTTCAATACGATATTGAAACAAAGCGGCAATCAATGCATTGGAAGACGCTTGAATCGCCCAGAATGAAAAAGCAAGAATGTCCAAATCAAAATTCAAGGCAATGTTGATCGTTTTTTTCGACATTAACGGTATCGTGATGACTGAATGGGTTCCAGAGGATCAGAATATTAACCAGACTAACTATTTGTCAGTTTTGGCAATACTGCGAGAACGAGTTCGCCCAAGTTGTAGTAGAATAACTCGTGGATTTTGCAGGACAACGCACCTGCCCATAACTTGCTATCTGTGAAGCGGTATTTGGCAGATAAACGCACTCCAGTGCTCGAACACGCGACGTACTCGCCAGATTTGGCACCGTGCGACTTTTTTTTGTTTCCGAAGATAAAATCTGCTTTGAAAGGGACCCGATTTGAAAAAACAGCAAAGCTCCTGTAGGTCCTCACCAAAGAAGACTGAAGACTTCCAGCACTGCTTCGGTCAATGGAAAATACGTATGGAAAGGTGTATGGCGAGGGGGGAGAGTATATTTAAGGGGAGCATTAGAATAAATTTCATAATAAAACCCTTTTTCGTAACCAGTCTCGTTATTTAATAGCCGGACCTCGTATTACCTAACTCCAAACCAGATTTCGGTACCATATTATACCTTAATTGGAAGATACACACATTTTCAGAGGTTATGATTCCCTATAAATCATTGTTTCAAAAGTAATTCAGGGTGGCTCGTTTTCAGCTCAAATAATTTGTAGCTCTCGAACCATAAGCTTCAGACCGTATGTTTTATACTTTGTTGGAATCTGCTCATTATGGAGCTTCTGATAATAATAATAATAATAATAATAATAAACGACTTTATTGCTTACATACATAGAACAAAAAAAAAATACACATATGATATGAATTTGGCCCAAAGCAAAAGGCGAAGTTCAGTTTATAATATGATATAAAATCAGCTCATAAACTGTTCTTGGTGATATGCTCTGGGAGTGCGATAGGGAAGTAACATCAAATGTGTCGTCCTGCTGTTGACGTGTTTTTTTATTTTTTCTGAAAATCATTGTACCAAGTTATTTAGGGTGGCTCGTTTCAAATGGAATGCACTGTATATCAAAAACAAGTACAGAATGATATCACAATTGGAATCCAATTCGAGATTATGACTAAGTTACTCGTAGTTACAGAAAAGCAGTACCAACCATCTCATTTGAAGAAGTTATTTTTTGCTGTACTTAAATATGATTGTCTAGGGGTGCGTGGGCTAAGAAAGGTTAAGGAACGCGACCCCCATTTCCATTGACAAAATGAGAGCCTAGAGAGTTGAATTTATTTTTATGACTCAAGATTTACTAAATACACTTCATAATATAAAAACATAGGCTTTCACAGACGGAGTCACGACCAAATAAAATAACATGTACTTAGTATAGTTCAAGTAAACGATAAAGTGCAACCTACCTTCCAACAGCTCCGCTTCAATAATATTAATCCTTTTCAGCCAGTCTTCTTCGGTAATATTAGATACTTCTTTAATTAGCTCTATTACATTCTTATCAAATTTTGGAAAATTATTGTTAGGCATGATGCGTATTTTCAATTTTCCCCAAATCAACTCGATGGGATTGAAAACACAAAAGTAGGTGGGAAATCTCAGTATGGTGTGTCCATACTTTTCAGCAATACTCCCAAGGGCATACATACACTTTTTCATGTGTTTTTGTCTGTAAAACTTCAAGTAGTTGGGTTTTGGTATAGTGATCTTCAAAATACAAATTGTTATCCATTAAAAAACTTTGTATTTCACATTTCCTCAAATTTTTATTCGGTATTTTGATGAGCTGATAGGCAGCGTTGTCAAGAACTATTACAACACTCAAATCGCGATTAGTTCCTGAACTAAACACGACGGCGATAACCATCCCCGCATTCGCCGATATCTATTCGTCACAGTAACATGACTTCAAATTTAATTTTATGACTCTTCAGAGTCATAAAATTCACAATATCCTTTACTTCGACTATACCAAAAACGTTTCGTTTGCTATTGTGGCAGACATCATCGGTGGTATGTGCATTGAGTGATAGTAGTTGCTGATACTTCGCGGTATAAGCAGTGGCATGTACGATGACTTCGTCCTCACAGATAACACACATACCACTGATGATGATGCCTGCCGCAGTAGCAGACGAAACTTTTGATAAAAGTCCAATTGGACTACAGCTTATCAGCCCGGATTTCATTTTCTTAGAGCAGTCTATACTGTTCTGTGGTTATCATGTACTTCAAATAGTTAAGCAATCTTAAATTAATGTCTGTTGCAGGGGTTATAATGGCCAAGTGTTGGCTAACTGGTAGCCTAGTTCTCAATGATCCTGATTACGTCGATAGAAGAGTCCAATTTTACAAAAGGTTGGCTAAACTGGATCCTATGAGAAAGGGTCAGTACGAGGACTATCTGAAAAGTGCCAACGAGAAAAACAAGACGATAGTAGACCAAAAGTGTTAGCATCTATGAAAATGATTTCTCTCATATTTTTATATCCTCCAAGTGGCTAAAGCAAATGTGATTTTTAATTTCCGTAGTTTTATGGATTTTATTGATTTGTATGTACAGGGTATCTCGCACATTGCTAACTTTTATCTACATATATGTGATTATGAATGTTGATTCGGGATTAAACCTCAATCTTATTAGAGTTCTTGTGTTTTTGGAACCGAATTCATTATACTTTCATTAATGTGATATGATTTTTTATTTTCATTAGACATTATAAGAATTGAACGAATGTTTCAGACTATTATCGAATATTCCACAACATTCCAGAGTGTTCCGGAATTTTGTGGAATGCTTTTGAATACCCTAGAATGTTCTGGAGTGTTATTGAACTTACTAGAAGGTGAAACTTTTAGCCCCTCTGTATTCAAAAGCTCGTCGTTCAGGTTGAAACGGGAACCTTTTTCATGGACGAGCCTATGTGACACTATTATAGAATCAAAAATGTATGTATGCATGTTCTGCTATCCTTGTAAAGGCAGACCAGGCGCTAGTATTCTCAGAAATCCAAACGATTCAACAATTTGATTCAATTATAACTATTGCAGTCTGTCGAACTGCAATTACTTGATTGGTATAATTTATGTATGCTCGTTTCGATGCATGTTTTTTTCAAGGCGATCTATTATAAATGCAAATAATGTTCATGCATTTGGAATTTTTATTCATTCTTCAGAAGGAGTTTGTAATTCATGGGGAATATTATGTATCTAGTGTATGAAAAGGGGTTTTTGTTACCCAACTGAACCATGGTGGCACTTGGTTTTTCACGAGGTTTTTGAATACTTTTGCTCGTATGTTTCATTTCTATGTAGCAGTTTTTTTGGAAATGATCACAGTACTAGGATAACGAGTTGAACGCCACATGTTACCACCTCTGATGGCTATAAATATAATGTATGTCCACAGAATACCACATGGTAAACTAGGTAAAAAAGTAGACAATGAAGTTACATTATGAAGTTACATTTTTCGCCCATGGCCTATTCTGTTCATCATCTGACACTACAATTTTTGGACTGGAAAAATCAACGGAATATATCTTTCATACGAAGGAAGCGGCTTGTGAATGATGAACACTAGGGGTGACATTCACTCTCCCTATCACACATATCTCAACCCTGATACTGACTCTGACTTTTGGAATCTTAGTTGGCATTGACCACTGGGACTGATGGCGTGTATTAATTACATCGGCTGTTCACAAGGTTCCACAATTTTCATTGAAATTACTTCCGTCAAACCTGACTCTAATGCCGACATCAAAGTTCACGTGGTGTGCCTCCAAGGATATATAAGAACCATGTCAGAAGGGTATACGGAAAAACTGTTTAAAATTATTAAGTTCTGATGAATTTCTTTCAATAAACGCTATTGGCGTAAACTAATCATGCACGAATCATGTATACAGTAATTTTTTTCAATTTGATTGCTTTCTTCCTTGCTTTGGAAGAGTCCCACATTTGTTTTATGAAGATGGAGAAGTAGAAAAACAAAACCTTTCTTTCCCAAATAAATTATGTTTTCTTGAAAAATATTGTAGACCTAACCGATACTTGATGAAAATCCATTATAACGTATTCAAAAAACGCACTTCAATGCGAGGTTTCCACTTGAAAGTTCACAAAACCACGGTACGTGTTTCGCTATACAATAGCACCTTCAAGAGTTACAATACTATTGTGACGCCCGAAGATTCTATCGTATAGCGAAACTCGTGTCGCGGTTTCGTAAACTTTCATGTGTGAATCTCACATTAAAGTGTGTTTTTTGAATACGTTGTTTTCGTGATTCAGAGCTCTCATTTTTCGAAATAGAAAGAAAGAGAAGAATTTTTTTTAGTATTTCATTACACACTTTCATTTGGTGTCAACAAATTTTTGCAAAAACGTTATCTTCGTTAACTTACATCTACCAAAATGCTTTGCAATTCTCTTCGGAAATTCGTGGGAATATGTGATTTAATGATTCTGTTAAAAATAGTATGTAAGGAAATAATCTCTCCTGAACTGCTAACTCATAGTATTCAGAATTCCTAAACGAACTACACGTAATTGTGATCTTTGCTTGTTTCATATGACAAAGAATTACAGATATCATTGTTCGATCTCTTGTGTTGTGAGTGTCAGTAATTTCATATCATTGAAATAATGAAATGAAAAGTTTGTCTCTATTACCTGCTGGTGTCTCGCTAACAACATTCAGAAGCTCTCTCAAAAAACATATATAACAAATATTTTCCGGTGAAGATTAACATGCTTGAAGTTTTGGTAACATGATGATTCGTTTGTGTATTTATTCACTATATTCCTTCCTCTATTGACTAGTCACCATTTAGATTTACATTTATTTTTCGTCACTATGTAATCGCTGTTTGTAGTAGGTACTAATTTTTATATCTTTCTTTAATGTCCCACCCCTTTTATTTTTTGAACGGGTCAACTCAAAAAATTGAAATTTGGGATAATGAAATTAATGTATGAATAATTTATTTTGAAGCGAAATTGACAGAGGAAACTTGGCAACTGGGCTCCTGACAAATGCTTCATAACCCTAGAATATAATGTCAATATCTTCAACTAGTATAAAATGGCGGAACTTTTAATAATTGACTGAATACATTGAAATTTAACTACATAATATGAGGTAATAAGCTTGAGGTCAGTTCAGAAGATGTTCGAAATGGTTGTCTTGAACTTTTTGACATATGAACAGCCTATCCGATATTTCACGCCGAACCTTTTGCTTCAAATAGCCCCACAAAAAAGTCCAGAGGTTTCAAATCTGGCGTGCGGGCTGGCCATTCTGTAGGACCTTGACGGCCATCTAACGACCGGGAAAAGTAGTATCCAAATAGTTTCTTACTTGTCTGAAGTAATGCAGTGGTGCTCCATCTTGTTGGAATACAATATCCCGGAAAACGTAAGAGTTTGTGTCACTCCAATAACGGCAATTTTGTCTGTGAACATTGCCGTTTAAAAAAAATGTACATTCGTCACTAAAACAAATATTGTGGAAATAGGTAGGATGCTTTGCAATGGTTTCCATCATGATTTCGCAGAATTCTGTTCTTCGCTCGGGGTCATCTTCAGTTAATTGGTGTACCATTTTATTTTGTATGGATGATACCTATTCCTATTCAAAAGTCTCCACACAGTAGAATTAGACACCTCACAAACATTCACGACGGAATAAGTAGACTGTGCAGGAATTACTACTATCTCGCCAAGTATTTGTACTTGGTGTTCTTCCGGAATGGACGGATGACCTGGGGGCTTTTTGTTATGTACACTACCGGTAGTTGTGAATTTGGATGTAAGTTCCCTCAAATATTTTCTACAGACAGGACGATTCGGAAAACTTTCATTGAAAATCCTTTCGTGAAAGTTACGCTTCGCACCGTAAATAAAAATAGATCAAATTTTTTTTTCAATGGACGATAATTGACCATTTTAGAGATTGTTGACGTGTTACCTTTCTACTAGTAAAACCGAAAACTAAATTAGAATATTCTAACTGAACAATGATGTCGTTTTTATAAACAAAAAATAACTTAACAAACCTTATCGGCTTGTTGGAATTGCCATATGGCAGATAAAAAGGAATATTTCTAGAAATACCGTTCTACTACTAAATGTTCCGCCATTTAGTAGTAGGTGAAGATATTGACTACATATTCTATGGTTGTGAAGTATTCGTCAGGAACCCCCCTCTCCATTTAATTTTTTTTCCCATATGGCGCCCAGTCGCCATCAAAATAATGTATTCATGCCTTAATTCCGTTATCCCAAATTTAAATTTTTTGAGTTGACCCGTTCAAAAAATAAATGGGGGGGACATTAAAGAAATGCATTGTATAAAAATGAATTGCTGTTCGATAGTCTCCTAAAACTCGACAGGGTTCAAAAGGTTAGTAAATATGGATTGTTGTGTTTTTGAATTTGTCTCCATCGGGAGTAGGATAATAAGCATTAAAATAATATATTTTATCAATACAAATAATGATGATAATAAAAATAATAGAGAACTCAAGAATGGCTGGACCAATTTTTATGATTTTTGTGTTTTGAATTTGACATGTCCCAAGGCCAAACAATGTCCGTTTGTTTCTTGGATTTGAGCACACCATGTTTTCTACACGACAATTATACCGTTATCTCAGACACCAAACATATGACTCACGGCGAAAGGAATGCGATCGACGAATCGCCACGAAAAGAATAGATGAGTACCGAAACCGCTAGAGGTATCTACAACGTTCGTTACCAATATAAAAGGTCGAGTCCTCGCTCAGAGAGGGAGTCGGTATCTAGAAAGTGAATCGTGCGATTAAAGAAAGAATTCTAACCGTGAAGATAAATTAAGCGTTAGTTGCTAAGTGTTGTATATAAATTAGTTGTGATAGTGAAATATTGTTAAAAATGAATTCGTTTAAGACAGTTAATTATTTAATTCGTTACAATATGAACTTCATGTACTCTTCGTTTGTTTGAAGGTGGTTGACAATGTTTCATGGTGAACAGTGGCGATTCTAAAATTTCAGGGCGGGGGGCACACCATAACTAGGCGCCAAGATTTAGTAAAAAATCAGAGGTTTTTAAAGTAATACTGTATTTCCCATTAAGACACGAAATAATATCACAAAACTATAAAAAAAGAAATATTACAATAATAAAATAGAATACATCATATACAAAAACAAAACAACAATATGATACTAATAATAAACCATCAACCCAGACTTCAAAATAGTCATTGTTTACAATTTACGTAAACGTCTTTTTTTATGTTTTTATATTCGTCCAATACGACAGAAAAATATATGTTTTTTGAATAATCCGTTTCAATGCTCAATAATGCCTAATCGTTCAACATTTGTTCACCTATTGTGGATCTAACATAGGTTTTAATATTTTTCAATCCGCTGAAAGTGCGTTCAGCAGTTTTACTATTTGTGTCGAAGGTGATAGAAATTCAATAGAGTTTGGCTACATTCGGAAATGCATTTTCCAGATCATTTGAAATGGTAATATTTCTTCGGTATTTACATTGATTTGATTATCTACAAGGTATTTGAATAATAAACAAAAAGATTGGTATTCAGCAATTACATCAACCGTATTTGTAATATCAGATTCATAAAATACGCTGAGCTCTCATGGACAACGTAAGTTATCTTCTGAATTAGAAATGTGTTCACTATCTAAACAAATAAATTTGTTTGAAATTTTAATACTATACTATGCATTTACTTGAATGTTACAAAATATTGAAAGAAATTTTTTGGGAATATCTCGTGACCTATGACTCGAAAGTCAATAAATGTCATTATAAAATTATTCTTCATACGATTATCTACAAAAAATGTCTCTTGCATTTTTCTGTAAAGTAAACCGTTTTCGGACTATGCTCAATAATTTTTTATTTGTACATTGAAAAATAGGGAAAAAATGTTTGTATATAATTTTTTTTTATATTCATTCGTCGTCGATATCTTCAATTTCAACTTCATCAATAGTTGCCGACAAAACATCGAGTGGACTTATTGCTGTATTTTAATCAACATTTTCATCATTTTCTTCACTAGTGGACTCTGCGTTTAAGCATGACCGACTACGACAATGTCCACAATCTTTAGAACATCTCGATCCAATTTTTTTACTTCCACATTTGCCGCCACAACCTTTTGTACAATTACAAAAGATTGTGTTGAGTAGATCATCGGGTGCTGGTGGTAATAAAGTTGTTATTGGTTGTAATATATTATTTTTCAACTCCCAACCCCACTGTTCTGTATCAATTTTTTTTCCTAGCCATGTTTGTATTTGATAATAGACTCGATAAATATGCCGTTGAGCTGATGAAGAAGTTTTGGAGCACCGTACATTGCTAGTGGAAAATGTATTTCAGCATTGACAGGGGCATCTCAAGCGCAATTTTCTTGTTGGAATATTTCTACAGAATTGTGTAAATCGGGTCTTTTTTCAAACATCTTCATGACTTTAATTTTTCGTTTCTCAAAAAGTGTTGAAGTTGTGTCACATCCGGTCATAGCATGTAGAAAGAGAAAATTTTTCTTGCAGTGTGGATACTTGTTGAGGCTCTCAGTCGAGAATATTTTTGTTTCAACATTGTTTTTCCCTGGTATGGATGTAGGTTGATCAAGTATTTGTGTGCGTGTTATGAGAAGTACCAATAGATCTATGTCTTTGCCAACGATAATTGTAGTATTATTCATTGATTTTTCAATTGCTCTTTCCACTATTAAGACGTGCATCATCATGTGATTGTTAAATCGATTAGATGAAAATTTTTCTTCACTGATAGGAACTTCCATCGATTTATTGAAGTGCACTTCACAAGATGTAGAAAAGTCTTCGTTGTTCCATCGCTTTGATATTTTCACTGGTATCGTAGTAACCACAAAAATTGACAACAGTATTTTGACCAAAGTTGTTTGATAAATAAATAATATATTTGTTAATGATAATATTGAATGTATCATTTGTTTTCCATACAACACGATGTACACCCGAGTAGAAGTTTCAAGGAAACTTCATTACATTGATAAAAAGCAATAGAGTTGACGCCTTATATGTACACGGTACACAATACCCTATGTGAGTGCATTCTACTCGCTTTATCAGCGCTCTAGTCCGTCTAGTACAGAAAAATGCAAGAGATATTTTTTGTAGATAATCGTACGAGGAATAATTTTTATAATGACCTTTATTGACCTCCAAGCCATAGGTCGCGAGATATTCGCGAAAAACTGATTTTCGTGACTTTTTGACCGTTATAACTTTTTTAGCCGGCACGATATCAATGTAGATTTTTCACATCTACATCAAAACGCCATAATGAAGGTGTATACAAAAATTTAGCTCAGTAGGAATTTTTCCGCAGATTGAGGTTTAAAAAACCTAAAATGACTGGATTATGAATCTACTGCTCTTTTGTGGCTTGCCCAACGAGTATAAGATAACTTTTTCAAAGTGGGTTTATTCTCTCCCGTTTCGTTTTCTACCTGGATTGTTTCAAATAGTTTTAACCGAGACAAACTTCCAGAAATTAATACAATATTAATATTGAGAACTTTCAGTTATAATTTCATAATATGATTCTGCTGATCCACTAGATATATCCACAAATTTCATAAATCGCTCCTCTGCAAACCCACTTTTTTTCATTGAATCTGAATGATAGACATCTGTTCCATTTTGGATAAATCTTGGGTAGAATCAACAATTAAAGTAAAATAGTTGGGGTTCTTTATGTCGCAAATAATATTTTGAAGTACATGTTGGCTTAAAAGGTTCCAAATCTCTTTTTGGATGGTACTACTTATATATTTTGCATTCTTTCTTGCATTGGTAACATGATCTGAAGCTACATCATATTTTTTAATTAAATTCATAAGTTCTAAAAAGTTCCCTTGATTATTACTAGATTCGTCCTCACAGTGACCCCGTAGAAGTATTTTTTTTTGCTAATAACACAAAGATTCTTAATGAAGTTTTTCTATTCTGATTCATCTCATCTTTTTCTGCGCGAATCTGTTCATCAATGCTGTTTAAATAACTGTGATTTAGTTACAATATATTTATCAAATAACCGTCTGTGACCAGTGCTGGTCTCTTGTTTGACTATATTTTCAAGTCCTTTTTTGAAATTTTTGTTATCCATATTTGGATCTGTTCAAACACTATTTTTTGTTTTACCACCATCAAAAAGCCAGCATACAAAACAAAACATTTTATTACCTCTTGAAGAGTAAACTAACCATTCACGTACGCTGCGCTGTCCAAAAGTCGTTTTTCGTACCAAGAAACGTTAAATTTTCTGTAATTGGAAACTGGAAAGTTTGGAAGTCATCTAATAACCCAAGTTGGCAAGGCCCTCTTAGAATTAGTTGACGCGCTATTTCAGAGATCAAAATGGTATTTTTGAATAAAAATGGGTCGTTGGTATAAGCATCTTCATCGACAGAATAGTGAATAGCTACAAAATTGAAATATCAATTAAAAACAAAATGTTTTACCCACCTTCATTCTCAGCAGACATCTTAGCAGAATCATCTTGTTCTTGAGTAGGTACTATCACTATTCAAATGAATCATAATCTACTTCCGTAATTGGTAAATCAGCCGATCCTAATGAAAAATCGGATTTTGTTCTTACTGTATCGGTTGATGTAGATGGAACATCGAGAAATGTTAACCCCGTACTAACCATACTCTTCGTAGTGACAGGTTTATTTGGCACTGATTCCTCTACACAACTATGAGTTTGAATTAATTGGTCTTTCGTTTCTCTCTCTCTCTCTCTCTCTCTCTCTCTCTATATATATATATATATATATATATATATATATATATATACGTTTTCCTTACAAGATGAGATCTTATTAAAATTAAGACAACCCGAGATCTACCTGAAAGAGTGTAAATTTTGAAGTATATTTATAATTAGTAGCATTATAATGACTCATCAAACCTCTATCCCTTGAGAGGGGAAACAGATTTGAATTTTGGGTTTTTGTTAAAAAAGTTTCGAAACGAGATCCATAGAAAGAGTTATCCACGTGTTGTATTAGATTTGTATGTTCTGTAAACTCACACCAACGTGAGATCCGTCGGTAGTGCGCAGCCATTGTTGAATTTGGCACTAAAATGCGAACCCTTAGCAGATGCTTGATAAAAAGACCACGTGCTAGACATTAGTTCGCATCGGAACAGGTCAATTTTAGTTGCCCTTAAACACACAATTGAATTTAAAGATATATTGAAGACAAATGCGAAATGTCGCGGGGAAAGTATATAGTGAAGTTGGTGGAATTACAAGTGGAAACAAATAAGGAAATTGATAGTTTCTATGATTTTGTTATTCCTTTTCACCAAGGACATTATTACTCCGTTACAGTCTAGAGAATTATTACCATTTCATCATCGACTAAAAGACTTAACCTTTCTACTCTACTTTTACAAGAGAACGCGAGCAATAATATGAAATGTGTCTAAATAAGGATTTCTAACATTCAAGAAAAAGTTTAATTATGACTGCAGTAATATAATCACATTTTGTTGATTTCATAAAAGTTTACGCTATTATTTTCCTGTTGACGATGTGCTACTCATTATCAACCCATGCTAGGTGGCAAAAAATTATTTCTTTTTTTACTACGCTTTTATTTGGTTCACCTGTAACTAACAAATAATGTGATAAAATCTTGGAAGTTAATTTTCACCTACTTCCAATCGTCTGAAGAATATAAAATTTGGCACACATATCAAGAACCAATGACAATACAAGAATTTCGTGATGAGAATGTAATAATGATAATTATAATAATTATAATAATAATAATGATGTCCTCGACCATCAAAGTAAGACGATGTTCGTCATAGAGTTTTCGTCTCCTGGCGAATCGAACATCGCATCGTCCGAAAAGAGGAGGAAAAACGGACAAAATATCGAGACTTGCTCTTTGAACTCCGCAGGCTCTACCCAAACCATTCTGTAAAAATGGTGGTTCTGATCATAGGGGTTCTTGGTGGAATGATGGACACGCTGCTCTCCAATCTATAAATCATACTGGTTTGCCGTGATACGGCAGAAATCTTAGCCGGAAGAATGCAGAAGGCCGTCATCCTTGGTTCACTACGGCTACTCAGGGCACATGATACTCGGGCCCAGTAATCACTCACCCCACGGACGTGGGGAGTGGTTATCAGAGTAAATGATCCAGTGCGGCCTCCGGAAGTATCGGGGCTCCGGAGCTAGGGCCTGACTGGGACATCCTTTTATGGAAAAAAATAATAATGATGTGAATTTATTAATTATAAATTCCACCTGCTTCCAATCTTCCGAATAATCTAAAATTCCGCTTACACATCAAGGACCGACGACAGTACAAAAATTTATTATTATTAATGTAATAATAATAATAATGTTAAGAATTTTGAAATTTGATTTTTAGCCATATCTCATCCTCCGAATAATCTAAAATTTGGCACACATTTCAAATACCAATGAAAATATAAGAATTTCCAGATATTTGAAGTTGAATAAGTGTATGCGTATGTTATAGGGATACTCATTAGTTGCTATGTAAGTTTTTCTATATCGGGAAATTTTTGTAAACAAAATCCCTCAGAAATGCCAACAATTTTCTATATACTTGAAGTCATACTCATTGCAAGGTACGAAATCTGTTGGTTTTAATGTTATAAATAGTAACTCACACATTCCTTTAAAAAATCAGGAGATTTTGATACGCACGCACTTATTCAACTTAAAATATCTTGAAAAGCGTTGATATTTGTGAAACAAAACTCATCCCTTTTTTGTGTAGGAAATATTCGGGATTAAGAAAAAGAAGACGAAATCGATATTAATCCAGTGTTGTGAAATTTGGGGAGGGGCGATTAGGGGCACCCACCTGCCGTACGCTCCTGTTTGAAGTTACGAACACATGATTTGCATTGAAATTTGGAACTGAATGTTATCATGTGACATACCAAATTTCATTAAGAGAAGTTGAGCCGTTATGGAGTCAATCTGGAAAAATATATTTTTTGTCGCTTTCAACACCCAGTAACTCTGTTATTATTCATCTTAGGGTATATGTTTATTGGAACTTTTATCCCTAAAATCCCTACCATCAAAGTTTGTCCCCTTTATTGTGGGACACCCTGTATATGGGCATACAAATTTCACCAACGAATAATACATTCTGATACACTGAACAAAAATTCTGTCAATTGCACAAAAAATCATATCGATAATTCAATAAACAATCCACAGGAACATAGACAGAATTTCTCATAAGAGGTGACCGACATTCAACAACTTTTTTGGCCAACCCTGTAGACACACGAACGAAATAATTGTTTGAAGGTGATTGACAATGTTTCATGATGAATTTCACTAGTTCGGACTTCCATTGTCTACTATATAAAATGATTTGAAATCCCTGAAACAACTAAAAAAGGAGAATTGAAAATGAATAGCTGAAAATAACAATTATATTAACCAAAATAAACCTGATTCCTCCGAGAGATGACTATTTATAGGTCGTTCGAGTACTTTCACTTATCCACGCTTTCCATTTTCTGCTTCACTGGTTCCGTGGGAGATGACCGTTTTGACTTTTTATAACTTTTTATTTTTATTTTCTTTTTTCATTTCTTTATTTTCATTTTATTCATTCAATTGTTCTATTTTTACTTATATTTTATTTCACTATTATTTCATTTCAGGTTTATTTTGGTTAATATAATTGTTATTTTCAGTTATTCATTTTCAATTCTCCTTTTTTAGTTGTTTCAGGGATTTCAAATCATTTTATATAGTAGACAATGGAAGTCCGAACTAGAAATTCAACGAAATAATTCTTCTAAAAAGTTCGATCAGATTTGTCTGAAGAAAATAAAATCCAAAAATCAACAGAAAATACGCATGTGTAGACAAATTTCTTGATATATATTAGACATTTAATGCTTTTTGTGGCTCGCCCTGTCCAGTTACAAAAAACTTCTACGAACTAAAATTGTTTTTCTTGATCACTGAAATAATACCTATATCTAAAAATTTAGAAAATCTGACGACCTACAGAATTGCATGTATCAAGAGACATGTCCTTTTCAGCATTCTCGTTCGACAACGTAGAATGACATATTTCACCATTTAGCAAAAGCACAATTGCGAAACAAATTATAATGAACACAAAAGATTAGGATGTAATGTTAACATATGTCTTGAGGAATGCAAGGTGATACGAGATCCACAATAACGCCAAAATTACCGGATCTCAGGTTTACCGTAAAATGCATATTGAGCTGATACCGGTGTATGTTACTGCCACACCCTCTGTAGGCAACATCGAGGAACTTCTGAAGTATAAAATTGCATAAAATGGGTCCAATGTGAGATCCCAACAAAAATTCAATCGTGCCTTTCCCCACCCTTCCTACACCTGATGAACTCTATATACACAGGGATACAAGACGAGATCCGAAATCGGATCTCGCCTTGAAAAATGGATCTCTACTTGTATTTTTTATATCTTAAAAGGATCTCGATTTGTTCGGAAATATATATATATATATATATATATATATATATATATATATATATATATATATATATATATATATATATATATATATATATATATATATAAATGCCTTTCTTCACACAGCCATAACACTCTACTGGAGGGTTATTTAAAGCATTGGTGCACTTTGCATTGGTACACTTTGCAAAAACAGATTGTTAGATTTCCTGAAACCTGACTTGGTATTTAAATCAGAATATGTGAAGATAAGCCTCTTTTTGTATTGCTTAATGGTTTTCCTTCGCACGTTTTTGTTCGGTTTTCATTCAGACTTTATTAAGAAATGAAGTTTACTTTGTTGCATTCAACTGCAGTTTCTGATAACAGAAATACTTCAATTGCAGAATGTTGCAAATAGTAGTTGTAACAGATTAATCGACACAGCTCGATATCACTTCCGAATTGTTTCATGGAAATCAAACCATGAAAATTAGTAAAGTTAGCACAAGTAACTGACACACATCTCTACACTTCTGTTGTCATATGCTTTGCTTACAAGTGGGTGGTCGGGGAGGGTCGCTAGTTTGTGATAAACATGACTGTTGATAATGCCATCAATCATTTTACTATTTTGAATAGCGACTTTTACTTCATCAAATAAGAAAAATATAAATTTGTGTTATTTTCATTGTTGCCTGTACTTGAAATGTGTATCAAATTTTTTCTTTGTTGTCTGCAAAAAATTTGAAATATGTTTTTATCAATTCTCAGATAGAAGATAGGTACATAGAGATTAGATTGTGAATATGGAAAATCACTTATTATTGAATCAATTACTTGAGAATAAGGGGTATCTGTCATCTATGATTATTTGAGAAATAAGAGAGAAGAAAATGGAAACATTGGAAGAAATTAAAACAAACATTCAAATTACAAACCGGGTGTCTCCCAAAGGAAATAACTAATGCAATTACATTCATTTTGATTTTATGCGAGAGTTAGTTAAGACAAATTTGAATCAGATCACCCCCCAAGTACAACGCTTCCAAATTTTCAGATATATTTCTAATATTTACCCATTTCTGTTTCCTAAAGTGAGTTTGTTAGACACTTCCCACGGAAAAGGACATTTCTGTTTTAATTAAAAAGGGATTGAGCACTTTATTATAATTTTTTCTGAGCAGTATGCCGAATACTTCAATGGAATTAGCAAAAAGAGATTTAACTCTATAATGCTGAAAATTCAAAATTTACTCCTTCCAACTGGATGACAATCCATAACTTATTTAAATAACATACTAGAAGTTAGCGATTGCTACTAAATATACAATGAAACATTGATTGAGAAGAATATAACAAAGTTTTGTTTATCTGATCCGCAAGGAATTTTTATTGCACATTGTAATTTTTATTTTTTCTTCTTTCGGGAAGTGATTTTAAAACAGAGTTGAAAAGTTGTTTTTGTATTAAGATATTCAAATTGGAAAAACCTCACGTGGTTGTTTTGTAAAAATGTATTCTTCAACTCATCTTTGGAATCACAAATGAAATAATGTATGTACCTACATTCGAAATCTGATGCTATTTGACGTTTCAGCGGAAGAATATTTACACATCTTTTATTGGTGCAAACTACTCTTTTTGGAAAGTTATCACGTCTTTGTGGCTAGACACAATAATCATGGGTTTTTTATTAGTTAATTTTCAATAAATGGTGGCTTTGAAGCGTTCGTTACCTTAGAATATAAGTCAATTGTCTGCCCCACTCTCCTGTTTTGTATTTAGAAGAAGATGCCAATATGTACAGTGAAAGTCGTTCATCTCAAGTCAAATAGTCACTCAGAAATATTCTTCAAAATTATCGTACATCTCGTATATTATGAACTCGAAAAAAAATGTCATTACGTATGTCAAACTTTCTGTCAGTTGATCGAAGTAGCTGTAGCTGTGAATCAAGTGATTCAAATATTAAAAGAGGAGAGAAAATTATTTTTTTTCGAGGCAATCCTGTATTTACTGAGTGCACATCTAAATTTCGGCTTTCACGGTCAGTAATTGGTAGTGAAAATATGAGTTGAATTTCCTAATGCAAAGCTCTTATGAAGTTTCTGAGGACGTTTCTCTTAGTCTCATTGATACGGGAGAAATTAACTCTGATATCTGTTTTTGCTGGTAGTTTTTAGTTTGATAAATTTTTCGAATGACATTCGAATTTTTTCAGGAACATTGTATGAGCTTCAAATTAGAAAAATAAATCCATTCATAGAACGTAATCAAAACCAGCTTGGCTTTCTAGGACAGTTGAGTTCAATAATTAATTCGTGATTCGCCTAACAACACTGATGAGGATGACACCTATGGTGCATATCGGTGTATAAAAAAATGAGCTGTAGGAAGTTCCTGAAAAATTTCAAATGTTGGTCCAAAAATCCACCAAAATACAAGGTACTTACCAGCGAAAACATGTAGAAACTTTCATTATTGTCTTTTCAAATTTCCATTTCTCTCAGGTATACCATAATAACAATACTTAACTATTTTTTTAACACTGATTGTCTCCCAATCAAATATCACGAGAGTCAATATAGAGACTGGACTGGAAGTTATAGTACGTTGGGAAACTCCATTGGAAATACTAGTTATTTTTGATATCATTCAGTCACTTGGTTACGTTTTTGAGAATCAGTAGTACCTAATAATTGTTTTCACTAGTACGATAATCAGGGCCATAATAGAAGGAAAATAATTTTGATGATATTTAACAAGTAAGTATATCTTATGAATTATCCACCACATTCACTTCAACTATCCTGTTGAATTTGGAAATTCAATCAATTGGAGAATGTATCATGTTATAATAATCTCGAAGTGAAGTTGTTACTCAAGGGTTGGAATGTATAAACGTTCAGACTTCCATTGTCTAATATGATATAAAATGAGAATACAACTGAGAATTAAAATGAATTGCTGAAAATAACAATTATATTATGCAAAAAAAACTTGTGATGCACTGTTTTGAACCTTTGGTGTAGTAATTATTACTCCAGTAATAAAAAAACCTGAAATGAAATTACAATAAAATAAAATACAAGCAAACAATTGGGAATTGAACAATTAAACAAAAACAAAAATTGAAAGATTTCAAGTTTCGATTATTAGTATCAACAATCGTCTTTGGGTGATGACTGGACTGTTCCTCCGAGAGATTACTATTTATAGATCATTCAAGTACTTTCACCTATCCCCTCTTTCCTCTCTCCGCTTCACCGGTTTAGTAAAACTTGACTGTTTTCCGCTTGATTCTAGGTTTCCATATGTTGCGTATCTCTACGCTAGCTTGGCTGAATACGTTGTTGGATAACATATATGCGGCTTCTTTGAAATTCATCCTAAACCAGTATTCCTCCCTGGGACCACTTGATGTTATGTTGATGAGTACAAACATGCTCTGCTATTTGCTGGTTTTATTGGTTCTTTCAGATATTTCAAATCATTTTATAAAATTTTATAAAATATGGTTGAAGACTATAATGAATATCTGTAGAGGTAGACTGTGACTTCTTTGATGATTATTTTGTCATCCCGATTAAATTATCATTTTGAATGCAAAGTTAATCCAAAGTATAGTACACAATTCAGATAATTAAACAGTTTAGATATCTGATAGAATTGACTGATAACGTGATGAAAATCAATGATATACGTACTTGAAAACAATTTTAATGAGATTTTTACAAAATATTTTACAAAACCGCAACACGTGTCTCATTATAAAATAGTTCAATCGGGTGTGTTCAACAGTTTGTTATGGAATCTTCCAGAGAAAGATGGAGAAGTAGAAGGCTAAAACCTTTTTTTTCCACAAATTAGTCTCTCCCAAAAATATACCCCTTTCAATTCATATGACAAAGATTGAATCAAATAATCGAATGTCATTACGTATTGTCGCCAATGATATGAGTAGATTTAAATAATTCGTGACATAAAGTCGCCATTTTATGAATGAATTAAGAGCTCCATCTTGTAATGTTATCCGTCCAGAGTGTCTTATTTCGAAACATCGAATTTCTGCCATTGAGGATGACAGTGTTCCATGTGAGTGAAATTTTATCTGTTTCTGATACTATATTTTTTAGCAATTGTGTGAAGTGTGAATGATATCTGATTCAATTTCGTAACGAATATTTAGGGTACACATACACTGAATAGGACATCAATGTTTCGTATAATTCAATGTTCATATTTATAAGGACCCGTGAACAAAACGAGTCTGCAAGCTGTATTGATCATTGCTTTCTCGAAAATACTACTACAAATATAAAAAATATCTATCTACCATGTATATTGAAAACAAACCTAACTGATCATTATACAGAAGTTGTAAGTATCCTCTTTGAAAACCATCACATACAAACTAACGACACATCTAGATACAAAAAATTTACTGATTACGAACAAGTTAAGCTTGATCTAGGTGCTCTCGACTGGACAATATCAAAAAAAAAATAACAAAAAGCAATTGAGCATTACATAAATACATTCTATAATATGAGAAATACACAACGAGCAGCAAGCTATTTCATCGAGACGCTCCAGAATACCATTAAACATAGAACTACTTTAGTCAAACAAACAAAAAAAAACATTCGTAGAAAACCATGGATGACGGCGGGATAACTTCGCTCCATAGATCAAAAAAATGAATTATATGAAAAATTCAAAGAGAACCCTAACATTCATAGAGAAGAGTACAAATAATATAAAAATGATCTAAACCTTTTGATAAAAAATACTAAGAATAATTATTATAAAGATAAAATCAATGAAAATAAATGAATACAATACAATTATTTCAAGAAGAAATAATACACAGACCTGACCCCGCGTTCCAATCCTTTTTTCTAGAACCAACAAATCATACAGAAATTGAAACAATAATATCAAATCTGAAAATTAACAAGGCCCCTGGGTATGACCTCATCCAAACCGACACACTAAAGCTTACTTCTGGAAAAATATCTCATCAGTTAGCACATTCATTTAACTTAATAATACAAGAGGGCTATGACCCAATTGAATTCAAACTGGCGGTAGTCAAACCTGTATATAAAAAAGGGGACAAAACCCTGCCGATCAACTACAGGCCTATCTCGCTGATTACTACCCTAACAAAAAAATTCGAGAAAGATATAAAACTGAGACTAGAAATATATTTAAATGAATTTAAATTATTATCTGAAAATCTGAAAATCAACAAATGACGCCATCAGTAATCTTCTAAAGAGAGTCTATGAAGCTGTCGATGATGGGTACCCAGCCCTGGGCATCTTCCTAGATATCTTCAAGGCCTTCGACACAGTGGATCATACCTTACTACTAGAAGTGTTGGAGAGAATAGGTTTACGGGGAACCCCCCACAGGCTCTTCTCAAGCTAATCTATCAGGGAGAAAACAAATGGTAAGAATAAATGAAACCTATAGCAATGAGAAAGAGATTCTGTGTGGAGTACCCCAAGGCACACTTCTATTCATAATATACCTCCGAGTTAATGGCGCTGGATACAACTGGTGAAGTAATCAGTTTCGCTGATGATACCGTGATATTTTACACAGACACGAGTTGGATGAACCTCAAATCCAAAGTTGAAGGTGATATGTAAAAATCCTGAACTGGTTCAGTTCACGAAAATTAACTGTCAACTACGAAAAAACGACATACACGTCTTACACCTGCTATAAAAATCGACACCCAGAATTTAACTGCTTATCCATTAAACATAAAAACGAGTCCATAAATATACATGCAAATTATGACATTAAATACCTGGGTATAACGATTGATCAACACCTTAGATGGGATAGGCACGTACGGAATGTTGTAAAAACTCTCAGAAGCATGCTCTACAGATTCAAATATTTTTCAAATACATAGATACCAATCATATGAGAATATTGTACCTACTATACCCTTATCGAGTCGAGACTGCAGTATGGGATCCTGGTTTGGGGAAGTGCCTTAGAAGTACACCTGAAACAGTTAATAATATTGCAAAAATACTTCCTAAAAGGTAAATTTTCATTATGTGGACACCCGGCGATTTTGAAAAAATTTTTGACTGTACTTACGTATTTAGATGCGTAGATTACGAATCCGAAAGAAAAAAGCGGCGCTCTCCCTTATTTAAAAAGTTACGGCCCTTCAAAGTTCAGAAAAGGGCAACTTTTCAGCCTTCTTTTTCACTAAATAAACTATTTAAAAACACAAGCATTTATTCACTAGGTCACCTTTACACCTTATTCCTCCTTCTTTAACACTTTTCACTTCAATAATCAACATTTTTCTTATAAAAATGTTGAAAAATGTACGGAGCTGCTTTTTGGTTACATATCACTGTATTTTACGTTTTTAAGGTTAATGATATGGTTGGTACGACTGATGCAGTCCATATTCCTGAAGTAATTCAAATGTTTTTTACCTTCATTCTTTAGATCGTAAATTGGTTTTTGGTGGTGTATTACGAATTTGAAATAGTAGGCGACGGCAAATACCAACCGCTTTTTTTCTGAAATGTCACTAGTAACTAACCTAAAAATAGAATAATGTCACCAGGAGAAGCATTCGTTTTTAAATTAAGTTTTTTATAAGAAAAATGTTGATTATTGAAGTGAAAAGTGTTAAAGAAGGGGGAATAAGGTGAAAAGGTGACCTAGTGAATAAATGATTGTGTTTTTAAATAGTTTATTTAGTGAAAAAGAAGGCTGAAAAGTTGCCCTTTTCTGAACTTTGAAGGGCCGTAACTTTTTAAATAAGAGAGAGCGCCGCTTTTTTCTTTCGGATTCGTAATCTACGCATAAAATTTGTAAGTACAGTCAAAAATTTTTCAAAATCGCTTGGTGTTCACATAACGAAAATTTACCAAATCACTAAACTATACAAGAGATAACTACAAGATTCAATCCTAAACTAATACCCAGGGTGTGACCTAATATATGGATATGATAAACCACGATAAAGAAACACTCCAAGGTCACTGAGTCTTAATGTTCTACTCAACGATGTAATGAGCCGATTCTTGCAAGAACTTCGGTGGGAAGAATTGAATGTGAACAGGCAAAACACATCAATCATTCAATTCTTCTTAACTATGAATAAGGTTCCTAGTATAACATAAAATATAGGCATCGGTTGGTCCTTAAATAATTCACTCCACAAAAACATGATCTTTCAATTCTTATATTTATTGCTTCCGTAACGATTTTTTTTAAAGAAAAAGAAAATCCTCTACGAGGTACTTCCTCTACGAGGTACTTATCCTCGTCGATTCTATTATCCAAGTCCGTTGCATATAATCACCAGGTAAAAAGGTGTAGCAATACCAAACTTCAAGTAGTCGCAATACTTCGGGAAGTAAAACAGGCTAAAACTTCCTTCTGGATACACGAGTGTAGGAAACTCATAAATATGGAACGTGGTCCGTGAGAAATGAAACATCTGAAATTATGAACAGTTCAAGGTATTTTCAAAGTTTATGTTTCTAAAAAAATGTCGAACGCTTACCTCCTTGTGTCGAGATCCCTAGCACAACAGGAGATGTTTCGAAATCAATGTATTATCTTAATCCAAACTCGTTTGAAACAAGGGTTGAATTCACTTTCAAATAACCCAAAAATGCACCAAACATTCAACCCTTAACAGCCTTTGAAATGTAAATCCGCAGTTTTGCGAAAATCAATCAATGATAGTTAAAAATACATTTACTAGGCAGATATCTTCATGATTTTCTCCAGAAATCGCTATCTCATTTATGAAGAAGTGACTACTTTTATAGGGTGTTCGTGATACAGGAAATATATTCAATTGAAGTTGAATCGATGCAAGGAATTAATTGAACAGAAAAATATTGTAACAACATACCTACAAAAACAAAAATAGCATACTACAAAACTCAGACCACACTTACCAAACTAGACAAGAAACAAATTTGAATACGAAAACAACTGCAACTAAAAGGAATTTCGGCCAGAGAAATCACTATTACTTATGCCAAAGAGTATTCAACCATGTACCTGAAAACTTGAAAAAAGAAATATTCATGGCGAATTCTATGAGAGTCATCAAAAAAAGGATAAAACAATATATATTCAGTTTGCAGAGAAATACTATACATGACTTTCTGAATTGTAAATGAGAAATAGGCAGTAGATTAGAATTCGTGTTAGCTAATAAATTCATCAATTCACGTATACAATGTACAAGGAATCATTATTTAATTGCCAAATAACATGGAAATTGCATTTTATGGCCATGATACATGTATACTTATCGGATTCCCATGTACAACCTCGAGTTTCTGTGGGATTCATGTTTATTTACTGTAGGTTTATTCTGTAAACTTCATCATATCCATGCACTTGGTAACTAAATATTATTATTACTAATTCTATCGTACTCTTTCTTTTTAATGATGTATAATATGATTTTAGTATTGTAATGATTTATATTTTCTATTGTTATATTTTTATCATGTTTTACAAATTTTACTGCATCAATTTTATCTATGTTGAAAATCTGCAACCTACATTACATAATCTACAACATATTACATAATTTAAATTTAAAATACTTTCGGAAAAAATAACTATTAATAAACCATCCTCACCGAGGACAGCCAATGGCTTTGCAGTTCCTTTCCTTGTTTATTTGTTTTACATAGTTTATAAGACATAATGTTGACTTTTATCCAAATAAACCTTATTATTATTATTATTATTATAAAAGTAGTAGTTTCGAAAGTATTTTTTTTTCATGTAATTCAATATGTGTAAGAAATCAGTTGTTTCGTGAGGGCTTTTTAATCCATTTCGTCTCTGAAAGTTATTTCGTGAATAATTTACTTTGTTACTAGCGGACCCGGCGAATGTCGTTTCGCCTCACAGTCAATGGATGAGCAGATTTAGGATTTTAAAAATGATACAAAATTATTAGTATAATAAAATACATGGTATTGATGTATAAAAAAATAAATGGGAACTGGTAGTACGAGTGCACCCTTCAGTATAGCATCCCGTGATATACATGTTAGCTGTCAATTGCGTTTTATTATAACATGTCACTATTATCACTGATGTTTTGTCTTTTTTATTATTATCATTTTTATTGATGAAATATCATATTTTAATACTTGTTATCCTATTCCCGATGAAGACAAATCCAAAATCACAAAAATTATAATAATTGGTCCTGCCATTCTTGAGTTCTTTTATTATATATTGATAAATTATCATATTTCAATACTAATCCTATTTCTGACGAAGACAAATTCAAAAAAACAAAAATTATAAAAATTGGTTTAGCCATTCTTGAATTCTTTTATTACCATCATTATCATTATTGATAAATCAATATTTCTCAATACTTATTATCCTATTTCCAAAGGATACGCAGTCTACGCGACTGCGGTAGACTGAGGTGTTGAAGACACCGTCCTGGCAAGCCATGATAAACCCCTTAGTTTCCGACTTTAGACCACTCGACTTGAGAAAAGCGAAAAGCGAAGACCCCATGGATTGGCTTATCCTTGAGTTGCCGTGGAAGTGAGGTGATCTTTGCGGCTTTTATACGAGCCTTTTGCTGAACGGTTTCCGACTCGGTAACAGAGTTGTGATCACCTCGTTCAGTGTCGATAACTAAACTGAGTTCATTAGCTGCTCGGGCAACTGACCTAAAGAGAAATGCTCCAATTCCTGATCTCTCATGGTCGCGGACCATGTAGTGAAGGGGATCCGAACTCCTGACGACTTTACAGGCTACATCCAGTACCATTCTGTTACGTACACAACTCCAAACTCAAAAGTTCACGGCCTCCCTGTTGTTGGGGGAAGTACAACCGTGGAACAGACGATTTGGGATGCAAACTCCTATAGAGATGCATCATTTTTCGGGTATTTACGTCGAGTTGATACAGCTCCTTCCGAATCCACTTCACTACTCCAAATGAGTAGAGTAAGATTGCAACGGCAAGCATATTTGTTGCAGCAACTTTGTTCTTCCACGACAGTTCCGATGACCAGATCTGCCGGAGTTTGTGCTGATACTTGCGGCGGAGAAAATTCTTCACCGCTGTTACCTCTTGTGAGTGGCGTTGTTCCACCACGAGGTAGGTATACGTCTCTCCGGCATACAAATGGTGTAGGATGCTTCTTTCTACGAGCTGCACATCCTCTCCGTAGTCTCCGCATCGTCCTGTTTGGAGATAGACCATTGCTCATTTGTCTATCCCGAATTTCATACCGATAGCATGCGTATATTCATCCACCACCCTCAAGGACTGATTGAGATCCATCTCTCCAGAGGCATAAAGTTTAAGATGATCTATATAAAACAAATGGGGGACCTTGTGCCTCCGGTTTCCGGGGGTGCCATAGTTATGCCCTCGAGTATTTCTGGGCGCAACGGATAATGGCAATAGTGAGATGCAGAAAAGAAGGGGACTGAAGGAATCGCCCTAAAATACACCCAATCTGAAAGTGACCCACCCTGTTTGAACTCTGTCTTGAACAGATGTTATGGTAAAGCGAGGATACGTAATTCCCAAGAGCAGGCAATATCGCCATGTAGCCCTCTTCGGGCTCACTAATCTCATAGCAATGCAAAAGGCTATCTCTTAGCTCATGCGTACGCTCAAAGCGTAAGTTTTTATTGTCAGGGTTGTCATCGGTAAGCAAATCATCGTTATGGGCCCCTCCACTTTGTCTCTGACACCTCCGAGCGGGTCGATTGTGGGGGCTCCTTCCTCGATTACTAGAAATCAAGTGTTGGGTCCACCGGGTAGTTAGCCCTGTAAACCCACGGCCGGCACCTGAGGGAGAATAGTGTTCTCCTTCCCGGGTGCTCCTGGGCTGCCGGTCCGGTTTTGCACCAGTTGTTCGGGTAAGTGGTGGCGCAACTCACCAAAGGCCAAGGGTGTTAGTGGCCATCCCTGCTTATGAATTCTTTTATTATTTTTTTACCGTAGTATGCGCTGGTCAGGCCCTATCCCCCGAAGCCCCGATGCATTCGGGAGAGCGCGCCAGCATTATCAACCAACGACCACTCCCCACACCGTGGAATACATGATCATTGGGTCCGAGAATCATGTGCCCTGAGCAAGTGGTGTGAGCCAAGAATGACAGCCTTCTGCATCTGTCTGCATTCTAAAGTGTGAAAGATGTGAGTTCGAAGATAGACTGTTTTACTGTCAGGAGGTTCGAAGAGAACATTATGAATATTTGCTCAAATTATCATTTGATATCTAAAATAAATAATGTGGTTAAAATAAAATGTTATCGTTTTATGACCTTCAAATTATCACTTATCTGTTGCAAAAGATGTTACTAATTCATTTTTTTTCCAATGAACATTTAATTTCCTTCAAAAAATATGACAAAGGATCGATGGAAGAGTGACGAAATTCCTAGACTCAAATTCAAACATCAGTAACTCTGCAACCGTTATAGAAATAAAAAAAAGTGATGGTCATTGCATGGAAAATTGAAATACTTTCTGCAAAAAGTGTCACACTTTCGGCAACAAAAAGTACTAAAATTATTCTTTTTTACAAAATTTTAAAAATTTTGTTCGACTATGGTATCTCCCTGTTCGAGGAGGAATATTTACGTCCGCACTGTATTGATGTATATGACGTTTGAAATTCAGCGAATAATTATTGATAATGCATTTATTTGTGTCGGTTTCATATGATGGTAAAATATTTCATCCAACAATGTCGCGTACCTATACACGCAGAGAACATTTTGTACTTTATTCGCGTCTCCTAAAACCTGATTGGCGTGAAATAAACTTATCGAAAATTACCTGATTTGAACTCTGTTGTTGTCTTCTCCCCCCATACATTATTTGTTCATAGTCTGTAAACAGTCTGGAAGTGTTATGTTTACCAAAATAATTTTTTGTTTACTTATCGATAGAAAAAGATAATGAATAAAAGCTAAGTGCCTGGTGGTAAACAGTGACATCAATGATAATTTTTATTATTTTTATTCAAGTTGTTGCTGCTGAACAATAGCTTATGATGGTACTCTTAATTATAATACTTTTCGTTTGTGTGTGTGATTCTGGGTTGGGGTTATATTAGTTGACAGTTCCCATACCATATCGGAAGATACATGGAAATCCACCCCAGAAATGATTGTGGCTGCAGGATATCAAGTTGAGAGTCATTATGTCACTACATCTGATGGATACATACTGGGTGTGCACAGGATACCACAAGGCAGAACTAGTGAGAGGAAAAATGAAACTGTATTGTTCGTTCACGGTCTGTTCTGTTCTTCATCTGACGCCATACTTTTTGGACCCAAAAAATCACCGGGATACTTCTTTGCTGACAAAGGATACGATGTGTGGATTATTAACGTTAGGGGAAACACCTACTCTCGTAATCACACCTATCTCAATCCCGACACTGACGCTGAGTTCTGGAATTTTAGTTGGCACGAAATTGGCACTATTGACGTTCCAACGGTTATAGACTACATTCTTGATGTCACAGGGACTGACGGAGTTTACTACATTGGCTATTCACAAGGTTCCATAGTTTTTCTGGTTATGACTTCAATCAGACCAGATTATAACGCAAAGGTCAAAGTTCACATCGGTTTGGCACCAACAGTATATATGAACAACGTGAGGAGTCCATTACTTCTAACCATAGCATCTTGGAGTGGTATATTGGAAAGTTTCTTGAAACTGTTTGGTGTGAATGAATTTCTTGCGAGAGAAGGAATTGGTGGAAATCTTATCAAAATATTGTGTTCGACAAACATAGGTGCTTCGCTATGCGAAAGTATTTTGTTTTCATTATGTGGATCGAATCCGTCTCAGTTGAACAGCTCTCTCGTTCCATTGATGATGAGCCACGCCCCTTCTGGGTGTTCCACCAATCAAGTGTTTCATTTTCTCCAGTTGATGCTCAAGGGAGGGTTTGGTCAGCTTGACCTGGGATTAGAGGGGAATTTGGAGAAGTACGGTGCAGAGACACCACCGCAATATGACCTCAGCAAAATTACCACACCTGTATACCTATTTCATGGTGCAAATGATTATCTTGCAGCGAAGGCAGACATCGATACTCTTCACGAGAAATTTTCAAGTGGAGTTGCAACCAAAGTGCTGATGGAGGACAGTATGTGGGCTCATATGGATTTTGTTTTTGGTATTAATGCTTCTGAAGTAGTGTACAGTAAAATTACTGATATTTTTGAAAAACATTGACAGTTTTTCTTACAATAACAAAAATAGTGTGGTTTTGTGGCAATAATGTTATCCAGATAAAACGAAATAGAAAATTACTTCTGTGATTCACCGTCAGAAGAATAAAATGAGTTCCGTGCGTAATTATAGTTACAAGGTTATTGATGGGCTTGTAAGTTTGAGTTTGTTCATTTTTGAAATGTTTGTCACACAAAATACACGTGCCGTTTGAATTTTTAAATAATAATAAAATGATAACTTCCAGTTATTCATTTTGATTAAGTGAAATCACACATAAATATTTGAATCTTTTATTAAGTACTTTTATTGGTTTTTCACATTTTGTCTTCAATCGAGGGCCGCCTGCCCGGTATTGACGATGATATGGAAAAGTTTTTTTGACTAACCGTAGAAATATAAATTTCTATTTAAATTGGGTATGGCAGTCAATTTCTAATGGCTGTAAAGAAATAATATTTACTGATCTTCAACCTTTCGGAATTTCTTTTTTCAAGAATATTCAGACATGAAATATCTGTTTGAAATATGTTTTTCCGTTATCTAGCAGTCGCACCCATATGGACGACAACCCTCAGAAGTCGAAACTTGTGAAACCTTTCAAAATGTGATTCCCAACACTGGTTGGACAATAGCAAGTGAAAATCGATCGTCCAGCCTGGGGCTTGAACCACCGACCAACACGGCGGTCTATTCGAGTGAGTGAACAAAGCACCCACGTCGAACCGATTGACTACCGTCCGTCCAAACAATAAATTTAAAGAACATATGGAAAAAACTCACCAAAATAAGGTTTAAAATAAAAAGATATGAATTTACAAACATAAAGAATGATGAAAGATGACAAATTTTGACAACTGTTGAATAATCTGTCAGATCATCAGAGAAAATGTATCTGAAAATAATTTTGGTCTACACAAAGTTATCATGAATATAATTCCCAATAAAGAAGTATAAAATAGATATATTTTTAATCATAGTTGTAAATTGAATTGAGGTAATTTAAGAGTTAATTATTTTTATTTTGATTTTATTGTTTATTCAAAAGTTAAAATGTTATTATAAACTTTGCTCAAATTTTTTATTTTTGATTTTTTATTTAAAGAATTCTGACTTTTACTAATGTGAACCATTTCAAGAAACAATCTTTCAATTTCATCATTTTCTAAAGATAGAATTTTGGTATTGTTATAATCCATAACATGACCCTCCGAAATTACATTCTTTGCTAAACCATAAGATCTTTTATTGAGTCTACAGTCAATTTTATGTGAAGTAATTGTGAAGACAGGTCACGAGAAGTTTCACCAATATAACTTTTATTATAGGATCCTCAAGGAATACTGTATATTACATTGTATTTTTCTTTAGTTGTGAGAGGAGTTTTAGTTTTCGAATAGAGACGAGATATAGTTTCACAACACTTTTTTAGGAATATATTGAATTGAGAAATATCGAATAAATTTATTATGATCATTATTGTTGTTTGAAGGGGAAGAATTATTGGATTGAGAAAATCCTTCACTACCTATGAATGAAATTTAATTATTTATATTTGTGATATCTGAATATATATTGGAATTTGGTAAATGGAAGAAATATTTACTGAAAAGCTTTGGTGGATAAGAATTATCAATCAAAATTTCCTCAGTAGTTTCAAAACATTTTGGACGAAATCTGAATGAGGTAATTTCCCAACTCTTTCTTTGAGAGCGAAAATTTGATTTTCATTCTCAAGGAATGTTGAGAAAATTAACTGATAAATCTATTACTACATATACAAGGTGTCTATTAATAAACATGCGGCAAAAATTTAGGGAACTATTCTTATTCTAGGAGATAAGTTGTTATCTGGCATTCCTTCGCCTAATCCTCCTGTGTACGGAAATTGAGAGAGGTGAATGTTTCAAATTTGCAGCCGGTCATCTTACAGAGTCATAACTTCACTCTATTGCTGTATAACATCTGTCAACATCCACTTCAGTTGTAGGTAGGTAAGGGTGTTTCAAATTCGATCCTCACCATTGGGATTTCGTTAACTATGAGATTCGAAGATGATTACATTGGGGCAGGCGCATTTACCTGACTAACAATATGGCATTGAGAAAGTTCTGAAATTCAGAGTATATCCGGATATATCCGGAAAAAACTGAAATTTCGGAAAATGATTTTTATTTTTTTCTGACTTTATTTTTCGAAGGATTCGAAAATAAATTACACTACCACATTGCCACTTTTTTTCTGCTACATAATGGTGTTTTCAGATTTGCTATCGGACGTTTCATCTTCCGGCCACCATCATCAACTTTATTTTTTCTTATGGACGCTACATTGGATTCTTTCTGTTTTGAATAGAACCAGATTTTACCTTTTCAATAATGTATCATAAGTTATTATTCTTTTCCAAAAAATTGGAGATTTTGAAAAAAAATGATTCTTTTCATGATACGCTTTGGACTTTGATGTTTCTAAATTTGACTTTCAATTTGTTACACTCAATGACATTTTGTTAATGTACAAGTCATTGAATTTTTGGCGAAAAATGGCTTTCACGGATGAATAAAAAAAAGATATGATACAAATCTATTACAAATACGATAGAAACAGTGTTAGGACATCGGAAATGTATTTGAACTTATATCTCGAAAGACGATAACCACATCGAACTATGTTCAAGTTATTGGATCAAAATCTCACCGAGTTTGATTCGTTTGAAAAGCCAATGAGAAAATACGGAGACAGAATCAACAAATGAGGTGTGTATTAGGTAAATTAGACATTGTGTCATTTTCAATGAAAATAGAACTTTGAACAAATAACAATAATTAACTAAAATGTAAAGACAAAAGTAAATCACAGCAAATGCTCAAAATGCTGGCCTTGTTCATGATAACACAACTGTGCCCTTCTTCAAATATTATTCACTGCACGATTAATTTCCCTTCCCCTCAATCTTCCAAACTCTCTAGCAATGCTGTGTTGAAGGTCCTCAATATTTTGATATTCCCTCTGACCATAAATTCTATTTTTCACTGTACCACAGAAGAATGTATCCATAGCACTCAAGTCTATTCCCTATCCATTTATCACCAAACCTTCCAGTCAGGTAATTTGATACTCGTCTGGTAGTGTACGGTGGAGCACCATCATGTTGATACCAGATGTAGTTATAGTTAGCCAAAGGTAGATCATCCAAATAGTCCAACAAATAAATGAGGACCCAAAATTTTATCTTTGTGAATTCCTGCCCACACGTTAATACTAAATCGCACTTGAGTTCGAATTTCTAGGGACTGCTTGAGGTTGTTCATTCTCCAAATGTGTTCGTTATTTCGGTTGAATATCCCACAATTCGTAAAAGTGCTTTCTTCTGTCCAAATTACAGTTTACAGGAAAATCAGGTCTTCTTATAAACCAATTACAAAATTCTAATCGCCTTACGGGATCACATGGATGCAATTTTTGAGGTATGTATATTTTGTAACATTTTAAACCGCTTTTCTTGAGATGTCTCCAAGCACTTGTATGACAAATTTTCATTTCGGGGGAAATTTAACGAGTAGATTTCTCTGGGTTCATGTTTATCTGCAATTCATTCATTTTCATTGAAAAGGACACATTGTCTAACTTATTTTCTTTAGTTTCCTGGTTAATTCTGTCTCCGTATTTTTCTATTGGTTTTTCAAATCAACCAAACTCTGTGAGATTTTGATCCAATGACTTGAATATAGTTCGATGCGGTTGTCGTCTTTCAGGAAACAAGTTTAAATACATTTCCCATGTACTAACACTTTTTCTATCGTATTTGTAATAAATTTGTATCATAGTCCAGTCAATTTGGACCTGAAAACAGTAATGAAATAACGAAAATTGCGTCAGAGCTAAATTTTGGTGAAGACCTTTATTTTACCATAAAAAAAAATTTGAAAGTACCAATCTGTCCCATGAGCGCTTCAAAAGTTATTCGGGATCAAATGTCAAAATTTCAGGTTTTTTGAGTTTTTCTCGAAAACCGAAAGTTTTATAAAAAAATACCTCAGACCAAAGTTGTAGATCTCAAAATTCTCTACAAAAATGGTTCACATGATTTTTTCTAAAGCGCCGATGGAAAAAACTGAAAGACCCAGTTGTAGTTTCGATTTAAAGATTCTTGGTCGAACAGCAGTCATTATGCTATGGCAAATATTTGTACAGACTAACTTTAAATGATCCAAATTATGACGTTTTTTTTAAGAATGACTTGTTCTAAGAAATATGACAACGATTCGAATATATCGTTATTTATATCATCAAACATTCTACCTGGTGGTACATCGTATTGTGAAACACACAAGATTGAATATCTTCTTGAACGATCGCTGCCGCAGCTTTCAAAATTTTCCTCCGTTTTTCTTTTCCATCCAAGTTTTTATTATTAGACCAGGCTTGACTTAAAATGTCTTGGTAATTGTCTACAAAACAAATAAATGTTAATTTTCCGGGTTTCTCTGTAATAATAATTCTACTACCATATTTTAACTTCAATCGTACTTTGAGAATTCGATTATCTAAAGCTACATTTTTACAAACATTCTTTAATTCACCTTACGTAAACTGGCAGTCGTTACTATTTTCCAAAAATTCATAAATTTCCTCCATCGCAGAGTTTACAGCCTCACTTTAGGGACGCCCAATTTTACCGCCAGTATTAGATCTTAGAAAAGACTTGTAACAACTATCATGGTATTTATCATCAGCAGCTACTACATCATATTCAAAATTAATACTGTCAACGACAGCTTTTGATCAGAACGATCTTTAGCTAATTTCAAAATAGATTCTTTAAATTTGAGTGTAGAAAATTTGTGAAATTTTTTTCGAAGACTCTGCAGTTTTTTTTCTCAGCCTGTTCATCTGCTTCATCGCCACAAAATAAGCAGTTTTCTTTAAAACTAAAGCTGGATTCACTTACTCGTGCTCTAGTACGAGGTGGACTTACTTTTGAAGTACTGGCCCGTTCATCTTCACGTTGTCTTTTTGCTGCGGCAATTGAAGTTTTTCGAGTGTATGATTTTCGGCAATCCACGTGGATAGTAAAGGACTTTAGACCTCTTAAATATTCAGTAAACTCATCACTTCTCGCATCACTTGCAACGATTAAAGTTTGCATTCCACGATTAACCACAACAGTTTCACCTTCAGTCAAAAGCTTAGAGCAAATAAAGCAAGATTGCGATTTTTTTTTTCAAATATTCATCACTAAAAACTCTTATAGTAGACGCTTGTAATGAATACGTATATTCATTCGAACAGAACGTTTAACACTAAAAGAAGCAGGCACATGAACGACGCCACATGGACAATAGAATAGGTAACCAAATGTTTTACTCAAGGCCATACGGGTAGAGCAGAGGATTTTCGAAGGGACTGACGGTCCTTTAAATGTATATTTTCTGAATAAAATATATAGTATATACATAAAAGGGACATAAACAGACATTTTCACTTGCTTAAGTACCTGAATGTGTATATAAGTAGCTAATGTGTGCATATTACATAAAACGTGATTTTTACAATTGCGATATCTCAGGAACGGTGATACTCTCAGAAAAAATTATGGGGATCATTTTTCTAGAAAATTTTGAGATCTACAACTTTGGTCTGAGGTATTTTTTTGATAAATCTTACGTTTTTCGAGAAAAAACTCAAAAAAACCTGAAATTTTGACTTTTGACCCCAAATAACTTTTGAAGCGCTCATGGGACAGATTGGGACTTTCAAATTTTTATTTTGTATGGTAAAATAAAAGTCTTCACCAAAATTTAGCTCTGTCGCAATTTTTGTTAATTCAATATTATATAATGACCGGACTATCATATCTTCTTTTTCTTCATTCGTAAAAGCCATTTTTCGCCAAAAATTCAATGACTTGTACAATAACAAAATGCATTGAGTGTTACAAATTGAAAGTCAAATTTAGAAACATCAAAGTCAAAGCTATTATGATAAATATTACTTTTTTTTCAATATCTTCAATTTTTCGAAAAAGAATGATAACTTATTATACATCAAGGGTAAAATCTGCTTCTATTCAAAACAGAAAGAATCCAATGTAGCGCCCAAAAGAAAACATAAAGTTGATGATGGTGGCCGGAAGACGAAACGTCGGATAGCAAATCTGAAAACACCATTATGTAGCAGGGAAAAAGTGGCAATGTGGAAGTGCAATTTATTTTCGAAAAATAAAGCCAGAAAAAAATGAAATCGATATTTCGAATTTTCTGTTTTTTCCGGATATCTCCGGGTATAATCGGAACTTCAGAAGTTTCTCAACGACATATTGTTAGTCAGGTAAACGCACAACTTTGCCCCAATTCAACCATCTTCATACCTCTCATATTTTCCGAGATCCCATTGGTGAGGATCGAATTTGAAACACCCTGTTTGCAAATATGTGCTCTCAGTTAATGATTTGCGGATCCAGAAAGCTTTTGATGAATGTATAACTTCTTCATGAGTATAACAATTCAAAAAAATCAAGAAAAGATGTAATCACATTTTCTGTGAGTTGTGTAATATTACGAGACAAAATATATTTATTTATGCATCATGAAGTGATTGAGATTTGTTTTGATTTGGCGAGATAATCAGTAAAATAAATCACAAAAGATAGTGTTTGAAATTTCATCAGACGAATGTCTCAACAAATCCTTAGTTATGACATGTTTTGATAAGCTCAATGCATAATTGATTGTTTCATTTATAAGTTAACAATATTTTTTTAAAGCAAACAAAATCAAGGTTGGTCAAAACATGATCTACATCGTCTTTAAAAAATATTGTTTTGCTATACGTTCTATAATTTATCGTGTATAGATAACCTCGGCGTATTTATCAAGAAAAAATGCAATTCTGTGTTAGCAATATTCATCTTCACCTGACCTATACATAAAGTACAGGAGCGATTGATAAATAAATGTTACTAATTTTCTGATGGAATATGATATTTCAGTTATAATAATAAATTCCGATTAACTCAAAGTGCAAAATGCGAGAGTTGTGACTGGTGAATTTGAGATGAACATCAATATGGTCCCTTGTCATCAATGACTGTTTTGAAATGCTATTCATCATCTCCTGTGCATTTTTGTTTTCATTTTTGATCAACTCGAATTCAATATTTTTCAGCACGGTCCTTTTGTGAGGAATTCACATCAGTATATCGTTGTTTCTGGTGAATTTGTTGATGAATGCATCGGAACACATGGCCCTGTTCAATGGCATCCCAGTTTTCTAGACCTCACTCCCCTTGATAACTTTGAAAACAATGTGAGCAACTCAGAAGTGGATATGGACAATAAAATTGCGTCTTCCTTTTGTTAACATTGATTAGAATGATTTAGTTCATTAACAGCTCATTAACAGATGCTCAATGGCATCCCAGCTTTCCAAATCTCACTCCCCTTGATAATATTGAAAACAATGTGAGCAACTCAGAAGTAGATATAATCAAAAAACATGGATTAGAATGATTCAGTTGATCTTCATCTCATATATATATACCTTATTTCACCTTCTTTGACATTTTTCAGTTCAATAAAATCAACATGTTTCCGATAAAAAACTTCATCTAACAATGGATTCGTTTTCTGGTGACATCTCTACATTGTGAGGTTATATTCTAGCGATATCTCGAAAAAAAACAGCTCCGTCAATAAACAAAGTTTGTATAGAACAAAGTTTGTTTAGAACAAATGTTATTAAATTGAAAAGTGTCAAAGAAGATGGAATAAAATTTGCAATTTTTGCAATTTTTGGAACTTTGAAGGGCGTAACTCTGGAAATAAGGGTGAGCACTTTCAAATTCCTAATCTACATGTCAAAATACACAATTTTTTTTCAAAATCTAAGGGTTCAGCCTATCCGAAATTTTACCAAAATTGATAAAATAAAACTTTGGATCACTCAACCAATTTAGTGAATTTACGATGCGTCATTGAAGTAAGTATTCGAAGTATAATATCAGGACAAACAGTTGGATGAAAGTATTGCAAAGGTCATATTGAGTGCTTCAAGTACATAAAACCTTGAAAGTAACATTTGTTAAGTAGGAACTTTATGGAGGTTGTTTTGAATTCTACTTGAAAAACTGGTTTCTCTTACAATCACGTCAATAATGTATCATATCAATATTCGTTGATCTGTTTTTATATTTCGAAATTTCTTCCAGTCAGTAGTTGAAGGTGAGTTAGTACTAAATGTACAATGTTTTAATCCAGTAAATGACAAACATATATCACACTATCAATCGTTTTATATAACTGAATCTACAGTTTGAAATATAAAATACTTTTCTTTGGAATGTAGTTACATCTCAGACAAGTACTACCCCTTTAGTTATAATGGAATCAGGACATAACCGGAAAGAAACAGTACAAAAGTTAAAAACATTTACTGAATAATTTGCCGTAGATTAGGAAATATACCAGTTACAAGTTGTGACAAATTTTAATATGAAACATTTTTCATGAAATTGAATTTATTTTTATTCCTTGAAAAGAAGTATTTCGATGAAAATAGCATATCGTTTACAGGATAAATCTAAACGTACGAAAACCAAAAATCAATCAACAGGAAAAACGTATATAAGTTTTGAATTGAATAAGTCCTTCTGGATAACTACCTACTGTCCACTCTCCAATTCTTAGAATTATGGCACTTGAATTCGATTAAAATGCCTTCAAAAATTGAGTTTTGACCTATAAATTATCGAAAATTGATTTTGAACAAGATTTTGTAAATATTATCGACAGTGAGCTGATAATTTTGTATGAAATGGTATTGTGACGCATTGTCAAAGTTTAACATACATTAGTGAAACGGTGATAGAACTGAAATTTTCAAAAATGATTTATCGAGTGAAAATCAAATCAATTGAAATTGTTTAGAAATTTGAGAACAAAGATCGGATGTTGACGATCATTTTATGGAAGCGCAGAAGGGCCACATATTTTTATTATTTGTTTTATGCAAATAACGACTTTGTAACTCGAAACTTGGACTTTAATCTCACTAAACCCGTAATTACGAAACCGCCGACGAGATGTCGTCGTCCTTACTCGAAAATTTTGACTTTGAACTTGACATTACGACTTTTGAAATTAAAGTAGGAATTTCGAGTTTCAAAGTCGTAATTTTTACAAAACAAATGAAAAAAATATGTGGCACTTTTGCGCTTTCGTATAATTTAAACTCGGATAGGATAATTTTTGGGAAGGTTTCTATAAACACATATTGATTGTTATCAAACTTTTAAATAATAAATAGTATCTTGAATAAAATAAAGCAACCATACAACAAAAATTTGTCAAACATTATTACTGAAAGGTATTATTCATGAGGTCATAAATCGCCAAGAAAACAACTGCTCTCAATTATTGGGTTTTATAGAGTTCTCTTTGACAGGATCATGCTTGTTTATTTATTTGTTTGGGTCAAATTTAGTAATTGAAGTTTGATCCCCTTCCTGTTGACAGATTGATCTGGAATTTGGTACACACATTTAATTTTGATGACAATACAATTTAACGAATTCTGCTGTACCCTTGTAAATCCAAGATGGCCGCAGCTATAAAATGGCGGATTAGATATTTTTTCACAACTAACTTAACTTGGATATCAAATGACAGGGCTTGACTAGTAGAATAGTAGTACACTTTGAAAAAGATGCAAATTCGAATTGGTCGCAGCTGCAAAATGGCGGATTACAAATTTTTTCACAAATACCTCAATATGAGTATTAAATGACAGGGCTTGACTAGTAGAATAGTACAACACTTTGAAATAGATGCAAATTCAGGATGACCGCAGCTACAAAAGGGCGGATTACATGTTTTTTCACAGCTACCTCAATATGGGTATCATATAAGAGGGCTTTACTAGTAGAATAGTAGTATACTTTGGAAAAGATGCAAATTCAAGATGGTTGCGGCTACGAAATGGCGGATCACATATTTTTTCACAATTATCAATATGGGTATCAAATGATAAGGCTTGACTAGAAGAATAGTAGTAAATTCTGAAAAAGATGCAAATTCAAGATGGCCGCAGATACAAAATGGCGGATTACATATTACTTTGTAATACTAAGGCACTAAATGGACTGAACAGATTGGGAAGAATTAAGTAACAAAATTGGAAACTGAAAACTTGGAAATAAAATGAAGAAAACTACATCAAATGATAACATTTCGAATACTTTACCTGTTACCTCTCAAACCGGTAACAGGAGATGACCGTTTGGTGAGAGTTGACCGTTTTTCGCTTGATTATGGGTTTCCATATGTTGCGTATCTCTACGTTAGTTTGGCTTAATGCGTCGATGGACAACATATATGCAGCTTCTTTGAATTTCCTCCGAAACCAGTGTTCCTCCCTGTGGATGATCTCAGCTTGGGACCACTTGATGTTATGTGGTCCTCGCTGTGTGTGTTTCTTGTGTTCGGCAATGCGGACTTTCAATGGCCTCTTAGTTTCACCGATATAGTATTGTGAAATATTCAGTAGAAATAATGAACATGTCTGATCTCAGAAACAACAAAAATAATTTTAGAAAAGTTCGCCCTTGAGTGCGATTTTGATTTATTGATGGGTGAAGTGAAGTTTTTGAAAATATAATTTTTGATCTACTCATTTTTCAGGAGATATTGAATAGAACGTTACTTGCAGTTCTTCACTGAATACTTTGGAGATATTCTCACGTAGGTAAGTTAAATGGAATTTGGTTTCAACATGATGGGGCTCGTCTCTATTGTGTGAAAGAGGTTTCCGGATGGCACATTTAACAACAAATGGATCGCAAACAACGGATCAATAAAATGGCCCACGAGATCACTAGATATTGATATTTTATATTATTTTCTATCGGAGACATTGAATAATAGAATTTATGCTGGAAGAGAAATAACAAATACCTTTTATTGGTAGAAATCTCACAATAAAGTGTGTTTTTTGAATACGTTATAATCGATTTCCATCAAGTATCGATCAGTTCTATTATATTTTTGAAATCTATACTTATGAATGCGAAAGTCACTCACTTAACGCTAGTTACGTGGTCATAGTTCCCACGACACGGCCATTCACACGGAGATTCAGCTGAGTAAGAGATATTCCAGGAATCCCTTATCTCGACATGCAGTTAGCATCCAGTTAACATTATATTAATTATCATTCTGTTTGTAGCTCTCGTAAGAGACAGTCGTCTCTAGTTTGTAAAATAAATTCTTTTTAAAAAGTTATTTTCTCGTTCCAATCATTTAATTGGCGCAGTCGGTAGGATTTGTGCAGCGTGAAAACGAACTTTTTGCGTCGTGGAGTTTCAACCCCTTCAGCACAAATTCAACAAGAATCCTTCGAGGACCACCCAGAACGAGCGGACAAGGAGACGACAGAGCCCCAGGGAAGCTGCAAGGAATCAACGGAGAAGGAACTGGAACTTACAAGTAAGTGCCAAATATTTCCTTCTTGCCTTCACGAACCCTCTGTATAAGGACTTCGGCGAAGATATATAGTACCGTTCATTGCGAACAAATTGTTGTCTATTCGAGACGAGTAATTTTAAGAAACTATTTATTGAGAAAAACAATTATTTATTTATGAGTGAAATTGAAGATATTTTATCACGATTGAATAGTTTATCATTTCAAGAAAGTTCAGCAAATAATACTGAAAATTTTGATAATACTTTTCAACCCACAATGGTTCCACCAGTTCCACCCCAACCAACTCAAATAAATTGGAACCTTTTCAAATCTAGAATAAACAATTTAAAAACTTTTGATGGTGATAGCAATACATTGAACAAATTTATCAGTAGATGCGATGCTATAGTTAACGCGTACAATGTGTTTAATGATGCTTCACTTAATGAACACGTTCTTGAATGTATTCAAGAAAAATTGACAGGTAAAGCCGAGTATATGGTTGGTAACAGAACCGAACTTAATACTTGGGACGCCTTAAAATCTGCTCTGAAACAATGTTTTTCGGATAGGAGAGATTTGGACTGTTTAGTTCAAGAATTAACTAGAAGTCGACCCCATAGAGGAGAAGACCTAATGACTTTCGGTAGTAGAATTCAATTAATCAAAAGTAATGTAGTTCAAAGAGTCAGTAACAACCCAGACTTAACTCCAGAAGAAAAACTTTACCAAACAACTCACTACGATAAAGTAGCCCTCAGTACTTTCATTGCTGGTTGTCCTGGTATTTTGAGAAATAATATGCATCTCAAAAAGCCAGCCTCACTGGAAGACGCCATAGCATACGTAAACGAGTTCGAAAATTTTGAAAAAATGTATGGTTCGTTAAACGATTATAAATCAAAGTTCAATACTTTCGGTAGACAATCCATCATACCAAACGTCAACCAAAATGGCCCTAGATTTATACAACATCAAAGACAAAATTTTCAAAACGAAAATTTTTCTAGCCCAAATTATTTTTCCAAAAATGATCAACATTTTTTCAATCCACAATTTTCAACTAGACCTAATTGGCCTAGCCAACCAATTAATATCCAACCTAGACAATTACCACCGCAAAGATACCCTACAAACCGAGAAGTTTTCGGACCTCCTCAGAATGTTTTTAAACCAAAAAATATTCCACCTAATCCATTACCGAAACCGGAACCCATGTCCACTACATCAAGAAACCCAACAAAAATGTCTCAAAGACCTTTTTCTCAACAAAACAACACTTTTAGGAACTGTAATAATTACCGAAACCCTCAAAAAATGTTTACCGCAAGTCAAAAACCGAATTTTATATCTGAGGAATTATTTTCTAACGAATACGATGAATTTCTCCAAAATAATGACACTGATCAACAATTTTATGATAATCCCAACCTCAGTGAAGAAGCATACACTTCAGAAAATGCTGTTTATTTAGAAAACGAACCAAATTTTCAGAATGAATACTTAAGCGACGTAGATTGTGATGAAACTGGAAATTTTCATTTAACAACCCAATTCGAAAATCATACTTAGCCGAAATTAATGCATTTTGTAACAATGCATTACCTTATGTCGAAGTTAGTCACAAAAATAAAATTATTAAACTACTAATCGATACTGGAAGTTCAAGATCGATTATTAAACCATCTATTATTGAAAAATTATTCCCAAACAAAATTTATCATTCAAATACTATTATCAAAACGGCTTTAGGAAGTCAGAAAGTAAGGTACCAAGCCTCGATACCTGCTTTTCCAGAGTTCAACACAAACTATGAAATTACTTTTATTTTATTTGATTTCCACGATTACTTTGACGGAGTTTTAGGATTATCAGACTTGATAAATATGCATCTGAATATAGACCTTGTGAATAAGAGACTGATAGGAAATCATGCTGAAATTCCTTTCAAGTTCAGACAGTCTACAGATACGAGTTTTTCTTTCTCTGTCAACCCACAAGAAAGAGTACTTAAATATCTGCCTGTCACAGTTCCTGAAGGTGAAATTCTTACCCTTGAGGGAACACTCAATGATCTTTTCATTCCGCAAATATTGACAACTTCAAAAAATGGTTACGCCCTTATGGAAGTACAAAACCCCACCGATAGAACAATATCAGTGAAATTGATACAACCACTTCCTGTAGAGAGCTTTCAATCCTCTACTTTCGAAATGTATTCTTACGAAACTTTCGAAAATACAAGGACGGACTCACCTAAATTGGCAACCGAAATTAATATCGCTGATTTGATACGTACAGACCACATGAACAAGGAAGAAACAAATGCTATACTGAAACTCTGTAAAGAATTTTCAGATATATTTTTGAAACCTGGAGATAAATTAACATTCACCTCCAAGGTCAAACACGAAATCAAGACCACAGACGAAATACCCATACATACCAGACCATACAGGTATCCATACGTTCATAAGAGCGAAGTTCAGCGTCAAATAAAAGACATGCTTGAAAAAAAATATAATACGACCAAGCTGTAGTCCCTGGTCTTCCCCGGTCTGGATAGTTCCAAAAAAGATGGACGCGTCCGGGAAGCCAAAATGGCGAGTGGTAGTCGATTATCGAAAACTTAATGATAAAACCATTAGTGATCGTTACCCACTCCCAAACATAAACGACATTTTAGATAAACTGGGACGAGCTCAGTACTTTAGCACCCTCGATTTGGCAAGCAGTTTTCATCAAATCGAAATGGCCGAAAATTCAATCCAAAAAACGGCTTTTAATGTAGAGCACGGACACTACGAGTATTTGAGACTTCCGTATGGCCTTAAGAACGGTCCATCAAGTCTTCAGCGCGTATTAGACGAGGTTCTGAAAGACCTACAAAATAAGGTATGCATGATTTACATGGACGACATAATTATTTTCAGCACTGGACTCCAAGAACACATCCAAAACTTAAAATTGGTCTTTTCTAAATTACGAGAGGCACAATTTAAGATCCAACTGGATAAATCGGAGTTTCTCAGAAAAGAGGTAGAATTTTTGGGTCATGTTATTACGCCCGAAGGCATAAAACCAAACCCAAAGAAAATCAGAGCTGTTCAAAATTTTCCAATCCCAAAAACACAACGAGAAATAAAGTCATTCCTAGGATTATTGGGATACTATCGAAAATTTATAAACAACTTCGCAAAACTAACAAAACCTCTCACAAGTTGTCTTAAAAAGAACGCAAAAGTTGAACACACTAAAGAATTTATCGAATGTTTCAATACTTGTAAATCGGTATTGACTTCAGAACCGGTTCTCGCATACCCCGATTTTGAAAAACCCTTTGAAGTCACAACTGATGCTTCAAATTACGCCCTTGGCGCCATTTTGTCACAAAATGGACACCCAATTTGTTACGCTTCTCGAACACTTGACCCACCTGAAATTAATTACTCAACTATCGAAAAAGAACTTCTTTCGATTGTATGGAGCTGCAAATATTTCAGACCATACCTTTTCGGCAGAAAGTTTACAATTTATTCAGACCACAAAACCCTTCAGTGGCTTTTCTCACTAAAGGAACCTAATTCAAGACTTGTGCGATGGCGTTTGAAATTAGAGGAATTCGACTATGTTGTAAAATATAAGAAAGGAAAATGCAACCAAGCAGCGGATGCTCTTTCCAGAAATCCTCATACAAATGACTTCAATGCTATCGAAACACTTTCAGTTCAAAATAATCCTGGAGACATAAACGAACTTATCGACATCTATTTGAATAACGATAATATTCCAGTTTTAGACAACGACGTTCTCAATGAAGTCCTGGAACCGCAAGAACCGAAAAAACAAATTAACATATTATCTGATATTCAAATTGTTCCCCCAAAATTAAACGAAATCGAAAAAACATCGGATTCACAAACCGTTCACACTTCTCTCGAAGACCCTGTCTTTCAAATTCCCATTTCAGAAAGACCAGTTAATACATATAAAAATCAAATAATTGTAGCTATTGGTGACAAAGAAAAACTTAAATGTAGAATAGAAAAGGTATTCGAGAATTTGCGATCTTATATTACCATACCCTCTAAAAATCTGAGCGAGAATATTGTTAAACTCATTAAAGAATATATCGATCCAAAACAAACATTTGCCTTCCATTTTAAAAACCCAGCAGTCTCACAAATGTTCAATACAACAATCCAAAATTTACTCAAGAATTCTTCATTCAAAATTGTTCATTGTCTAACATTCTTAGAGGATGTAGAAACATCGAAAGAACAGAAAGAGAAACTTAAATGCTATCACGTTAAGAAAACATGCCACAGAGGTATAAATGAAATGAGGACATCCCTCAGTTCACGATTTTATTGGCCAAAAATGGCAGAAGACATACAAAATTATATTAATAATTGCGAAACATGTCAGAAAAATAAATACGATCGGAATCCTCCTGTAATTAAATTCAACCTAACACCTACAACTTCCAAGCCTTTTGAGCATGTGACACATTTTCACGATACGGTCAGGCATATCCATTAAAATCCTTAACCGGAGTTTTAGTAGTCGAAAATCTACTCAATTTTATTACCCATCACGGTTTACCACTCAAAATAACCGCTGATTCAGGCACCGAATTCAAAAATAAAGATCTAGAAAACTTTTGTAAAATTTATAACATTGAGTTGCATTACACAACTTCAAAAAACAGTAATTCTAATTCACCAGTTGAAAGATTTCATTCAACACTGATTGAGCATTATCGATGCTTAAAGGAAGAAGGAAAATCGTTCACACCTGAACAGCTGATGAAAAGAGCTGTCCTTGGCTATAATAATTCAATACATAGTGTTACCAAATTTACACCTTTCGAAGTAATTAAAGGTCATATTAATAACACAGACCCATTTGATTTAAATGATCGTATAATTGGTTCCGATTACGTTCAAAAACACAAAGAAAATGTCAAAAAACTGTATCAATCTATTCAAAATTCCAACCAAATTACTAAAGAAAAAGTCATTGAAAACAGAAATACCCAACGAAATGAACCCCCAGAGTTTGCAAATCAACAAGTTGCGTATATTAGAACAAAGGCGCGAAATAAAGATCGACCGAAATTTAAGAAAACTGAAATTATTGAAGAGACCGATATAAAACTCAAAACAAATAAAGGCACCTACCACAAAACAATAGCCAGAAAACCAAAAATTTCAAAAAAACTTTTGTTACAGAGAGTAAAAGAACATGAAGATACACGTGTTGATAACGCTATACCTTCTACTTCACGTGCTCCGAGTCCAAAGTGACGATATTCAAATAACCCCTATAACCAACCCCATCCTTCCCATACAGCTGGGAAATGCAAGAATCATATACAGCAAACATACATTTTTATATTACATAGAACTTAGCTCTATAATAAAACAATTAAACAAACTAGACGACTACTTCCAAATAATCAAAAATAATTTTGATAAGGGAACAATTAATAACCCAATTTCCTATCATGGATTAGCATACAGTATCTTATTGAAATGACAAAAAAGAAATTAGAAAACCTCCAACCCCATATCCGTATTAAAAGAGGTATGATAAATGTTATTGGAAAAATCGAAAATTGGTTATTCGGTACTCTTGATGCTGATGATGATAAACGATACGACGAAAGTATCGCTATATTAGAACGTAACCAAGAAAATATGATTAATGAGGTAAACATATGCAAATCTCTCTGTCCAAAAAATTAATCAATCACTATAATAAAACTATCCAAATTTTGAATTCAAATCAAGAAAAATTAGAAAACAGTCTAAAAACATTTCAAGCTGCAGTTCAAAAAACCATTTGCGACCTGACGAATTACATTAGTTTTCAAGGAATTGTTTCACAAATAACCCTTGACTGCCAAAATATGATTACTTTTATCGATAATCTAGAAGATGCTATCACATTTGCAAAGTTAAATACCTTACACAATTCAATAATACCTAGTTCTGAACTGAAAGAAATAATAAATTATTTAAGCAACATCTACTCTGATTCAAAAATCCCGAAATTTGAAAGTATGTTGACATATTATCAATTTTTCGGTGCACAAGTAACTTTTTCGAATGACAGAATAATTTTCGCAATACACGTTCCTATTGTCGGAAACGAAGTTCTTACATTTTTCCACCTTTATCCTATCATCCAAAATCACAGTATTTTTATCCCAAAATACCCATATTTGGCACGAGCAAACCACGATATCCAGTTCGAAGACAGTCCATGCCCAGTATTAGAGAAAACGTATTATTGTCCAGAAGATTACTTTTCCGAAGACCAATGCACATCCCACCTGATCGAAGGCAAAGTCGCCGATAATTGTCAGCCTCTTCCAATCAATGTGGCAGAGTCGATTATCGAACAAATCACTCAAGAAGAAATCCTGGTAATTCCGATACAGAGCGAAAGAATATTTTCCAAATGTAAAACCGATCAATATTTGGAAATAAAAGCGCCCACCCTAGTCAAGATCCCGAAAAATTGCCAAATTGAAGTGAGAAACAAGATTTTCACCAACAACGTGAAAATAGGAACAGGCAAGCCACTGATCTTACCTAAAATCGAAATGAAAAATATCGAGAAGTCAACAATATATGAAACACAAAATTTCTCGAGACTAAATTTTGAAGAACTCTACGAAATCAACAATATAGTGGACCGATTGAAACCAATCCACAAATTTAACAACTCCGAAAATAACACTACCATTTTTGGCGTTTTTGCAGGAGTTACTATCACAATAATTGTCCTGATATTGGCAGCTTTTAAGAAAAATTGGATTAAAACCCGTATACTGGGATGTTGTTGCTTTAAAACACCCCAAAAAGAAGAAAATACCAATGACGAAGATATGGTTCCAAGCCGCCAAAATAATTCCATTATTTTTTCGGCCTAAGGAGGGAGGAGTTACGTGGTCATAGTTCCCACGACACGGCCATTCACACGGAGATTCAGCTGAGTAAGAGATATTCCAGGAATCCCTTATCTCGACATGCAGTTAGCATCCAGTTAACATTATGTAACGGTCTAAATTTACTTGTAAATATTGTAGATATTGTTCGTTTATTTACTATGGAATCGACAGAATTGTCATTTATTGATGACGAACTTTTCGTCACAGCTAGGGACACATCTGGTTTGTCAGTGTGCCCGACCTACATTTTCAAAGAAGTTGTTACGTTTCAATTTAGCACTAGATCAAACTGCTCTTATGTGACCTTTCAAAACCACTACCTTACCTTTTAAGATCTTTATTCAGAGGATATTAACAATGTAATTCAGTTACAAGTTCATTTTATTCATTTAACATCATAGTAATGGGAATCTTCCGTTCCATAGAAAACCATACCTGAAATGTATAAGAATAAATGTATGCTCCCTGACTAACTGCTTTGACCAGTACTTACGCGTTCTCCTATTGCCAATCGACATTGGAGATCCGAAATTCCTCGCTAGGTTGAAATAGTTGTTATTGTTTGTTTCTCAGTTTTCTTCACCTATCATTTTTTTCAGCCGTTGTCTGCCTTATTCCCTATACCTTTCCGAGAATATTTCTTGCATAGATTGTTATTCATCACTTCCAGAAGGTTTACTGACATATTAGAGCCATATCGCCTGAAAAACAATATTAGTTAGCTCTGGTTACTGAATACTGTTTGATATTTTCGGTAAATATTCTGCATAATATGAATGCTCTAATATTTGTACTGAAAGGGAAGGATGTGGCGACTTACCTTATATGTTTCTATTCCATCGCATGAATAAGGATTGGTAAATAGTTGAAAATAGGTTGGAACAATATATTTTGTAAATATTCGTAAACAAGGTTAAAAGACAGCTGTTGGTTGACATCTGCCGAACTTTCGTAGTGTCGTTCCGTCGACTTACACCGAACTAGTTCTACAGTTGTTCACGGGTGAGGGATTGATCGGTTACTCAAGTTGTCAAGGGTTGTTTTAGGGTTGCATTGCTTTGAGAAGGAGTTTTGATGGGTCATGGACTTGTTGATGATGTATCAAGTGGCTGTGGAGGAATTGTTAGATTTATGATGTTGTGCACAGCGCCCCCTTGGTGCTTGTAGTGTAGATTGGATGCACTGTGGCAACAACTGGTTAGCTGTCAGATGTGGCATTCTCTTAGTATTTGGAAGTTAGCCTTCGGTGAGCTTGGTTCGGAGTTCAAAGGGTACCATCAGACTGATTGTAGGATATATTTGGTTGTATTTGTGCCATCCTTCACGGGGATTATTTCTACAAGTCAGGATTGTATAGTGGAAGACTGATTGGTCATTTTGGTGTGGATATTTGCAGTCGGAAACTTAAGCTCTTTTGAGGATTTGTGGTGGATACCGAACTCGTGCCAGGTGGAAGGATTTCCGAAATTAGGTATGTCTGAATCACTGTCGCATCTCTCATGTGATCTTAGCTATGATATCACTTCTTCAATTCTACAACCTTCGTTTCTCGTCTCTAGATTCATAAGAAACAGAAGGCCCTCAGTCACTCATCAAGTCCCAGCAGGACTTCCGTGCAGAACACCGCACACGAAGAATCGTATAGAAAACCCCTTGGCCAGGGTAAGAATTTTACCATTAAATGTGTTTTTGATGAGTTTAGTAATTTCTGATTCCATCGTTATATCTCAAATGAATATTAGTATTGAAGAGAGGTTTCAACACTCATTCAATTTTCTTGATTTTTACGGATCATATGGTTATACAGGGCACCCAAAAATATACTCTTGTTATCTTGCTACTTTGCTTGATGAAAATATACCAGGGGTATTGATTAGTCAAATAGTCCTATTGAATGGGGGTTGAATCTCACCTTGTTTCATCTGATTCTGATTGAGAATTTTCTTCCGTAGGGTTTTTCTTCCTGCTTTTTCTTCCTGCTTTTCTTCCTGTTTTTTTTTGTCTTCGTCAAGGGTTCCTGTTTTCCTTTATTTTCTTTCTGGATCTTATTTGGTGATCCATTACTGGTCCAGCTTGTCGTGCCCTACAGGGTGATCTATCTTGGTGGTGCTACAGGGTGATCCATCTCCGCCGTACTACAGGGTGATCCATCTCAGCAGTACTACAGGGTGATCCACTTCCGCCATACTACAGGGTAGCCTAACACCATATACCGGGTGGCCCAAAAGGAGCACGCAAGTTATAATTGATTTATTTGAAAATTTGTGCAATACTGAGATATTTAAATAATTGTTTGCCCTTATGTTTATTGATACCTGTTGATATAGTGTTGTTTATCGTTTATTGATTAAGAGTTTGTTTATTGATACCTGATTGACATAGATATTTGTGAAACGGAAATTGAGGTATATTCTTCCTTTCGCGATTGCTGATTGACACCGATGCGCCTACGCCTGAGCTCACGCGACGCAAACGAGTTTGTCTTACCATCCGATACTAGTATTTACGATTTCACCTACTCAATTTTCGTGGTAGTTTTACTCGACGTATTGTAGTTTTTTGAGCGTCGTTACTACCGTAATTTATGGCTGATTGAATTTGTGGTTAGATACACCGCGCTCTTGTATGGACATTTGAACATCGCGTAGTAGTGTGAATATTGCATTGTTGTCTTAGAAGCGTTGTTGGTTAATCCATGTAAGTTAGGATTACTGAATAAATCATATTGGGGATTTTTATCTTTTATTTCCAATATTAATTGGTAAGTTATTGATATTGTGAGTTACTTAGGGTATCTGGAGGATTAAATTTACCTGGCGCCCATTAAGATCTATTTGAAATTTGCTAAGTTGTTTAACCCACTCCCGTCTCCACTGTTTAGCTTAGCCGCGGATACCCATCTGTCTTATTTGTTACCGACAGATGATTTAGTCCCCTCTTGTGGTTTGTGAGGTGACATTTTGGCGCCCAACGTGGGGCCCTTAAAAGAAGGTTTTTTTTTGCGTTTTGGCGTTAGTAGGTGACTTTTGGAAACTTTGGAAAAATATAAATATTTTTTTTTTTTAATTGATACCACTCTAGTAGAATAGCGTTATGGCAAGAAGACTGGTAATAAATCGTCTTGATAAAGACGAACTGACCTATGAATTAGCATATCGGGGCGTAGCAACTGGCACTTGTGAGGAAATGAGACATCGTTTGGTTCAAGTAATGCAGATGGAAAGGTACGGCGAGAGTCTTCGATATCCTTCATATCCATTCACTTTCGAGGAAGATGAGGCTGCAATCAGAGGGAAACTAGATGATATCAGAAGGCTGATTGATGACATAACCGATTCTGGAACGAGTAGCGGGGCAATGAAACTTCAGACCAAGCTAGCACATGTGTTGAATCGTATAGACAATATGGACCCAGATAAGGATAAGGACAAAGAAACCCGGAAATCCGAACTCCTGGGTTTGGCTCTGTCGTTGATGGACGAATTTTCACATAAAGTTGACAGCAGCAAGAGAAGTGATACGAAGCGTGTGCCGGTTGCACTAAATCAATTAGAAAGCAGATTGGGAGCGCAATCATTCCATGCTAACTTAGGAGCAGTTGCTCGATCGTCTCTGACGGAAGATCCAGTCTTTGACCCATACTCAACCAGTAAAATGATTCCGCCTTATAAATGGAATCTGAAGAAGTTTTCTGGAGATGATAAAGGAATGTCGGTGACAGCATTTTTCGAGGGAATAGAGGAGTTGAGACTGGCGCGACATGTCCCCAACGCTGTTTTGTTGGACTCAGGTGTGGACCTTTTTGCTGACAAGGCGTATCAATTTTATAAAGATTGTCGGAATCGAGTATCGACCTGGGAAGAACTAGTGGAAGAGTTTCGAGAAGAATATCTCTCTGCCCATCATTCTGACGCATTGTTCGAAGAATTGCAGAAAAGGACTCAACACCACTCAGAAACCATCGGAGTTTATCTTGCAGTGATGTCAAGCTACTTCAGCCGCCTAGGTTGCCCAATGACAGAGGAAGCTAAGCTGAACATAGTTATGAAGAATTTACATCCCTTTTACCAAGACAGATTACGTGAACCCTTACCCACAACCATTTCAGAACTTCGCTCGGTATGTCGAAGAATGGAAGCCAGAAGGGACATAATCAATAGCTACGTAGAACCATCAGCACGTCGTGGCAACGTGATAGAGAAGGATTTGGCTTTCGTAGAGGTCACCAAGGAATTGAATGCCTTAGAGATAGCAACGGCACGAATTCCGTCGAACAATCAGTCGAAGGAGATAGTATGTTTCCGATGCGATCAACCCGGACATCGTGCTATAGGATGTGCTCTACCGAAGCAACTGGAATGCTACAGATGTAAGAGAAAAGGGTATACCGTTCGTAATTGTCCAAACTGCTCCGTGTCGGGAAACGACAAGCGACGCCTTTGAATCGTCGAGGGGAAGGCGCTCGCAAATTGCACTCGGCGACTGCTATTCAACCAATCCTTGATTATATTCTGGATCACGCCGAAAACGATGAGAGACCCTACCTTAAAGTTGAAGTCTTGGGGCGTAGTTTACTGGGGTTATTAGACTCAGGTGCCTCAGCCACTATCTTGGGACACCCAGGTTGGCAAATCGTAAAAGATTTGGTACATTTGAATTCAGCAAAGAGAATTAGTTGCACTGTTGCCAATGGTCAAGTATGTGAAAGTATAGGAGAATGTGAAGTGCCATTTTGTTTAAGAGGCAAGCTGAAATTAATTCGAGTTTTAGTGGTTCCTGATGTCCCTCATCACTTAATTTTGGGAACGAATTTCTGGAGAGCAATGGGAGTGGTTCCGAATCTGAGGCACAACGAGTGGAAATTTTCTGAGGAAATTTGCTATCTGAACGCATTGGACCATCTTCGAGGACAAACAGTTTTATCACCATTGGAAGAGGCCCGGCTAAACGCTGTAGTAGAGAAGAACAAGGAGCTCATGGGGAATAATTTAGGCTGTACGAATCTAGCTGAACATGTCATCGTGACCAACTCACCACCCATCAAGCAGCGTTATTATCCAGTGTCGCCTATTATTCAACAACATATTGATCGAGAACTAACAGAGATGTTGAAGAACGATATTATCGAGAAGTCGAATAGTGGCTGGTCGTCACCGGTTCTTCTCGTTAAGAAGAAAGATGGGAGCTACCGCTTTTGCGTTGATTACAGAAAACTAAATTCGGTAACGGAACGAGACAGCTACCCTCTCCCATATGTTTCCCACACGCTCGATAAATTGAAAAATGCACATTATTTATCCTCTCTTGATATCAAGTCTGCGTATTGGCAAGTTCCTGTGGCGGAAAAGTCGAGACCGTATACAGCGTTTACCGTTCCTGGGCGTGGTTTGTTCCAATTTAAAAGGATGCCGTTCGGATTACATAATTCACCAGCAACGTGGCAGAGGTTGATCGATACCGTCCTAGGACCTGAACTAGAACCACACGTCTTCGTCTATTTGGATGATGTAGTGATCGTTACCCAAACTCTGGAGAAACATCTGACAATTCTTGATGAAGTTTTCCGCAGATTGAGAGAAGCAAATCTCACTGTTAGCTTCGAAAAGTGTCAATTTTGTAGGCCAGAAATGAAGTATTTGGGATACGTTGTAGATAGAAATGGATTGCATGTCGACCCCGATAAAGTCAAGGCTATGTTGCAGCTTCCTAGACCAGAATCGGTAAAAGATGTCAGGAGACTGGTGGGTACTTTTTCCTGGTACAGGAGATTCATACCTGAGTTTGCATCCATCGTTTCTCCACTCACATCGCTGCTGAAAAAGGGTAGAAAGTTTGATTGGACCGAAACTTGCGATATCGCTTTTCAGAAGATGAAGGAACGTCTTATATCAGCACCAGTCTTGAGCTGTCCGGATTATTCCCTCCCATTTGTTCTGCAAACAGACGCCTCGGCATTTGGAATTGGCGCTGTTCTCACTCAGACTCGCGAGGATGAGGACGTAGTAATTTGCTATTTGAGTAGATCATTGACGAAACAAGAGCGCAATTTTTCTACTACAGAAAGGGAATGCTTGGCCGTGCTGTGGGCGATTGAAAAACTGCGACCTTATTTAGAAGCTATTCCGTTCACCGTAATAACCGATCACTATTCCTTGGTCTGGTTACAGAATTTGAAAGATCCATCAGGACGACTGGCAAGATGGGCAGTCCGCATGCAGCAATATGACTTCAAAATTGTTCACAGGAAAGGGAAGGATCACATCGTTCCTGACACCCTTTCTCGATCGGTCCCAGTCATTGATGCCATCAACCAGCAGATGAAAGAAGAGATTTTGGACAAGTGGTACCTGCGCGTGAAAGATCGAGTGAGTTTACAACCCGAAAAATACCCCAATTGGAGATTCTCTCAGGGATCACTCTACAAGTACGTCAAACCGTGTTACGTGGAATTAGAAGACCAAACCGACGTTTGGAAGTTAGTTGTACCAAAAGCGGATCGGAAGAAAATTCTTATTGAAGCTCATGCAGACCCGACCTCAGGACATCAAGGAATATTCAAAACCTACCATCGTATCAGGGAAAGGCATTATTGGCCAAAGATGAAATCTGACGTGTCGAAGTTTGTTCGAAATTGTTCCACTTGTTCCGCCTATAAACCCGACCTCAGAGGACCAAATGGACTAATGACTCCACAACCGAAAGTGACCCGGCCATGGGAAATGATCGCCAGTGATATCATGGGACCCTTACCTAGATCTACAAAAGGCAATAAATTTATCTTAGTCGTAACAGATTACTTTAGCAAGTTTTCATTAGTCTTTCCGCTAAGATCGTCAACAGCAGAAATCATCATAAGGAAGATCGAAGAGGAAGTTTTTCTGGTATATGGAGTTCCCCGAATTCTTTTGTGCGATAATGGGCCGCAATACCGATCTCGACAGATGAGAAAACTCGTGGAAGAATATAAGGTGAAAATTAGGTATAATGCCCATTATCATCCTCAGGCAAACCCGACTGAACGAGTGAACAGAACATTGAAGTCAATGTTGGCTATGTATGTGTCCGATAATCACAGGACCTGGGATTTCAACTTACCCAAGCTATCATGCGCCTTGAGAACGGCTCGACATGAGACGACTAACCACACTCCATATTTCGTGAATTTCGGCCGCTCAATGGTTTTGTGCGGAGAGGAGATCTCTCGGAGGAAAAATCTATTGGTTGATAGTGAACCTGCTGAAGATTCGAGGCCTGAAGGATTCAGAAAACTCTTTGAGGAGATAAGGAAAAGGTTAGATGTGGCTGCTCGAAAGAATGAAAAAACTTATAACCTTCGAAGAAGGAGTGAAGAATTTTGGCCAAATCAACCCGTTTGGAGGAAGAATTTTGTGGTATCGGAGGCGGACAAATATTTTAGTGCTAAGCTAGCGCCAAGATTTGTCGGGCCTTTTTATATTAAAAAAAGGGTATCCCCGTGGACATATGAATTAAGAGATGAAGACGGTAATTATAAGGGGATATGGAATGCGAAAGACCTAAAGTCAGCTAGCGCTGATGAAAATTTACGCTAGTAAATTTTCTTGAGGCAAGGGGGGAATTGTAACGGTCTAAATTTACTTGTAAATATTGTAGATATTGTTCGTTTATTTACTATGGAATCGACAGAATTGTCATTTATTGATGACGAACTTTTCGTCACAGCTAGGGACACATCTGGTTTGTCAGTGTGCCCGACCTACATTTTCAAAGAAGTTGTTACGTTTCAATTTAGCACTAGATCAAACTGCTCTTATGTGACCTTTCAAAACCACTACCTTACCTTTTAAGATCTTTATTCAGAGGATATTAACAATGTAATTCAGTTACAAGTTCATTTTATTCATTTAACATCATAGTAATGGGAATCTTCCGTTCCATAGAAAACCATACCTGAAATGTATAAGAATAAATGTATGCTCCCTGACTAACTGCTTTGACCAGTACTTACGCGTTCTCCTATTGCCAATCGACATTGGAGATCCGAAATTCCTCGCTAGGTTGAAATAGTTGTTATTGTTTGTTTCTCAGTTTTCTTCACCTATCATTTTTTTCAGCCGTTGTCTGCCTTATTCCCTATACCTTTCCGAGAATATTTCTTGCATAGATTGTTATTCATCACTTCCAGAAGGTTTACTGACATATTAGAGCCATATCGCCTGAAAAACAATATTAGTTAGCTCTGGTTACTGAATACTGTTTGATATTTTCGGTAAATATTCTGCATAATATGAATGCTCTAATATTTGTACTGAAAGGGAAGGATGTGGCGACTTACCTTATATGTTTCTATTCCATCGCATGAATAAGGATTGGTAAATAGTTGAAAATAGGTTGGAACAATATATTTTGTAAATATTCGTAAACAAGGTTAAAAGACAGCTGTTGGTTGACATCTGCCGAACTTTCGTAGTGTCGTTCCGTCGACTTACACCGAACTAGTTCTACAGTTGTTCACGGGTGAGGGATTGATCGGTTACTCAAGTTGTCAAGGGTTGTTTTAGGGTTGCATTGCTTTGAGAAGGAGTTTTGATGGGTCATGGACTTGTTGATGATGTATCAAGTGGCTGTGGAGGAATTGTTAGATTTATGATGTTGTGCACAGCGCCCCCTTGGTGCTTGTAGTGTAGATTGGATGCACTGTGGCAACAACTGGTTAGCTGTCAGATGTGGCATTCTCTTAGTATTTGGAAGTTAGCCTTCGGTGAGCTTGGTTCGGAGTTCAAAGGGTACCATCAGACTGATTGTAGGATATATTTGGTTGTATTTGTGCCATCCTTCACGGGGATTATTTCTACAAGTCAGGATTGTATAGTGGAAGACTGATTGGTCATTTTGGTGTGGATATTTGCAGTCGGAAACTTAAGCTCTTTTGAGGATTTGTGGTGGATACCGAACTCGTGCCAGGTGGAAGGATTTCCGAAATTAGGTATGTCTGAATCACTGTCGCATCTCTCATGTGATCTTAGCTATGATATCACTTCTTCAATTCTACAACCTTCGTTTCTCGTCTCTAGATTCATAAGAAACAGAAGGCCCTCAGTCACTCATCAAGTCCCAGCAGGACTTCCGTGCAGAACACCGCACACGAAGAATCGTATAGAAAACCCCTTGGCCAGGGTAAGAATTTTACCATTAAATGTGTTTTTGATGAGTTTAGTAATTTCTGATTCCATCGTTATATCTCAAATGAATATTAGTATTGAAGAGAGGTTTCAACACTCATTCAATTTTCTTGATTTTTACGGATCATATGGTTATACAGGGCACCCAAAAATATACTCTTGTTATCTTGCTACTTTGCTTGATGAAAATATACCAGGGGTATTGATTAGTCAAATAGTCCTATTGAATGGGGGTTGAATCTCACCTTGTTTCATCTGATTCTGATTGAGAATTTTCTTCCGTAGGGTTTTTCTTCCTGCTTTTTCTTCCTGCTTTTCTTCCTGTTTTTTTTTGTCTTCGTCAAGGGTTCCTGTTTTCCTTTATTTTCTTTCTGGATCTTATTTGGTGATCCATTACTGGTCCAGCTTGTCGTGCCCTACAGGGTGATCTATCTTGGTGGTGCTACAGGGTGATCCATCTCCGCCGTACTACAGGGTGATCCATCTCAGCAGTACTACAGGGTGATCCACTTCCGCCATACTACAGGGTAGCCTAACACCATATACCGGGTGGCCCAAAAGGAGCACGCAAGTTATAATTGATTTATTTGAAAATTTGTGCAATACTGAGATATTTAAATAATTGTTTGCCCTTATGTTTATTGATACCTGTTGATATAGTGTTGTTTATCGTTTATTGATTAAGAGTTTGTTTATTGATACCTGATTGACATAGATATTTGTGAAACGGAAATTGAGGTATATTCTTCCTTTCGCGATTGCTGATTGACACCGATGCGCCTACGCCTGAGCTCACGCGACGCAAACGAGTTTGTCTTACCATCCGATACTAGTATTTACGATTTCACCTACTCAATTTTCGTGGTAGTTTTACTCGACGTATTGTAGTTTTTTGAGCGTCGTTACTACCGTAATTTATGGCTGATTGAATTTGTGGTTAGATACACCGCGCTCTTGTATGGACATTTGAACATCGCGTAGTAGTGTGAATATTGCATTGTTGTCTTAGAAGCGTTGTTGGTTAATCCATGTAAGTTAGGATTACTGAATAAATCATATTGGGGATTTTTATCTTTTATTTCCAATATTAATTGGTAAGTTATTGATATTGTGAGTTACTTAGGGTATCTGGAGGATTAAATTTACCTGGCGCCCATTAAGATCTATTTGAAATTTGCTAAGTTGTTTAACCCACTCCCGTCTCCACTGTTTAGCTTAGCCGCGGATACCCATCTGTCTTATTTGTTACCGACAGATGATTTAGTCCCCTCTTGTGGTTTGTGAGGTGACAATTATATTAATTATCATTCTGTTTGTAGCTCTCGTAAGAGACAGTCGTCTCTAGTTTGTAAAATAAATTCTTTTTAAAAAGTTATTTTCTCGTTCCAATCATTTAATTCGCTCACTCATTTCTCTCTGTAACTCCGTACTGGTGAGTCCTGTGAATCTAAAATTTAGTATATAGGTGCTTCTTAGACCTAAGATGCGCAATAAGATAGGATTTTCAAATTTTTTATTGATCTTTTCTGGGTATTTCTTACCTTCCGCAATCTGAAAAATATAAATATTATAATGGAGAACTTTATACAATAGATTTAAATGTGCGAGGTGGTCACGCATCTATCATTGTTTGAGTTACTTTGATGGACAAAGTTGAGTATCTAAAAGTCTAAAAATGAAGTATTATATTGTATGGCGGCAACACTGTACACTGGACGTCACGCCGCCATATCAGAGTAAAATTGGAGGGGCTGGTTTTCCGAGACTATCTGAAACAATAAGACGAATTGGAAATAGGTATGATGTTAGAACTACTTTGAAAACAAAAAATACACTGAGATCTATACTCACACATACAAAACCCAACAATACTGAAGAAAAAACAAAAAATTGATTGTATATATGAAATACCTTGTTCTTGTGGTAAAAGTTACATTGGTGAAACCTCGAGACCATTGAAAGTGCGTGAGAATGAACATCGAGATTACATAAAAAATAGACAATTGACGGGATCTAAATTGTCAGAACACATTTTGAAATCAGACGGTGAACATCGAGTGGAATGGAATAGGAATGATCACCAATGAGCCTCACTCTAAGAGACGTAAGATTACAGAAAATGAAAGAATAGTATGGAACATACTAAAATATATATATATATATATATATATATATATATACATATATAAATATATACACACAGATACATACCTACATGATATCATAATGAACCCACATCAGAGACCACCAATTTTATACATATATACATACATATAAACATATACACACACATACATATACATACACATTTATAATGTTCAATTTGTCACATATTCTTTCAATTTTGTTTTAAATAATTTTATGGACGAAGATTCTTTGATTTCACGAGGAAGTAGATTGAATTCAACAATACCTTTGAAAAAGACAGATTTCATCGAACAAGCTTTAGAGGTTGATTTTACATAGAAATTCATATTACTTGCAGTTCGTGTTGCTCGATCATGAATATTGTTCACAGGAATCAATTGACACTGTAAATAATTGGGCAGTAAATTATTTATCATTTTGAAAATGAAAGTAATTGTTTGAATATAATGATTTTGTTTAACATTAAGCCAGTTGAGGATATCTAACATCGATTTTATATTGCAACCAAGGATAATACGCATTGCTTTATTTTGTAGAATTTGCAGTCTGTCATAATTAGATATGTTCGTGTAAATTATAGAACTGCAATAGTTGAAATGAGGCAATATCATAGTATTGTACACTGTTATCCGACTAGACTGAGATAAAGATGCAGTTATACGTCTCATGAATCCAATTTTTTACCTATTTTTTTCGTAATATAGTCAATATGTTTATCAAATTTTAGTTGGGTATCAATTACGAATCCCAAATATCTCATTTCCTGAACCCGTTCAATCCGCTGATGATTTATTTTGATATCTAATTCCATACTTGAAATTTTTGATACAGAAAATTATTGCCAATAAACATATATTCACTTTCAGTTTCATTAACTTTCAGTTTATTGATTTTAAATTTATAAAAAAGTTGATCTATTTCATCATTCAATGTGTTCATAAGATCAGCGAAATCACTGCTATTGAAGTATATCAAGGTATCATCAGCGAAAAGATGAAATTTACATTTCGTCGGAACAGAACCCAAATCATTTACATATAACAATAATACAAGAGAACCTAAAACACTTCATTGTGGCACACCATAGTTGTTGAGGTGGCACTCTGACTCTATGTTTGCTATTTTAGTTTTATCATATCTATTGCCCAGGTAACTCGTTATCCACTGTATTACTGAACCCGAAAATCCATATTTTTTTAATTTCAATATTAATATTTCGCGATCGATTGTTTCTAATGTCCTTTTCATATCAGTGAAAACTGCACATATTCCAACTCCAGGTTTATCCAAAGCACTCTTCATGTCTGATATAATAGGTTGAAGTATTGATTCGCACGAATGAGATTTACGAAATCCTGATTGGTACGAACAGATAATGTTATTTACATCAATATATTCCATCATTTGATTTAGTACCGCCATTCCTAAGATTTTGTCACAAAACGGTAACATATTTACTGGTATTAATTGTTCAGCTAAGTTAGTGTTCAGAATTTTTGGTATTGGAACTATTGTTGAAGTTTTGAAACATTGAGGTACTTTTCCCTTTGATAAACTCAAATTAATTAAAGTCAGTAGTGGATAACCAATAATATGAAATACATTTTTGATAACTTCGAGACCAACTTCATCAGTACTATATTTGCTCTTTGTGATTTTATTATATCATATAAGTTTTGTAGAGACAAAGGGGTGAATTCAGACATGTTTGACAAATGGTTTGGCACTGTATCGAGTATTTCATCTTTTTCTGCATTTTCTGGACTAATACTAGTTATTATATCTTGAATACTATTTATAAAATACTGGTTCAGTACATTTGTGATTGTTATTTGATCACTATAAATTATCCCTTGGCAGTTTAGACTGGAAATTGAACTTCCTACATTTTTTCTGCCTAAAAGTTCTTTCAGGTGCATTCACATTAACCTAGGATTACCTTTATTCCCATCAATTTGTTGTTCAAAGAAATATTTTTTTGACTCTCTCATTGTTTTGACATTATTTCTAGCCTGTTTATAGAGAATCCAATCTCCTTCCTCATTAGTTAAGACACATTTTTTATATGCTTTATTCCTTTCACCAGTAGCTGATCTACATGCATCATTAAACCATTGTTTATGATTTGTCTTCATTTTTTTTGAGGTCATGGGTGCAATCATATCAATAGAGGAAATAATATTATGTACAAAAATGTCTGAAAGAACATCAACGTCACTATATGTATAACCCTAGTCTTTTTCCACAAGTAAATTTGTTAGTTCGTCATAATTTATTTTACCACGGAGCTTTCTAATTTGAGACAAGTCCGATTCTTCCGTACTTTCAATATGTAGGATTCTATGTTCGCTTATTATATAATCTTTTTCAGTATAAGGTGCCATGTTGTAGTCATTACTAAAAACTAGATCGATAACTGAACTGGAGTCCTTATATATCCTTGTATATTCCGTAATCAACTGTTTCAAACCGTTATTTTCGATTGAATCTTTTAGTTTTTTTATAGATTGAATTTTTATCATACTGTATATTGAAATCTCCAGTAATGACTACAATATGACTACCGTTAAGTTCAATAAATTCTTCCAACCAACTCGAAAAGTGTTGGAAGAAAACTGACATATTGTCACTTGGCGATCTGTACAGCACAGCAATACTATAAGTTGAATGATGGAAATAAATATCTCCTGATAAAATCCAAAAATTCATATCAACAGCGAAGGACTTAATGTTTGTGAATTTCAACGAATCTTTCACAAACATTTGAGCACCCCCTGTATGTCTACTACTCGAGTTACACCGAGCCATTTTATTCCCCCTGTATATATAATTCATCATTATTGATTTCTTAGTCACACATGTTTCTGCTAAACACATCACTGAAGGGTTGTATCTCATTATACAGTCCAATAGATCATCTTTATGTTTACAAAAACTAGATATATTCATACAGGACAAAAATAGCTCCCTGTTACTCGGCAGTCATTTAGTGATAATATCATAATCAATTTTTCTCTGTATGGATTGAACAATTCTTTGATAGCATTTACAATTTTTGTCAGTGGCGGCGTGATCTTCCTGAAGGTTCAGGTTGAGTTTATTATTGTTTGTTCGAATACAATTTATACATTTTTTAATGGCACTATTACAGTTGGCACTTTTATGATTACCTGCGCAAATAATACATGCAGTATTTTCCTTGCAGTTTTTAACCTCATGATTGAAACCACTACAGTTGAAACAACGCTTAACACCAAAATATTCATATATTTTGCAAATATTCCTTCCTACGTATTGGGGTATTTTATTTTGCTGAATGATTTTGGCTAGTAGATTTTCAGGTTCTGATATCGGAGAGCACCTTGTATTATATCGAATGTTTCAATTGTCAATCAACAACAAAGACATAATTTCATATTTCAAAACTCCTTTGACTTCTGTCGAAGAAGTAAAGAAATAAATGCCAATATATTAGAATATATTAGAAATTTTTTGTCGATTTCTGAAGACGGAGGCAGATTTTGGCCTCCGAAACGTTAAGATGAGTATTGTATTATTTCTTAACAATTGTTTTGATAGGCAAAATTGTTGAATACGACAAGTTACTGATAAATAGAAGATTTTTCTTTGTGAAAAATACTTTGATTTTTACGCAGTAACTTATCGGGGTAAACTAAAATATTTGCCCTTCTACACTTCTATTAAGTTCTCCATTATAATTTTTACATTTTTCAGATTGTGGAAGATAACAAATACCCAGAAAAGGTCGATGAAAAACTGATTTTCCTCCACAAAAAATGACTTTCGTTGGATTTTCAAATATTCCAACTTTTGAACGCGCCCTCGTAGTGGTAAAAGGGGCGCATTTACATATGAAAATTACCTTCTCATCACTGTTTTCCGTACCGTTTTTCGGAGGCTGAACTTTTGTAGGTTCGTTTTATATCGTAGATGAGCAATAAGAAAGGTTTTTTAAATATTCCAACTGGGCCGCCAGCCCCGGGGGAAAAGAATCGTCCATAAAACAAAATTATCTTTCGATCACTGTTTTTATATTCATTATCAGCATTGCGCCTGTGCGGAGCTGGGGTAGGTTGCTACTAACAAATATGAAAGACTTGAGGAACAGGATTGTTCATGCTTTCTCAACAATTTAGCAAAAGTCATTGTTGAAGGCGATAAATAATGGAAGAACACGTCCGAAAATGTTCAGAAATGGAAGGATGTCAACTCGAACACTTACTGCGTGACTATATTTGTCATGTATTTGAAATATTCGAATTTTCGTAGTGATTGTATTTGGATATTTTCATTGGCATTATTTGATTTTTATCTTATCAAAATGAATGTGGGCGATACAAACACTGGAAAAAATACAGGTCTGTTTTTGAAATTTTTGAAAACTCAACGATGGAGGTGACCCAAGTCAGATGACACCCCGTATAGTATATATACTGTTACGAACATATGTTGATACCCGACATCAAGTGTAAATGCACAGTGTGGTTACAAGTTTCAACTTTTGAGGGTTGTTTTTCGTAGGGGAGTGACGGCTGGTTAACGTAAAAACATATTTCAACAGATTTTTTCAATTTTATTGCATATGAAAACATACTAAAATCGTACTGAATTTCAATAACAGTTAGAATATTAACAGAACAGAATATTAAATTAAGTAAAATGGTCGAATAGAGAAAAAATTGTACAGTCAAAAATTAGTACAGATTCAATGAAAGTAGGTATGTATAATTCATTGTACATAATTTGTAAAAATAATGTTATTGACGATCAATGAATTTAGAGGTAACCACAGTTGGTATCATCATTGAACAATCTTTCAGTTAAAAGAAATATTTCTATGCGTACTACTGGAATAATCACTGCTGACCGAAAATCCTGATAATTTCATTATAAACAAACTTTGGGGCGTCTTTACCATACAAAAAATCAAGATGCCCCCACAACCTATCCGTTATTAACAATTTCTCTTGGCGATTAGGAAGTTCTTTGAAAAGTTTCTCAATATCTTCAGTTGCATACAGCATATCATTCTCAGAATATATAATATACACCGGCGCTGTGATTTTCTTCAGATCGTAATTCGGTGGTGAAGTTTGGCCATACTTTTTCATGTTTCCAGATGTCCCGTAGTCATACTGGCAAAATTTTTTCGATCTTATTTCCTGAATGAAATGCATAAATACTTTCGTTCCAGTTCCTGCTGGCATGTGATCTAAAGGTACTCGGTTGAAATTCATCTGTTTCGGACTGAAGCCAACAAGCATGTAGAGAATATTCTGACAGAGAACATTTCCTATTATTGAGCGACACACTTCTTTAGCTATTGCTACTAAATCTCCACGATTTGGAAGAAGTTCATGAACTCCGGCTCGTCTGAATAATTCACTGAAAAGTTTTTCTGAAGCTGCCAAAACACGTAAGATAGGGCTTTTCAAGTGGCTAAGGTAAACAATTGGGGCCAAACTGATGTGAGTTTTTATTTTTTTGTTATACTCCGGTTTCATTGAAGCCATCACATAGAATACTGTCGACCCCTGTGAATGCCCGACGTAGTAAACGCCGTCAGTTCCTGTTTTCTCCAAAATGTGATCTATTATCGATGGAATATCAAAGACACCCATTTCATGCCATGTGTAATGCCAGAACTCTACATCGGTGTCAGGATTGAGGATAGTGTGATTTCGTGAATAAGTGTTACCTCTTGTGTTGCCCAGCCACACATCGTATCCTTCGTCAGCCAGAATAAATCCTAATGAATTTTTGGGTCCGAAATATATCCAGTCAGAGGAAGAACCGGAAGCACCGTGTTGAAGATAAGCAACTTTTCCGTTTTTTCTACCAGATTTTGCATGAGGTATTCTATGAATGTTCAAAATATACCCGTCTGGTGTTGTGACGTAAACATTTTCTACTGGATAATTTTCATTTTCAATCATGTCTATCGTGGACTTCCACCGAACTTTAGAAGGCGAGTGCTCGGTGCCACTGGAATCTGATTTACTTTTTCCACTAACAAATCGTGACATCACAATAGATAGAAGACCTATTGAAACTAAGTTGACGCTCTGCATTTTGATTCGACTGTAAGATAACAGAGGTAATGATTCCATAGAACTCTTGTCATACCAATTTATATTAGGTACCGATAGGATAAATTACAATAATTGGCATGCAACCAAAGTTCAAAAATTAATGTACTTCTCTATTTCAAACGTGTAAGTTGAATAATTTTTTAATTAGCTCAATACAGGGTTATTCGAATACGTGTCTACGTATAATATAATTTGTCCAAAGGGTGTCGTTTGGCTTAGAGCACCTTCAACTTTTCAATTTTAAGTATGAACATTTATTTTCATAGCAATTTCTAATTGATTGACTTGATAGCCTAGAAATGATTTTGCAATATTCTCGACAGTTTCAGTAATTTGATCATTATCAAATAAACTACTGTTTTTCCATTATGGCCCTCAGAATCGCTTCAATAGAAAGAATTCTCACTCTCCATGATGAATTCGTGAATAAACTTCATTACTGTCCGAAAGAGAATGGTAACAAATTTAAACATTTGCTGAAATGAACTGAAGTGGGTTCAGAATACAGTTTTTCTTAAAATTATGATTTTTATCGTTTGTAAATCTTCAAAACAAATATAAAACTACTATTAACCCAGGAACTACTGATCCGTTTCTCAAAAATGAAGAAAATGTTGGATGAACAATGAAAATACTTATCAAAGGAATTATCACTATACTCCCCTTTCCATATGAAAAAAAAAAACATTTTTCAAGAAAAAGTACTGAAAATTATACATTCTTACGTAAATTCTGTCTGACCTTGATGTTTAGTACACTTTGTCGCTTGCTGCTCTGCCTGAATAGGTACATCTTTCATATCCTAATTGGTTAGCAAAGCAAAGTCAAAGTTCTGGTAACAAGATAAACCGAATTTAGCTTTTTTGGTTCCAGAGGTATATGTTCTTCCATTGAAACATTCGAATAGAATATTAGAATTTTTATTCAGGTTCTTTCAACAGGGACTTTCAAACTTTGACAATTGATAACGGCCATCTTGTTGAAGATACATCTGTCAAATTTGATATCATTTATTCAGTCTGTATTACCAACTCGCTATGGACGTATATAGCATTCAACAGCACGTGGAAATAATAAAATTGTTTTATCAAAATAAGTGTTCGACCATTTTACGGTCGCCATAATCGTCCTAACGAGAGGATTATTCGCAATATGGTGGATAAATTGGCAACTTGGCGAATTTTGCGTTGTAACTTGGGCCTGCATCCGTACAAAATTCAAGTGACTCAGGAACTGAAGATAAACAACCATGGACAACGATGTGTGTTCGCTGAATGGGCTCTGGAGTAGAAGGAAACTGATCCTAAAATCATCATTAGGCCCCTTTTTTTCTGAATAGATACGCGAACAAACGAAATTGTTGAAATTGAGACGATATCCAAGAGCGTCCAATGCATCCCGAAAAAGTCACTGTTTAATGTGGATTTTGGGCTGGCGGCTTCATTGGTCCATATTTCTTTGAGAACAACGTTGGGCGGACCTTCACTATCAACGGCGAGCACTATAGGTCGATGAATACCAACTCCTTTTCAGCTGAATTGGATGATGTGGACACCAACGACATGTGGATTCAACAGGACGGTGCTACATGCCACACAGCTCGTGCCACATTGGATATTCTATACGAGCGATTTGAGGGCATGGTCTTCTCATGTGGAGGTGAGATGATCATGCACCATCGAGATCCAGCGATTTGACTACATTAAACTTTATCTTGTGGGGTTTTCTCAAGTCGCAGGTGTATGCGAACTAGCCACAAACCACAACGATCCTCGAAGCCAACATAACCAATGCAATCGGTCAAATTCAGCCTGGTTTATGCGCCAGTCATGGAAAATTTGTCGTTTCGGATGCGGTCCACCCAGAGAAACCGTGGCGGATATTTGTTATATTCCACACATAATGGTATCAATAGGTCTTTGAAACGAATAAAAAATGTTAATGATATCTCACACACACTTTGTTTTATTAAAAATTTAAAGATGGGAGTCGCTCAATGAAATACTCGTTAGAGGGTGACGTCTGACTTGGGCTACCATCAACAATGGAATTTTGAATATACGAACCATTATTTGTTGCATTAACTTTTTGATAAGAAATATACACTTTACAATACGAAATACCAGTTTGTTCGATATTTCTAAAAATTCCGTCAATTTCATAATCAACAGTTTTTGTCTTATACAATACGAGCAATACAATGGTAATACTGTAGCTGAGTCTTAAAAAAATCCTCGACATACTTTTTCTCTTTGATAAACAGAATTAAAATCATTATTTCGATTATGCCTAATTGATTTATTATTACTTTATTATTAGTTATTTCAAATTTCAACGGAGAATTGCAATTCGTATTTTTTAAAAATGATGAAATTGAATTTCTTTTGAACTAGGTTAAATTAGGTTAGGTTCAAAGTGAGTGGATCTATTCGACCACCACAACCTGCGAGGATTTATTGTGGCTCACACTCGATCAAATAAACCCAGCTTCTTAACGAAGCCAATTAGTTTATATGATGAGTGATCTTTCAGGTCAGATGGTAAAAATACGGCTCTGCCGAACTCTAAAAACCTGATTCGGTCCCCAGCGGGGCAAGCACAAAGTATGTGCTCTGCTGTTTCATCATTTTCCAAACAGAGGCGACACACACTGTCTTCCGACAGTCCGAGTCTCTGCATATGATGATTCAAATGACAGTGACCTGTGAGAAGGTCTGTTAGACATCGTAGTTCATCCCTATTATAGTCCAACAACTGTTTGGTATCAAGCTTCGAAGGGTAAATGAACGCATTACAGTGAGCCTGGAAGATACTGCCATCTAGGTGTTCAAACTTTGTTTGGCAAAGCCTAAAGCGATGCTGCTTGCAACCCTCCTTTGCATGGGAGTCAGCAGCCACATTGCCTTCCAGGTCAGTATGGCTAGGAATCCAGACCGGAGACAATCTTTTGAGTCTTCCTATCGAGAAGAGTCGTTTTTGGTAATTTGCTTGGTAGGAGCCAAGAGCTTCCAACGCCGCTTGACTATCCGAGAATATTTTTATTCTTCCAATCTCTCCAATAGCGTGAATTTCTGCTTGAAATACAGTCGCATAGGTTCCTAGGCAGGTTGATATCTCTGTCCTGGGTCTGCGACAGAAAACACCTGCACCAGTACCGGAAGGTGTTTTTGATCCATCTGTGAACCAACAACTATCTGCTCTTAATATTTCCCTCTCCTTGAGGATCCAGTCCTCTCTACTCGGGAACAGTACTTCATAGAGCAGTTCATAATTGACAGTTGGAGGCATAAAGTCAGAGGTCATTTTCACTAACATAGTATATGTCATAGGATACCTGCATGGAGTATACATGAACATTTGCTTGGTAACTATCTACACACACCTTGTACTTTATGTAGTTTATCCAGAGAAACTGGATAAACTGCAAAATTATGGAAATATATATCTTAAGGTGGTAAGAAACGAAAATTTCAGAAATATTCTAGGAGAAATATGAAAACAACGATAAGAACGCTAATTTCCAAGCTACTATATTCCTTTGCTGTAAGCTCAACCAATGACATTTCAGTAAGCTGTGAAAACGAATTTTCGACATTAGTCATGATTGTTGTATTTCTCGATTCTGTTGAGGGTGTATTGGTGTGAAAAATATATTTTGTAGTGAAGAGAAACGAGACAGGATGAAATTATTTATGAATACCAAAAAATACACCTATTGCTTCACGAATTTATTCCGGAAGGTGTTAGCTCCATTTAACTTTTTTCAGGATATTGGACAAATACCTCGACGAAGAAATAAAAAAAAAATGTCAGGGAAAGTCGATTCGAATAGGAATGTTTTAAAATAAATTATATGGACCCGTATCACGAATTGTGATATCATCAACTAGAACAATTAACAAACATGGCTAGTCTTCTTATTCCGACTGAAGAGACTACTAGGTAGCGAAACCCGTATTTAGTATGGTTATATGTGCAAAAATCATGAGAAATTTGAGAAAAAAGATCAGATGACGATCATTTTACGGGAGCGCAGAAGGGCCACATATTTTTATTATTTTTTTCTTGGAAATCACTACTTTGAAACGTAAAATTTGTATTTTCATCTCATTGTATCATTGATCTGAATGTCGATAATTTATAATGTCGATAATGGACTAAAAGAATCCATAGGTATTGTACAGTCCGTGAAAGTATTTTTCTTACAGATGTTAAACTGTAATTTATTATTGATTTTTGTAATAGTGGGATCCAGGAAGTTAATGCTGTTGTTTATCTTATCGTGGAGAGTATTGAGGAAATTCAAGAACTGATCTATCTGTCTCATATAGCATTTATGATTCCGTCATCAGAGGAATGAAGAAGAAATGAAGATCATAAAGCAGATAACATATAACAACCACATTCCCTCCAACTTAATTGAACAACTAATCTCCAATAAGAACCAAAAATTGATCAAGAACGAACTATACCTAAATCATAAAGATCCTAAAGAAGCTAAGAAATATGCTAGCATAAAGCATAAAGAACTATTTTTCAAAACTTAACATAATTACATCATTCAATAAAAAAATAATTTAGGGCACATGTTATTCAACGCAGAACCCAAAAGGGATAATTGGAAAAATCGTGCATATATAATAGGCTAGAATGTGGTGACTATCCAGCAGCTTGTACAGGCAGAACTTTCAACATAAGTTACCGGAAGCTTGAATTATGGGATAAAAATCACTATATATGGACATCTACAATATTCCACTCATGTGTGCAGCTTCTGGAAGGTAAAATTTCCAAATTATATTTTCAGATGCGACTATTTCTGAAATATCTTTCTGATCTAAGTTTTGAAACTATTCCTTGAGTTCACGTTCTGCTCCTACAAAATTAGTCCCGTTATCTATTATTATCTCCTTTGGTTGATCTCTTGTTCATATAAAACGTCGGGTAGAAAGTATATCAGATCTTGTGTCCAAAGATGCAGCGAGTTCAATATAGATTGCACGCAGGGTGAGACAGGTAAAGGGTATGCCTTATCATTCTTCTACTCTTCTATTCCGTTAGTGAATATCATGAGGCAATATCAATTCAATCCAATCAATGCTGATGCCCCCATCACATATTTTTTTTTTATATATATTTTATTTCTTTACATAATTGTATATTTTTTGTCTTTGTCTACTGCGAATAAGTATGTGTTTATATAAATCACGGGATGTTTCAACACTCTTTGTAAATTGACGTACTACCCATGTATATTGTGCATATCGTAGTCAATAAAGCATTTCTTTCTTTCTTTCTTTCTACCTATTGCTACAGTCATGGGACCAAAAAAGTCAATTCCAACGTATGAAAACGGAAAAAAAATGTTCCTAAATGCTTGGGAAGCAACGAACCCGTTTCTGGAAAAATAGGTTTGCAATTCCGATTTTTACATTCCTGGCAATTACTAAAGCTCCTCTTCACAGCTACTCGTATGTTTATATGTGTGAATTTGTGCTTTGGATCTGACTGAATAGGTTTCGCGATTCAAATGATATATCGAATTCTTTCGTATTTGTAATCCTACCGCCCAGGCGTAATATAAAATATTCGTTCAAGATGGTAGATAATCTATATATGCGACTTGACTTTGGTGAATATTGCTTTCTTTTCAAAATGTTATTTTCTTCTCCAAACGTTTCTTTCTGAAATTTTCTGATCCATAACTTCATGGAATATTCTATTTCATTTGCACATAAAATTAAGTCGGCGGCCTACACAGTTTGTAATCTGGACAACTTTTTTGAAAGAATCCAGGCAGTAGATCGAGTGAGTCAATTGAATTTCGAGAATCTGGATATATTGGGGAAGTCCATCGGAAGAACTAGACATCTAAGGGTAGTATCAGATTGTATTCATTGGAGTAACGTGGCTCTTCTGTCTAATCAATTTCATAAAATGTGATCCAGAATATCACCAACCTCCTGGCAAGGAATCGATATCTTTCCTTTCTTTCGTCGCCCGGTCTGCAACATTTAATTCAGATGGTACCCAAATCCATTGCGACAAATCAGAGTTTTTGTGAATTTTTCCAAGTCGCAAGCTACGCAAATCGGAAATCTTTTTGATTCAAACCTGATTTGTTGAATAAAAACCATTGAGTCAGTCCAGAAGTAAACTTTGTCAATTTCATATTCCAGTTCCTTCCGTATGAATTTTGCCATTCTACATGCAAACACTGCTCCTTGTAATTCCAATTTCGAAACTGTTGTATGTTGATTCATTGGAGTTTCTCGTTTGGTATTCGGAAATACGACCATATATCCTCAACAATGCAAGAATCAGGATGGTTAAATGTTGAGAAACTTTTCCTTCCTTCTTACCAACACACATAAAGTTTTGATAACTCGACAACATGATTACTTACTGAAGAAGCTTAAAACATTCTCTACGATAGCTTTACTACAAGAAACAGATAATTTCTAGTCATCCCCAAACCCAAATCTTCCATATTCACCCGCTGCTTCTCGTATAATGCACCCAAATATTATAATCAACTACCCAACGAATTTCGATCATACACCATCGTAAACTTTAAAAAAAGACTGAAGACTTATTTAACTTAACATTCTTTTAACATTCTTTAAAGCATTATGACTGGACTACATTCTATGATATTCAAGATACAAATAAATTAGCTGAAACTCTTATGAAAGTAGTGAAAACAAATATAGATACTAATACTCAAAAAATTAAAATAAATGCCAAAAACAAACATCGAAAACAGTGGGTTACAAATGGTCTGGTAAAATCTATAAACAAGAAAGACACACTTTATAAAGAACATATGAAAAACCCAAATGATTTATTTAAAAAACATGAATTTATTAATTATAAAAACAATTTGACAACACTGATCAGAACAGCCAAACGTAACTACTACCAAAATAAAATTGATGCATCTAAACATAATTCAAAAATTCTGTGGAACACTGTAAATGAACTCACAGGCAAAACAGAAACAAATAACAGTATAACAGAAATACATAATGTTCAAAGAAACTCTATCACTGATTCTTTTGAAATAGCTACGGAATTCAATAACTATTTTTCCAATGTAGGACCAGAACTTGCTAATAAAATACCGCAGACTTCAAATTGTAAACATTCTTACAAATCACTACCCCATTCAATTTTCTTGGAACCTGCAACAGAAGAAGAAGTTATTAACACCATAAAATCTTTAAAAAACAAAAAATCACCGGGTTACGACGAAATTACCGCAGAATGTTTGAAGGAAATAGCAAATGAGATTGCAACACCACTGTGTTATTTAATAAACAATATTATTTATAAAGGTGTATACCCTTCTTGTTTTAAATTATCAAGTGTAGTCCCATTACATAAAAAAGGAAGTAAAACTGAAGTTTCCAACTATAGACCTATCTCCCTGATTTCTAACTTTGCCAAAACATTTGAAAAAATTTTGAAAATTCGTATTACAAAATACTTAAATAAATACAATTTAATATCAGAACATCAATTTGGGTTCAGGGAAGATAGGTCAACACAAGATGCAATCTCTTTTCTGACAAGCAAAATTTATAAATCACTAGATACAAACAAAAAATCGTTATGCATTTTCTTGGATGTTGCAAAGGCATTTGACACAGTGTCTCATAATAGGATGTTGGAAACTTTACAGGATTTAGGTTTCAGGGGCAGTGTTTATAATTTGATGGTAAGCTATTTAGCTGGAAGAAAGCAAAAAGTCAAAATAAATGATAAATTAAGTGAAGAAAATTTAATAACATATGGTGTGCCGCAAGGTACGGTTCTAGGGCCTACTCTGTTCACCATTTATATTAATCATTTACTTACCTTGAATACTGAAGGTTCCATTATTAGTTTTGCAGATGACACGGCTGTTTTTTATCAGAGTGAGTCATGGGCTGACCTACAACAAAAAATTAATCAAGATTTTATTCACATTATAGACTGGTTTGATTATAATTTATTAACTGTTAATTACTCAAAAACGTGCTTTGTTCCATTTAGTTGTTATGAAAATGGTTTACCAGATTTTAATGTTGTACAGTTACATGTCAACAATAAAATAATAGAAATAAATAGAGTAAGATATATAAAATATTTAGGTATAACAATTGACGATACTATGAAATGGAATATACATATACAAAATGTAATTAAAACATTAAGGCCTATGCTATATAAAATAAAATTTCTGAACCGATACTTAGACTTACCTGTGATGAAGATTGTATATTACTCTCTGGTTGAATCTAGGCTAAATTACGGAATATTGGGATGGGGTGGAGCCGCAAACTGTCATTTGTCCAAACTTGAGACTCTACAAAAAAGATTCCTAAAAATAATATTTAAAAGAGACATGTTGTATCCTACAAACCTTCTTTATCAAGAGGCTAAAATATTTGATATTAGTCAGTTGTACTACATACAGTTAGTGTATTTTCAATATAAACATAAACGTCACGATTATATAGACCACGTACATAACACTAGAAATAAAGTAAAAAAATTGATCAAAACAGAACTGACACTCAAAACAATTGGTCATCGAAGTCATTTGCATTCAGCTAGTCGAGCCTATAATATACTATCGGAGTCCATTCGACAGGCAGAACATTTTAAAAAATTTAAAAAATTAATTAAAAAATTCGTTTTGGACGAACGACATCAAATTAATTTGTTACTAAGAGCCTGACGTCCTAGTAACATAGTATGTTGTTCTTTTTTTGTATTGGCAAATCCTGTTGTTTGCAATGGTTTGTAGTTCTTTTTGTTTATTATTATTTTTATTAACTACTACATAAAAAAGTTTTATTTACTGTCTAGATTATTTCTTCTGTATTTCTTTTTTGTTTGTTGCTATAGTTTATTTCATAGAATACGTATATTTTTTTAATCGAAAATTTTGGCAGTTTCACCGCATACAAGCTCTGCTTTCGCGATGTTCTCTGTTGGTGTTTATTTGTATTATTATTTGTTTATTATTAAACTCATTAGCCTCTTGTCCGATCCCGACCTTGGCATTTCTAAAATGAATATTCTAAAGTAAAGCAATAACTAAATTTTTTTGATATTGTTAACTCGACTTGTGTTCATATTATTTAATTATAGTTTCTCCCAAGTTGAGTTGAAAAACAGCCTTGGCTGATACTCCACCTGTTCACCATATACTGAAAGTTTGTTATTGTTCCTGTATACCGTTTTATTTTATTTTCGTCTATTCCATTTGTATTTTATGGTGAATGAAGACGTATTATTATTATTATTATTATCTAGTACATTGTAAAAGATATATTGTCAGCCAGCAGCTCAGAATTCACCTAATAATAAGATATGCTTTTACTGTGCTTATTCTGTTTGTTCAGGCTCAACAAGTTGTAGTTTAGCGATACTGGGATATTCTGCAATACCTCCTCAGAATATGTATACACTTTGTCCCAAGAATTATATAGACTTTCAAAAGAGGAATGAAAAATTGAGTACATAATACAACAAGTTATAAATCATTGAATGTAGCTATACTGACACAAATGTTACTTATATTATTATTAAAAGTTATTGTGGATACATGATACCAAGGCGTTCAGAGAGTCGAAATGAATATCGCAATGTTCACAGATTTTATTGAAGCTACTGCACATAAAATTCAATGGTGATCGTAGCGTAACGTTTGTGCGTGATGCTTGGCAATAGAATTTCAGGTTGTGTCGACCTTCACTTCTTGGTACTAAGAAATTGATCTCGGGTAAAAAAACCGTACTGTCAATATTGTTGTTCAGTAATTCATGCAGGAATTTTATACCAAGGATAACTCTCCAATTTTCCAAAGAAGTCATATCAAATCGGGTCAACAAAATGTTATAATCGATGCCTCTCGTGGGGTATTGTCCATCAATTTTTAGATATAAGTATTTTAGGAACTTCCTTTGCACGCTCTCAATTGATGTTTTTTGGTAGTCGTAAACTGGATTCCATAACACAGAGCCATACTTAGATCTGGCATAAGCAAAATATAGCAATTTTAAGGTGGCAATACTTTTGAAGCTTTTACCATTTCTGTAAATGAATCCAAGCATCTTATTTGCATCAAATCATATTCCTTAAATGTGTTGTAAATGTTAATTTACTGTCGTTTGTTATACCAAGATCTTTTATCTCATGTATGCGGTTCATTGTAGTATTGTTGATTGAATAATCGTACATTAAAGTTTGCTTTTTTGTTGTAAATGATATTATTTACATTTGGACACGTTCATTTATGATTATTATTACACCAAAGTTTGATTACATCTAATTCATGTTGTACACGTTGGCAGTCAGTAATGTCGTCGATTTTATAATATAGTTTCAGGTCATCTGCAAATAGGAATATTCAAAGATGTTGCCAAGTTATTGATAAAAATTAAAAATAAAAGGTTCTGTTAACTAGATATGATTCAATTAGAGTAAGCAGTTGGTTAGAGAGTCCCAATTTTGTCAATTTGCTGAGAAAAACATAATGGTCTATTTGATAGAAGGCTTTTTGAAAGTCTAAATAAACAACATCGACTTGTTTTTGCTTGTTCAGGTATGCATAGAGATATTGATTTAAACATGCAAGATTTGTCATACATGATCTTTGTTTTACGAAACCATGCTGAGTAGGAGAAATAACTTTTTGAATATGGGAGTACATAACATTTTGCACACATATCTCGAAGAGTTTAGAAAAGTTACATAAAATTGAAATTGCCCTGTAGTTTGTGATATCGCTAGAGTCGCCTTTTTTTAATATTGGACAAATTCGAGCCGTTTTCCACTGCTCAGGGAAGGCACAAGTTGTTAAAATTAAGTTGAATATGCTATTCATGTAGATCAGGAACATAACTGGATCTAGTACCTTCCCCTGAGGTATCCCAATTTTCACTTCTCTGGCACTGCTGGTTTCATGATCTAGTTTAACTAGATCATAGTAATGCAATTTCTCCAAGAGCTTGTGATGTGATATGATTTGAAATCCCTGAAAAACAAATAAAATCGAAAGTTAAAATGAATAGCTAAAAATAACAATTATATTAAGCAAAAAACCCTGAAATGAAATCACTATGAAATAAAAATTAAAAATTGAACAATTGAAATGGAATGAAAATCAAAAGATTTCATGCCAAGTTACTTCACGACGTTTCGATCGTTAGTATCCACAATCATCTTTAGGTGATGAGCGTACTATTCTTCCGAGAGATGACTATTTATGGATCATTCGAGTGCTTTCACTTATGTCCTCTTTCCTCTGTCCGTTTCGCCGGTTCAGCGGAAGATGACCGTTTGGCAGGAATTGACCGTTTTCAGCTTGTTGGGTTTCTATATGTTGCGTATCTCTACGCTAGCTTGACTGAATGCATCGTTGGACAACATATATGCAGCTTCTTTAAATTTCCTGTGGATGTGTTTTTCCCTGTGGATAATCTCAGCTTGGGACCACTTGATGTAATGTTGATGAGTCCAAACATGCTCTGCTATTTCCGATTTGCTGGTTTCTCCTCGCTGTGTCTGTTTCTTGTGCTCAGCAATGTGGACTTTCAATGACCTCTTTGTTTCCCCGATATAGGATTTTCATTTTCTATTTCATTCGTCCTTTCAGGGATTTCGAATCATATTATATCACATTAGATAGAAGTCCGAACTAACACATCACCTTTAAACAAAGGAGGGTAATTTTTTGAAAAAAAACTCGATCCAATGACAAACAATGAACATGTCTGGTCTCAGAAACAATGTTCGTCCTGGAGTGCGATTTTGATTTATTAATGTGTGAAGCGAAGTTATTGAAAATATATTTCTGGTTTATTCATTTTGAAGGAACGTTACTTGCAGTTCTCAAAGACCACATTCACTGAATAACTTGGAGATATATCTCATAGGTAAGTTAAATGGAATTTGGTTTCAATATGATGGGGTTCGTCTTATTGTGCGAAAGAGGTTTTCGGGTGGCACATTCAACAACAGATGGATCAAACAACGGATCAACAAAAAGGCCCGCAAGATCACCAGATATTGATATTTCAGATTATTTTCTATCGGGGACATTGAGGAATAGGGTTTATGCTGGAAGAGAAATAACCAATATCTTTAATGGTGGAAATCTCACATTGAAGTGTGTTTTTTGAATACGTTATAATGGATTTCCATCAAGTATCGGTCAGTTCTATCATATTTTTGAAATCTATACCTACTCACTTGACACTCACTTAACACACATTCATATCTGCTTTTCCGTACTGGTAAGTCCTAGGAAGCTAAAATTTGGTATACAGGTGCTTCTTAGGTCTTAGATGCACACTAAGAAAGAATTTTCAAATGTTTCAACTTTTAAATGCGCCCCTGTGGTGGTAAAAGGGGCGCATTTACATATGAAAATTACCTTTTATCACTGTTTCTCCGTACTGCTATATTTTCGGAGGCTGAACTTTTGTATGTGGGTTCGTTTTATGTCGTAGATGAACAATAAGAAAGGATTTTTAAATTATCTTTTGATCACTGTTTCCCCATGCCATTATATTTCCGGTGGATGATTTTTTATTCAGTATCAGTATTGCACCTGTGCGGAGCCGGGGTGAATTGCTACTAAAAATATGAAAGACTTGAGGAACAGGATTGTTCATGCTTTCCCAAAAATTTAGCAATGGTCATTGTTAAAGGCGATAAATAATATGAAAGAACTCGTTCTAAAGTGTCCAGAAATGGAATGATGTCAATTCAAACACTTATTGCGTCACTATATTTGTCATGTATTTGAAATATTCAAATTTTCGTAATAATTATATTCGGATATTTCCATTGGCATCATTAGTTTCTTATGTCAACAAAATTCATAAAATGTATTTCTGTTGTAGATTATCTTTCAGATATTTATAGAAAGGTGCATTGTGCATTGTGGAAAATATTCAAAGAGCACTGTAAAAGTGAAGAAAAATGAATTGGTATATGAAAAAAATGAACCCTTGTTGAAATACGCTATAGTATATGTTGAGACGTACCAACTTATTCAACCAATTTTCAGGGTCATACTTACTTATTAGTAAGTGAACGCCAGCGTTACAAAAACTGGAAAAAATACAGGTCTGTTTTTGGAATTTTTGAAAACTCACCGATAGGGGTGGCCCAAGTCAGATGACATCCCTCATAGTATATAAACTGTTACGAACATATGCTGATAGCCGACATCTAGTGTAAATCGCAAAGTGTGGTAACAAGTTACGACTTTTGAGGGTTGTCGTTCATAGAGGTGACAAGGTGACAGCTGGTTGATGTAAAAACAAATTTCAACAGAATTTTTCAATTTTATTGAAACAATTTGTAAAAATGCTATTTACAATCAATGAAATTCAGAGGTGGCACAGTTGGTATCACCGAACAATTTTTTGTTCAAGAAAATTTTACCATGAGTAAAACTGGAATGATCACTGTTGACTGAAAATCCTGACAATTTCATTATATACAAACTTTGGGGCATCTCTACCATACAAAAAATCAAGATGCCCCCACAACATATCCGTTAATAACAATTTCTCTTGGGGATTAGGAAGTTCTTCGAAAAGCTCCTCAGTATCTTCAGTTGCATCCAACATATCATTCTCAGAATATATAATATACACCGGCGCTGTGACTTTCTTCAGATCGTAATTCGGTGGTGAAGTTTGGCCATACTTTTTCATGTTTCCAGATCTCCCGTAGTCATACTGGCAAAATTTCTTCGATTTTATTTCCTGAATGAAATGCATAAATACTTTCGTTCCAGTTCCTGCTGGCATGTGATCTAAAGGTACTCGGTTGAAATTCATCTGTTTCGGACTGAAGCCAACTAGCATGTAGAGAATATTCTGACAGAGAACATTTCCTATTATTGAGGGACACACCTCTTTAGCTATTGTTACTAAATCTCCACGATTTGGAAGAAGTTCATGAACTCCGGCTCGTCTAAATAATTCACTGAAAAGTTTTTCTGATGCTGCCAAAACACGTACGATAGGGCTTTTCAAGTGGCTAAGGTAAACAATTGGGGCCAAACTGATGTGAGTTTTTATTCTTTCATTATACTCTGGTTTCATTGAAGCCATCACATAGAATACTGTTGACCCCTGTGAATGCCCGACGTAATGAACGCCGTCAGTACCTGTTTTCTCCAAAATGTGATCTATTATCGTTGGAATATCATAGACACCCATTTCATGCAATGTGTAATCCCAGAACTCTACATCGGTGTCAGGATTAAGGATAGTGTGATTTCGTGAATATGTATTACCTCTTGTGTTGCCCATCCACACATCGTATCCTTCGTCAGCCAGAATATATCCTAATGAATTTTTTGGTCCAAAATGTATCCAGTCAGAGGAAGAACAGAAAGCACCGTGTTGAAGATAAGCAACTTCTCCATTATTTCTACCAGATTTTCCATGAGGTATTCTATGTATGTTCAAAATATAGCCGTCTGGTGTTGTTATGTAAATATTTTCCACTGGATAATTTTCATCTTCAATCATGTCTATCGTGGATTTCCACCAAACTTTAGAAGGCGAGTGCTCGAAACCGCTGAAATCTGAATTATTTTTCCCACTAACAAATCGTGACACCACAATAGATAGACCAATTGAAACCAAGTTAGCGCTCAGCATTTTGATTTGACTGGAAGATAGCAGAGGTAATGCTTTGATAGAATTCTTGTTATACCAATTTATATTACCGAAAGGATAAATTATAATAATCGGCGTGCCATAAGCACAACCAAGGTTAGAAGAATAATTTGTTTCTCTATTTGAAACATGTGGATTGAATGATGTTTTAATTACCTAGCTCAATACAGGGTTATTCGAATTCGCGTCTATGCATCTCGTGACCAGTAAAAGATAGAAAGCCTAATTATTTAAGAATGTATTTTCTGCTGCATTTTCTTCATTTACAAAATAATTGGAAATCTATTTATATTTTGCTTTAGCTTGTTTCATTGAACAATACGTTTATGATAATATAATTTTTGTACAACTGTCATTAGAATTGACATTTTTAATGGTTGTCAAGAGTATCAAAAGATGATGTTTACAAAGTAGCGTGTTAAAAATATTTTCAACACAAATTTTTGCAATGAACAAAACATAATTATTCAATTTCCAAAGAAGTTTTATTATGAACATTGGATATAGATACAATTAAATTCTGTTACAAATGTATTATATACATTAATTACATTATTATTATTATTATTAATATTAACATTAATATGAAAAGTACAATCAGAACAAATGCTGATATTGATTTCTTGCGATGTTGAATAGCCTTGTAATGTATTTGAACTATCTAAGTTGACAATTTCATGGCATTAACATTCAATTCTTGAAGTGAAGAGGACGATACTGTAACACTGGAGTTATCTGTTGGAATTATTCTTTCAGCAATAGCTTCTTTATAAGAAACTAGTACTATGTTGCTGTATCGCTGTTGACATAATCAGAATCAACGAACTTAGGCGTGCGCAGCGTTATAGAACATTGCTTTCAAAAAATTGTTCTACAATGCCATCTAGTGGCTAGTTACAGAAAAATTGATAGCCTAAAAACCTTCTCTATGAAAAATTACTTATACATGTCAAGTTTCATCACGATCGGTTGAGCGATGTAGAAGTTTATCACTTACCAACCAACCAACCAACCAACCACCAAATATTCATTTTTATATATTAGATAGATTGATCGGTGTAACCCTCAGCTACTGTTATACACTTCCATCCTTCGTGCTTCTTAATATTCGTTCTATGTGTTCCTGATTCTGCTAGCAAAGAGGCAGAAGACCTTCTGAATCCTGGCT